>NW_004955436.1:17726421-17875856 GCF_000276665.1 Chinchilla lanigera | reverse complement strand
GAAAATAATCTCATCTTTATAAATATATTCTGTGTAAATTATTGACTTGTATTAATTGTCTCTGCTGAGTCCCATCTGTAGTAGCATGAGCTAAACTCTTCAGAGGCTCAGTAATCTCATTCCTGGGCTTTGTATGAAAACTGAAATAAAAAGTCTCAAAGCCCCATCCAAAGAGTCACTCCAGAGCTTGTGCAACCTTTACCCTTACTTCAGGCTTAGAATTTGACTTGGTGTTGTATAGTGCACGTTGTCTTTGTCTAATGGAGGCATGTTTCTATCCATTTAAGCTACTTACTTGTTCATGAATTTTAAAAGTTTTACTGGGACTCCCCCATGTGCCAGGGATACTGCAGGGTATTGGAAATGAGGTGGTGAATGTAGCAGGTAGGTATCTCTGTTGAAAGTACAGACTAATAGGAGAGGATGTAAGCAAATAATCTCACAATTGGAAGTACACAAGTACTCTGGATAGTACTATAAGGACATGGAACATGGTACTCCAGGGATGAATCAGAGAAGGCATTTGGCAAACGCAGAATGGTCATAACTTATTTCCCCATTTCTGTCTTCAGTTCTCTACAAGATGCCAGAGACTAGGGGAGAGCGGAGGGAGGGCAGGTTAGAGTGGGTGGAGAGCGGCGTTGGGAAAGCAGATGGTGTAACGCGAGGTGGCCCAGGGAGAAGAGCAAGGCAGGACCGACCTTCGGCCAGGTGCTATATCTCACTTTGTCACCGAAGAACAACTGATACTGGGTAAAGACTCATTTTCAAGAAGTTACTACAGAGTCATTTTACTCAACTTAATAAAAAGAGAAAGGAACACAATAAATTTAAAGTGATTCCCAATGTATGGTTAAAGTATTTTATTATTTGAAAGTTGGTATTGTCAGTTTTATGGCATAAGTTTATCTAGAACATTGAAGAAACAAGATTGCTACCTTTATCAGACTTGTCCACCCTGCAGGCTGTGGTCCATTTGCACTCTTTTTAAAAATAATATAACAAAACTATGTAAAAAGAACATTTTCTTTCATATATATATAATACTGTATATTTTATTAGTAGCCCAAGACAGTTCCTGTTCCCTCAGTGTGGTGCAGGGTCCAAAGCGTTGCATACCAGACTCACCCCTAGGTGCTCGTCAGCAGACCATGCTTGCTGTTTAGTTCCAGCCATTGAAAAGGTCCTAAATATTCTTGTAAGTGAAACTGTGATAATAACATTTCATCTTTCTATCTCAGGAGAGTCTCTGATACATATTCATTCAATTAATGTTTATTGTGAGCCTACTCTGTGCGCTGGGATGAAGCAATAAGTGCAGGACACGTGTTCCTTGTCCTCATGGGACTCACAGCTCAGAGGGGAGGCCAGCACTCATTTACAGCGGATCACTTGCTGTACCATGCTGGGCTCCTGATGTGCCCGCTCCCTTCGGTCGGATCTCTGCTCAGATGTCACCTGGGAGAGGAACTGCCCATGTCGCCATACATTCCTGTCCCTTTCTGTCTGTATCTCACTGTACTTCTCTTCCCACCTTTTATCAGCAGCTGTCATTATATTAGATTACTGGTTACCTTTGGGTCCAAGATTTAAGTGTAAGAATCCTTCACACGAAGACTGTCTTTTTCCACTCATTGCTGTATACTGTTCAGAACAGAGCTTGGAATGGAATAAGTACTCGGTAAACAACAAATGAATGCATGCATGAATGAATGAATGAGTGAGATGATGCCAGAAGTATGTAACTACCATCCCTAGTAAACGAATGCGATAAGTCAAAGTATCTTGGAAACTATAAATATTCCATGCGTGCAACATGATGATATTTATTTGAACTTAAGAAAGAAATATAATCTGTTAACAGATGACTATTTTATTTTTAGTGGTCTGTTCAAATATTTGTTTCCTAAGAGTTTCTCTTTCTTTATGTCTATGGCTTATGATATAGAGCTCCACTTTTCTAGTTTTTTAAAACTCCTCCACCATAATTTAATTACTCTCTGCAGATTCCTTATGCAGGTTGGCGAACTTTCCTGAAACTTGTGAGGACTCCTCAGTATTTGTCTGCTCCTCGGGGTGGGATGCAGCGTACACTGACCCCTGTCCATTTTGGGGAGAGAGTGCCCATGACTTTTGCTGGATTCTGAGTTCATGACCTGTCCCCCAAGGTTAAGAGTCATTTCTATGGACAGTTTAGTAGTTTTCTTTTACTTTTTGTGACATTTCTTTTTCTCCTCGAGCTGGTTTCATTTTTCTTTTAGTGTCCATGCTTGTATTTTGGTATTTTTAGGTGTTTACTCTTCAACTGTCCCTAGTGTGTGGTATTCTTGGTTTATTGTACGTCTTTGATCCAGCCTTTCTCCGTCTCTCTTTTGTCTGGCCAGCAGTGTCGGGATGCGCCAACTGCAGGGTTGTCCTGTCCAGCCCCTCTGGGACCTTTACTTCTCCATGCTACCCTAACGACTACCCCAACAGCCAGGCCTGCCTGTGGACCCTGCGAGCTCCCACTGGCTACATCATTCAGATCACATTTAACGACTTCGACATTGAAGAAGCTCCCAATTGCATTTATGACTCCTTATCTCTGGATATTGGAGAGGGCCAGCCTAAATATTGTGGAGCAACTGCCAAAGGCCTATCATTTAACTCAAGTGCGAATGAGATGCACGTGTCCTTTTCAAGTGACTTTAGCATCCAGAAGAAAGGTTTCAACGCCAGCTACATCAGAGGTATGTAAACGAAAAGCAGTGCCAGCCTTCTGCTTTCATTTAACATGCGCTACAGTAAACACATGGGCCAGAAGACAGAGTCATGCTCTTTTATGTGAATGTGAGTGCGTAGGGTTAGGATTTAAGGGTAGGAATCTGTTAATATTTTCTGAATATTCTCATCAGCAAAGTATAATTACTAGACTAAAAATCTAGTTATAGTAGAGCCGAATTCTTTTTATATGCTTTTAATGCAGAACTTTTAAAAGCCGCTTGGAAAACTAGATAGGTCACTGCTAATAATTAAAATTTGTAATTCTAATATCTCTCCACTGAAAATTTTAGATATCCTTACTTAGAAATAATTTTACTTTGGACATTTATGATGTTGCCCTTTTGAAGAATATTCTAGATAGCAAATACAGAAAATCAGCACATAAATTTAAAAAGAGTTCAAGCTAATAAACAGCTTAGCTTGAGGAAATCCCAGATGAAAGAAATAAAACATATTATTATTAAATATATTTTGCAAATTCTGACACATCATATCATTAAGATGAATCTTGTTATCTCTAAAACCAATCTTAAGGAAACTCAAGTTTCAAGACTGAGATTTAGTTAGCTATGTTTTCTTCTGAGCTTCTTAACCACATGTTATGCATTAAAAAACAACAAAAGTAGAATCATGATAGCTACATTATTATAAATTGTGTGTTTTGGTTCAGGAGTTTTACTGTTTATGATTAAGTACATGTGTGGTTACGTAAGACCTACATGCTTTAAATACAGTATTTCAAAGCACTGTTTTAAAAATTATAAGGTATAAGAAATTTGAAAATAGTAAAGAAGCAAATTAGAATTTTTCTAGATTCACCACCCAGCCACAGTCATTAATAAAATGTTGATGGTTTTTTCCAGCTTTTTTATCTGAACAATACATGTTAAATGTATGACTTCTATTTCATAAATAGCCCTTTTTTTTGTCTTTTTGAGACAGGGTCTCACTATGCAGTCCAGGCTGGCCTTGACCTCACTTTGTAGCCCAGGCTTGTCTCAAACTCTCAGCAATCCTCCTGCCTCAGCCTCCTGAGTTCTGGGATTACAGTCATGCACCACCACACCTGGCTAAATAGCCCTTTTAAGTAGACTTGTAAACTGCTTTATATTTGAAAAGTAGAAATTCATGATTCTCACAAATTCTTTTATAGATTTTTACTACAGTGTTTGTATTAAAATCATATAGTATAGAGCAATTTTGGTGCATATTAAAATATATTCAAGCTATCATTTATATGAGAGTATTATTATTATTTGTGGTATTGGAAACTGAACTCAGCATCTTGCACACAGTAGGCAAACACTGTACCACTGAAGTATATTTGCAGCTGAAACCAGTATTGAATAGCATTTTGAGGAGAGATATTTATCTCCTGAAGCCAGCTCTCACCTCACCTAGAGAGTTGTATAACTTTTAATTTTTCAACTTTTAATTTAAAGATTAAAAATATTCACCAGCTTGACTACCTGTAAGTTAAAGTTTAGGTGTGGTATGTGACCATGCATAGAGCTAAAATGGGTAGGATTTCTCAGTTATTATTAAAGGCATAAGACCATTGGGAAAGGTTGGTGATAGAGGATGGACAAAGATAGAGAGGAGTGAGAAGACAGGGAGTGGGTGAAAGGTTAGTGAGTACCAAGTGCAGTGCATCAGACTATTTTGCACCTCACTACGCCAAGATCTGGAGTCAGTGTGCCTTACTTAAGGTGTTATGCTTTGTCCTAGTTGCCGTGTCCTTAAGGAATCAGAAGGTCATATTACCCCATTCACCGGATGCTTACCAGGTGTCTGTTGCAAAAAGTGTCTCCATTCCAGAGCTTAGCGCTTTCACGCTCTGCTTTGAAGCAGCTAAAGCTGGTAATGAAGACCATGACTGGACAGCTTTCTCCTACTCAGATGCATCATCCTCACAGTTGCTCAGTTTTGGAAAGGCCAACGATGGCTACTTCCTATCTATTTCCGGCTCAAAATGCTTGCTGAACAGCGCGTTACCTGTGAAGGAGAAGGAAGATATTTTCACGGAAAGCTTTGAGCAGCTCTGCATTGTTTGGAATAATTCTTTGGGCTCTGTTGGTATAAATTTCAAAAGAAACTATGAAACAGTTCCATGTGATTCTACCATTAGTAAAGTTATTCCTGGGAATGGGAAATTGTTGTTGGGCTCCAATAAAAATGAAATAGCCTCTCTGAAAGGGGACATTTATAACTTTAGACTTTGGAATTTTACCATGAATTCGAAAATCCTCTCCAACCTCAGCTGTAATGTGCAGGGGAATGTGGTTGACTGGCAAAATGACTTTTGGAATATCCCGACCCTGGCTCTGAAAGCTGAAAGCAACCTGAGCTGTGGTAAGTCTGTGGCACAAGAATTAATACTGTTTTAATTTTTTTTGTCCTGCTTGACAAAAATTCTAGTAAGAAATTATACACAAGCTAATATATGTGTACACACAATACATATATATGTATATGTGTGTATATATGTGTGTGTGTATATATATATATATATATATATATATATATATATATATATGGTTAAATATCTGTTTTAGCTTTTAAAATCTTATCCACTCAACCTTTCACAGCATACATTTGATTACAAGGTAGAGTTTTTTAAGGAAAGCCTTTTGTCTTACCATTCTTAAATTTTTGTTAGTCAAAAATACTATGCAGTTTATCATTAACAAGTCTCCTAAAATTATCAAGTCTCAAGTGCAAATGTTATTGCTAGGTTTGATACAAAATAATGATTTACTGTTTTTAATTAAAAAATGATTCACTAATAAGCTGATATTTATCATCCTGGTGTGAAATTTCAATTATGTTACTTAAATAAACAGCCATCACCTAAGAAGAGAGTGTTTATTTAGCTAATACTAAGTAATCGAACTGTCTATTTATGGAAAATATTCAAAGTCAGGAAGTACCAATTTTTTCTTTGAACTTTCCTCTCTGTTTGTTAGAAAATGAGCATTTTTAGTTTGTTTCAAATAGTATTCTTTCATTGTTCATTATTTAAGAGACTTTAAATGTGGTATTACTGGAAGTAGCCAAATGCAAAATTTTTAGGAAAAATTATCTTAAAGTAGGCTTCCATTCTATATAATAAAAATCATGTTAAAATAGACTTTTGCTAATATTATTTCTGTATACAGGTTAGTTTTGGAAATCACTTTTTGCTGTAGGATTGATTTAAACACAAAAAACCGAAGTTACACTATGAATTTTAAACACTATGTGACTAAACCGAAGTATTGCTAATACATACTTTTTAGTCACAGAGACAACTCTTCTTAAAGGAGGGAAGAATCATAGTGTTCATGTCTTTTGTATGTGATCTTGGAGAGAAATTCATCGACAGTGAGTTCTCCATTCTTTGCCCAAAGAATGATCCATTGTAAAATCCCAAGGCCACCTCCACAGGTTTCCTGCACCTGTCCTGCCCTTCTGGCCTGGGAGACTCTGGTCACCTGCTCTGTGGAAGTCCCCACTCTGCAGATGGCAAAAGGCCTCTTACGTGGTATCATTGAGAGAGATTTTTTCTGATCAGTCATTGGGAAGAGGGTACTCCGCACCTTGTTCCAGAAGGAGATGGTGGCGCTCTGTAAGAGCAGACGTGTTGCATAAGATCCTCTCTATGGGACTAACTGTGGAGGACCTTCGGGAAAGCTGAGAATCTGTCGGTCAGCAAGGCTGCTGTGAAGGTGGAGCGCGCGTGTTTGGTGTGGGACAGTGGAGAGCGAGGACATGCGGTCATACCCCTGCTTCATCCTGGGTGATTGTGTAGGGACCTCTTTCCAGCCGATGCTTGGCTATTATTAAAATGTCACAATATGCCAAGTGAAAAAACTTAGGGGCTACGTATATTAATTGCTAATAGTTATATTTGAATTGAGTACTTTGTACTAGGTGCCATTCTAAGCAATTTATGCATATGTTCTATAAGTGCATATTGGAGTATGTGCTTACTTTCCCTGTGCGGAATTGGTACATGTACATGACGCATCTCAGTTCCTTTATTTATCCCCTTTCCCTTCCCACCTCCTCACTCCATCCACCTCTTGACCCCAGTACCCCCTTTTTTGCTACATGCTTGCAATACATAATGTTTACCTTCCTTGTGTGAAACTGGCATATGCGGATAACACAGCTTAATTCCTTTTCTTCATCCCCATTCATGCCCCTCCCTCTCCTCTCTCTCAGTCTTTGGATCCCTTCTCCTTTCTAGAAAGATCTACCCTCCTGCTTTTAATTATCTTTTACTTTGTTCTCTATTTGTACTTTGGGTTTGTCATATAAGAGAAGCAGTATGGTACTGAGGCTTGTCTATCTGATTTATTTCACTTAAGGTTATGGTCCAAGGTCATCCATTTTCCTGCAAATGATTCAAGTTTATCCTTCTTTATGGCAGAATAGTACTTCATTGTGTATAAACAACACATTTTCTGTACCTGTTCATCTGTTGATGGACATATTGTCTACTTCTAAGTTTTAACTATTATGAATTATGCTGCTATAATCACGGACACACATATATCAGTGTAAAAAGGCAGAAGATTTATACCATCTGAAGAGAAACCAGAGTATGTATCAGTGTAGTATGACATCTTTAACTCTTTAGGGAAGACACCTAGAAGGGGAATAGTTGAGTCAAATGGCATTTCACGTTTGGGTTTTTTGAGACCTCTCCATACTGATTTCCAAAGGGCTGTCCCACTTTATATCCTCATCAGCAGTGTGGAAGGCTTGCCTTTTCCCTCCAGCCTCTCCAGCACTTGTTATTATTTGATTTCTTGATGATGGCCATACTTTCTGAGGTAAGGTAGAATTTCCGTGTTGTTTTAATTTGCATTTTCCCAGTGGCCAATGATGGGCATTTCTTCATATATTTATTGGTCCTTTGTACTTTTTCTGTGAAATATCTGTTCATTTGAGTTACTCATTTTTTGTTGGGTCTTTTATTTTTAAGGGGGTCTAATTTTTGAGTTCTTTATTGTAGATATTAGTTCTCTGAGGAATAGCTGGTAAAATCTTTTTTGCTCTCTGTAGGTTTTCTCTTCACATTGTTGGCTGTTTCTTTGGGAGGACATAAGCTTTGAAGTTTGAGATGATCCTTTGTTGAGTCTCCCTACTGTTTCCTGTACAACAGGGGTTCTGTTCAGCAAGTCCTTGCCTATGTCTGTGGCTTCAAGAATTTTACCTGTTTTGTCTTCCAGCAAGTCAGATGTTTCATTTATCATTTAGTTTCTTGATCCATTATGATTTTAATTTAGTACATGGTGAAAGATAGGGATCTGTGTTCCATCTTCTGCATGTGCATCACTTATTAGAGGCTCTTTACTTCTACTGTACATTTTTGGCTCTCTTATCAAAGATCAGATAATTGAATGTGCTTGGGGTTGTTTCTGTATCCTTGATTCTGTTATAGATGAACTCATTTCCTGCATCATCGATCCCATCAAGAGCATTCTATTTTGCAGATGGGGACTCTGGGCAGAAGAAGATTAAATAACTTAGCCCCTGTCATTTAGTTGTAAGTGACCATGGCTGAGTTTGAATGCAGAAAGTTTGTTTTCAAGAGCTGTGTTCTCTTAACCAGTGCAAATTTGACTGTCCTTCAGCATAGGCAAAACTATCAGATATAATGCAGTATTAGTGAGTTAACTGCTGGCAAGAAAAGAGCATAAAGGTCAGGGATACAGCTCTTCTGACCAGCAGTGCATTCTATGGGAAAACACTATCTTTATAGGGTGTTAACATAGTGTTCGTTCTTAGCAAACTTAGGTTTCTCTCCTGCAGTGCTTTTGGATACTTTTAAGATAAATGAGGGATATGGTGTTAAAGGGATTTCTGTACTTTCTAAGAAACCCCCCAGAGCAGAGGTTGACAACCTTGGAGGGCCTATGACAGCTGCTTATTTTTGTGAGCCATTTCAGAGGAGCATAGCCATGCCCAATAGTTTATGTACTGTTTGTGGCTGCAACTGTGCTCCAGTAGCTAAGTTTACTGACTGACAGATACGGCATGACCCCCCGTCCTAAAATATTTACTGTGCAGCCCTTGAAGGGAAAATCTGCCAACCTCTGAAACTAGTTCAGATAATTACAAAAGTCCATTGCGCTGTAACCCACACTTTGGATAACACTGGAGAGAGCCTGCCAGCTCTCTGACACCAGAGGAAGCCATCGTTACCCGTTGTTTAGCCATTAGACTTTGGCGATAGTAGTAGTATGTTCTCAGATATTTGCATTTGCTCCACATAGTGCTTTTAAAATGGCGGATTATTTCTAGCATTATAAAATTAGATTTCACTTAAGAAGTAAAATTTTTTTCTTCTTCTGGCAAACAAATAATATTACTTGGCTGGTATTTCTTCCTGGCCAGAATAATAGAGTTGAGTAGTGGCTTTCTGGTTCACCTCAGCACTCCCCACATCCTCCCGCTAAGCGTCCTTCTTCATCTTTAGATTGCCTTCTGACCCTGGTAGACATTCAAATTTGCAAATCCCGATTTAGGCTGCTGCTTTACTTTATACAGGACAGGAAAGTGAAGTGTAGAAGAAAAGAAGTGGTTAAGGTGGTTGGTGGATGAAGTCACCTGTGTCCTGTCTCCTTATCAAGTTTATGTCTGAGAAGCCTCATATTTTATTAAAAAATTTTAATTTTTATTTTTTAATTGATAAAACTTGCATGTATTTCTGGTATAAAACATGGCGTTTGACATGTGTATATCTCATGCATGGTGGATTGATAACTGGTGGTCAGTTTGTAACACCTGGCTGAACTGAATCAGCATAGTGCTGAGTGTGGAGGCCCCCCCGAGGACTGTTGCCAACAGCATTGAAAGGAGAACTGCAGAGGAAGAGCTTGTGCAGTAGGTTCTCTTGGAGAAGTGTCTTGCACTGGTTTTCCTGATAGGAACTCGGCTGTTCTCTTTTTTGGAGGAGCTCAGGATCTCACAGTTGCTGAGGATGGCTGTAGTTCACTTTGGGGGAGCTCTGGTCCTTGCTTTTAGCGTCGCTTCCTGGCTCCAGTGCAGATCCCTCAGCCTGCTAGCACAGATCCTTCATCCCTCTGGCACAGACTCTCTAGCTTCCACCACTGGTCTTTGGGCCTTCCCAGCACAGATCCGTGATACAGACTTGCATGAGACGTTGTCATGGGCTCTTGGCCTCCAGCTGGACTCACGGGAGGCCTTGTCATGGGCCCTAGGTCTTCAGCTGGACTCATGCAGGACATTGCTGTGGGATCCAGGCCCTCAGCTGGATTCTTTGGGTCTCTAGTATGTGAACAGATTTCCCACATTCTTGTATTTGACTCTTTGGGTTAATATTATAAAATAATCCTATAAATTATGTTTCCTGTATTGCATCTTGCCTTTTACAAACCCTGACTGCAACATCATGGAATGACTAATTGAAGTTAATTAACCTATCTATTACTCCATATACTTACCATTTAAAATCTACTCTCTTAGCTGTTTTCAGTATAACACCATGTTTTTCTTAACCATGGTCACTTGGTCCTCCTGTCTAACTGTAATTTCCTGTGTTTTGACCATCATCTTTCTGATCACTGGGCTTTCTACCCTCTCTCTACTTCTATGATTTTGACATTTTTAGACTCATACTCATGAGATAATGCAGTCCTCGTATTTTCTTAAACAGTTTTTGAGGCTGCTTCCTGAAGCCTTAAAATTTCTGGAATGTATCAAATGCATGCTCATGTGCTTTAGTCATCTAAGTAAGTTTTCAAAATGATATAATCGAAGGAGTAGCCCAAAATTACAGAGTCAATATATTTGAATCTCTAACTTTTATAGAAGTCTTTTTGACATTCCAAGATGATGCTGAACACCCCCGGCGGGTACACTCAGATGTCTTGGACGATGAGTCAGGAATAATGATGGGAGAGGGAATTTCCTGTCACTTAATCATCAGCTTTGGGAGTTGAAGACTCCAAGTCACTTATTAACTGACAGGAAATACCTGTCCTAGAGATTATATCTAGGCTTGTTAGCTAAGCAAAACCTCAAAAAGTAGAAAAAAAATGTGTTCTACTAACATTTTAACATTTCTTTTTTTCCAGAACACATTGTGACTTGGTGTTTGTGGTTATCTTGATTTCCAACAAACCAATGATCAGTACAGTAACCAATGGGAAAAAAGAATCTCATTCCTAGCATTCCACTAGACTAGCTCATGTGTAATAATGTCTATTACACATGAGCTATTTCCATGGTCAATTTGTGATAGAAAATAGATTTTCCAATGGCACATTTTCAAATAAATCACAATACAAAAGAAGGACAAAAAGGATGGAAAACATTTAATATTTAAATATCCTGTCACTTGTTTCACATATCAAATATTCTCACTTCAAATGAACATATTATTAAAAAGTGTTTCGGGGATTTCATAAATGAAAATTTTTGCTTTCCTATACTTTTCTAAATGTATTTGTGGAATATTTCCAAGTTAAGAAATTTTCAGCAGGCTCATTTAAATATAATTAATCCTTTCAGAACTTTCTAGAAATGTCTTATTTAGCAGTATTTGTCATATTATAGCAACTTTATTTTTCCTAGAACAAATCATTAAACATGCTCAGTTTTATGGCCTTTAAGATCAAGTCATTTCCATAATTCACTCTTTAATTATAGATTCAAGTATTTGCCTGAGTTATAATTCAAGTTCAGATACTGGCTAATGTCCATCAGTTTTCCCAAAGAACAGACAGTGCTTTCTCTAGAAGTTTTATTTATTTTACTGATTACTGCTCTTTCCTGAGGAGTGGTACCGTATAACTCAATGAATAGTCCAAGTTCAAACAAATTGTATTTATGTAATAAGCATAATTTAAGCACTTCCATCTATTAGTCATTGTGGATGTAGAGATAAGACACAAATCATAAGTACCCACATTTATTGTCATTCTTTTCCGGGAATGTCTCAATTTTTACAGACTTGTGTTTTTATCACCATAATGTTCTACCTAGTTGCTAAGTATTCATCAGCTTTTGGATTACTACCATTTAATAATTGTTACAGTTCTGGCTATCACAGTTTTAAAATTCTAATTCACTGTTGGCTTAATCCTTCTATCTCTAGCAAATTATTGAATTTAGCATTTTTAGACCACTAAGTCATATTTAAATAAAATTAAGGTAAAAACTTTCTTTGAGAATATTCAAACTTTTTGAGAGTACATTTCCAGAAATAATTGTATTTCAAATGTATTTATTTATGAAAAGCTATAAAATTTGTTTTAATAACAACTGCAAAGAAAAATTTGAAGATTTTTAAAAACAATTTTTGCTTAGTGCAGCTTACTGTCAGGATTTACTCTACTATTTGGATTATAAGGGGAGGGTGTGAGAATAGCTCTTGGCTTCTCAAGTTGTTTTACCACAACTTGTGTAAATATCTAGTGACTCATTTCAGTAGCATGACTTGGGAAGAATAACAAAAGATAGAGAAAAAAGATTAGAAGGTTATAGTTTTTTCATCTATTGCCCATTTTCAGGGATTACATTTTTTTAAAGAAAATTTGAGTCTAAATTTTGCCATTAACTAAATATCTTTAAACATCTTCAGGTAGCCTCAAAAATCAGGGAACATTCACAGATCACATTCTAAAAACAGTTGGAGGTAAATATATTACTATCCTAGAGGGAGAATTATCTCTTCTCCCCTGTTGTCCACATTTATAAATCAGTCAACCTAGCAAAATCAGTTGTGACACTGTCTTTCTTATACAATTATGCTGAAAATGGAACTGGGAAGAAATAAAAAGATTGCATAAGTGCAGTATACACCTTTTTTTTGAAGGGGCATAAGTCTTAGTGGGCTGTCCAGGAAAGCTTCGGATTCCTGGGTTTAAGTATTTCTCAGGGCCCGCCCTCCTGAATAGCTGAGACTACAGGTATGCACCACCACACCTGGCTGTTTATTGTTTTTACATTTCATGTATTTATTTACATAGTTTGGTGTATTTGTAATATAAGATTTCAGTTATCAATTTTACTTCCAGTTAAATTTGTCACTTGTTTTTATAACATTTTCACTAAAATAATCCTCTACTTGAAATGGTTCTATTGGATCGTCATAGTGTTTATTATTTTTAAAGAAGTATCCATATGCTAAACTAGAAATTTCCCAGAAAGTACAACTCATTAAAATATTGAGAAACAAGTTGCAATTTCCCAGGAAGGCATGCTGTATACTGAAATTTATGCTTGATACTCCATAATAAAACTGATAAAAATGTTCAAGAAAGTTGTTAAACATCTTGCTCTAACTCATAGCTCTTCTGATTTTCTTTCCTTATTTTTACATCTCAGCTCTTTAACCTACTCAACTGTAGTGCAAATATAGTTATCCAAGGGCTTATTTCCCACATTATTGTCCCCGTATCTCTCTTTGTCTTCCAGTGATACTGTATCACTTTCCGAAGTGGAGGCCCGGAGCCTATGACTGCCAACATTGTGTGTAACTTAAGAACAACAGGAACCCTGTCCCAGGGTCTCCTCTGTTGCATGCTACAGTGGCTGAGATTTCACTGGTCCCTGAGGCTTAAATGCTCGTTAATTTTCAGCAGCCTCTAAACAGAAGCACTTATAGAAGAACGCAGGTCCTGCAGATGTGGGTCTGCCTTGGATGGGAAGGAGTAAAGGACAGACAGCATTCAGAATAAAAATCCACCTGTATCCTCTCTCAACTTCTGCCTCTACAGAGGCTCTTCTTCCAGAGTACACTGGCTTAAGTTTTCAGTCTTTAAAACCCCCCTTCCTATCTCCGCTTCCTTACACAGCCAGGCTTCCTCTTCTTGCTTTCACTCCTCAAACGCTGGCAGTCTAGGTTTCTTCATTCCCACGCAACTGAAACTAATTTCTGTGGTGCTGTATCAAAATTCCAGTGCATTTAAAGTGTATCCACTGTGAAAACACAGTGGTAAGTAAAATAAATCAGGCACACGAGCTTAAATACCATTTGGTTTCTCTCACTTGGTTAATCCAAAGTACAAACACAGAGCACAATGTAAGACTGATCAAGGAAACAGAGGGATTTTTTCACAGATGGAAGGGGAACCAAGAGACTGAGGGTTGAGGGAGCAGGAAGGAGAACAACAGCTATGAAGACTTAAGATGTGACATGTACGTGTGTCAGCTATCCACAATAAACTTAATCTTTATGCGTCACAAGCATGAACCACAACAATGATAATAATAATGAAAGCGGGGAAGGGGCTCTAGATATAAAGTGAAGGAAGAGGGTAAGGAGGGGAAAGGAGTACAAGGAATGAAGTTGTGTTACAGACGTGTATCCATTCCCTACAATAAGTGTCGGCGTCATGTACTCCAGACATGTACTAATAAAAAAAAATTTAATCCAATGCAAATTTAAAGATCTTCTCAATCTTTATCCCTCTTAACTTTTCCGGTATACTTAATATTCCCACACTCTGTGTTAAACTTTCTTCGGCTTATTTCTGTGAACTCTACTTCTACAACAGCTTTTGCTACTTGCTGAAATCTATACTTCTAATACTTAGACATAGGACCATCTGTGACTGTACTCTGTTCTAAAATCAGGGCTCAGGCTCTGCGATCCCAAACACATCAGTAGCCTGTGTTTGGTATTTCTGGGGCAGACTTTTTACAAAACAGATAAAACTTCCCGTGTATCTAGATGGCACACAGGCACCTGGTTTTTTTTTTGTTTGTTTGTTTGTTTTGTTTTTTGTTTTTTGTTTTCCGGTACTGAGAATCAAACTCACGACCTTGCGCTTGCCAGGCAGGCGCTGTGCCCTGAGCTAATTCCTTAGCCCCCAGGCACCTGTTTTTATTACCAGACTTTATCTCTTTTACGTAAGTTTACACCCCTAATTTCCTGTAACCTTTTATGAGATCATTATATGCCAATATCTCTACCATTTTTTTCCCTTTAAGTAGTTATGTCATATAATTCCTTTTCTCACATTTCTTGTATCTGCCTCATCCTGTCCATCCTCATTGTATTCATGTTGTAAAACCAATAAAACCTGAAAAAAAACTACTCCTGCTTTCTTATACCTCCTTCTTTTGATTATAGAACCTCAAAAATGATTGTTTGCAAATATAAATCTAATTTTCTCACCTAGCCCCTTTTGTTTTTCCCATTGCCTTGAAGAAAGAGTTTTAAATGTCAGTAGCCATTAGTAATGCATTTGTTAACTTACTCAGCAAAGCCTGAGTACATGCCTACGGGGTCTGGGATTGTTCATTGGGAAAACAACACAGGGTCCCAATGCTCATGGTGTTTACACACTATAAAGCCCTCGACAAGCTGCTGATGACTTACATACCTGATCATCGTTATCTTTTCCAGTGTCAAGTTACATGCATTGCCAAACCTTGTTAGTGCCCCTGAGTACAAGTTTCAGAAATTCCTTCTGGTAGCCTCAGATCTCTTAAAATCTCATATGCCTCATGGGTCTCCTTTGTAATGGTTTTCCAACTCATTCTTAGTAAGTTGCTGTGACATCCTCTCTTGGATGACTACCACATCCAAGTACTTTCCTTACACTTACAGTTGTGAAGCTGGCTTACGCTCACGTCTCTCTGAAAACAGTGACATTGCATGAGGTATTGTTCTGGTCTGTATCATGTGTCCTAGGTAATGAGTCAACACTGGTTGCGTTAACATGCAAAAGTCTGGTGCCTGAGGCAATCAGGAATGTAGAAACGAACTCTCTTGAGATGCCTGTTTAACTGTTGGATGTTGTCTCCTTATGTAGACCATTTACCTAATTAGACGTCTTTTGTGAGCTCATGCACCTGCCTGGCTTTTCCCATGGGAAAATTGGGGGCATGTTTAAACATTAGAATGAAATCACTGTCATATAAATGTCCTTTAAATGTTAAACATATAATATTTTATGTATGTATTTATATCTTTATATCTGCGTGTAAACGCACATACATTTTGTATATATTTGTACTTTCCTTGTGTTTTTATAAAATTCAATATGCTTTGTAGTAAGTTTAGTCCGTATTGGCCTCAACTTGCTGGTGAAAGTCTTAACTGAAAGATTTACTGTAACAGAGAAAACGTACTACTAGAAAATTCTGAAATCGATTTCCTTCTGAGGAAAGGTTTTTTTTTTTTAATTTCAAGTGAAAATTTGAAATAAAAAAGACACAAGACTGACTCGAAGTCACAGAACATATTTCTGGAACTGGAAAAAAGCAGAACTGTGCTGGTGTCTGTGCACCTAAAATAAGCATTCCGTGAGTGGTCCTTAGTGTCCGAGTGTACTTTGAAACTTCTCTTAGATGTCTATATTATTTCATTTGTATGAATTTCCATCAGAGCCATTTGATGAATTATGCCAAAGAGCTATGCACGTTTTACACAAACTTTAAGGGACAGGGGCACTTGTTTTCATTTCATGTGTGGACGTCTGATACAGTCAGTTCCAGACTTTGAGGGCAGTTTAAGTATATCTTGATTTCACACTCGAGGTTAAGTAATCCTGAGAGACTTCGTTGATGTTGAATATGATTGGTGGCCTCCTCTGGGGCTGTTCCTGCTCCAGCAGCCGTGTGATTGATGATGTTTATTTTTTGGATGTTGTCAGCAGATCATAAGTCAAACTTGTATCTTCCTTTTGTGTTGATCAAGGTTCCTACCTGGTCCCGCTTCCGGGAGCAGAACTAGCTAACTGCGCAGAACTGGGGACCCTCTGCCAAGGTAGGCAGCCAACGTTTTCTGCAGTCTCTCTGCTTCCTTCGTGCTGTTTTGAGCAGTGTGGTTGTCAGTGCTTTGATGTTTATCTTAATTTTCACTTGGAAAGTAAAAAACCAGCAAAACAGAGGAATTCTGGATTTCTTTTAATTGTGTGGGTGCACAGTGCATGCAGCATAGAGAAAGAAAGCATTCACGTGCTGGGTGACTGCATTTCCATAAAGCACTGAGTTTTTGAAAATGTGAATGATTATATGTTATCAAACAACGGTTTGTTTCATTTCCCCCTCTGTTTCTTCTCAAGAATATTGCAAAGTTCCAATATTGTGAAGAATTGCTCTTGCCTATAAACAAGAGGAAAATAACTTAAATTTAAAACATTTGTTTAAGTTTAACACAAGGCCACGAGACAGTTTATGATAACTCAATATCATAAATGTATATCTATGTATAACGACTCTTAAGATAAAATGGTTCTACTAAAATAATGTTATATAACTGTGTGAATTATTATACTTAATAACTATATCATGGCCAGTATTCTTGTATTTTATTTACTAAATGGTTGCATGCTAAATAGTCCATAGTCATACAAGTTTTAAAATAACAATATAAATATGTTGCTTCAGTTTTATCATTGCATCTCCTAATTACCTGTAGTGCTTTTTCATCCATTTATTCTAGTAAATACTTCTATTTGAAGTAGCACATCCTGTGTGCCACATGAGAATCATGACCATACCTTTCATAAAAGCTGGATCTCTTAGAGGATCATGGCACAGAGGGGATGGGGTTAGAAGAGAGGTTAAACAAATAGAAACTTATATCCTTTTTTCTACAGTTTGAGTGTTGGAGTAGGGCATGAAGGGGAAGGGGAATCTCATTATGTTTGTTTTCCTCAGACATTTCTCAGGTATTATTATCAGTTAATACCTTACTGAAATTATGTAGTTTCTTTACATGAACTTAGTGGTTTAAAGTACTTATATAAAGCAGACCAGAAAAGCTTAATTGTGTTTCCTTCAAGATCCGAAGGCCTTTTAAAAACATTTTTTAACTTTTCAAAGTTCTTTTAATCTGAGATACTTATAGTATGTATTCTTTGAGTCAAAGGACCAGCTACTCAGCTTTTTCTTTGTTTATTCCTTTATGTCATATATGATTAAAATTTATGATGTATTTTGCATTAGATTATTTTGAGATTTTTTTTTTTTTTTTTTTTTTTTTGGTTTTTCTCCGGTACCGGGAACTGAACTCATGACCTTGCGCTTGCCAGGCAGGCGCTGTGCCGCTGAGCTAAATCCCCAGCCCATATTTTGCATTAGAGATAAACATCGATTGTTCATAATTTTCAAAAAAGGGTCCAAAAACAATTTCCATTTTTAAGTGTAATATATGCTTTGCAATATAAAATTATCAATGAATGTACATTTATCAATGACTGTACATTTTACAACCAGAAATTCAATATTTTAAGTGCTGTAGAGCCTTTTAAAGATAATTTTTGTGTAATCACTCGTGTATTGTTTAATTCAAGAAAAGGAACAAGAGATCATAATTATATATATGAATATGCATCTAATATAAATATTTTCATAAAGAAAAATATCTGTGCAGCTTTTTTTTTTTTTTTTTGCGGTACTGGGGATCGAACTCACGACCTTGTGCTTGACAGGCAGGCACTTATGCCACTGAGCTATATCCCCAGCCCCTCAGCTTTTTTACTGTTTACATAGATCCTCTAATCCTTCAGAAAGAATTATAAAAAATTTACATAAGGGTTTGATCTTTGAGAATTTTTGAAGTATCGGAAGCATAGCTATGACTTAACACTTTGAAAATATCTCCCCTATAATGGTTGCCCTTGTGAAATACTTTTTATCCATTAAAGTCTAGCGAAATTATTGGGATCTTTAAATGATTGACATCATGTATACATTCATTTTCTTGGTTTTTCCTTACATTTATGTTCTCAGGGAGAGGTACATTTTCTTCTGAGACTTCATTTCTCTAATTTTAGTGGATCAAGCAGACTGACTTAGTTTAGATAATTTTCAAGGTTTACATCTATATTCAGACAGCCTTCTTTAAGTTTTTCTTTTTCCAAACACAGAGGAATGAGTTCTGCCAAGGTTTAGTCATTTTCTGCTTGATTAGCAGCTTTCCAGTGACAGAGTTAGGTTTAGAATCGAAGTAGCCTTTCTTCGATCACTTTGTGCCAGTTCCAGATCCTCGTGCTGTTTGGCACCAGTGCCCATGGGAATCGATTCTCAATGTGCCATAGGAAGCACTACTTCTTATTTCACATTATAACCTCAGAGTCTGTTGTAATTCGTGGCAAGACATGGTTTCCATTCCTCCTCTGTGTAGTTCCGTGCATTAATTATAAATTGCTTTTCCATATTAACTGTCGTATGCTCCTTGCAAAATTACATCTTTCTCATCTTTATTACCAGCAACTGTAAACTCTTCTAGTACTACACCACCCACTGTCACCACTAACATGCCTGTTACTAATAGAATCGATAAACAAAAGAATGGTAAGAAATCATTACCTTTTTTATCTGTTGTATGTCTAATGTAATACAAAACTGTATTCTAAGGGTGGAAATATCTAATGTTCCGACAGTGTTTCTGTTGTTGGAGGTAACTGTTGCATTTGAACTTTTGCAAAGCTCGTAAGTTAAGGCCGCATGTTCCCAGTTGTAGTGGCCGAAGGAATGAGTATGTTTCTCATATTCCTGTTCTGCACTTCTAGCTAAAAAAAAGTCTTGCAAAGGAAGTTTTGAGAGAAAGACATTTACTTCAAAGGAATTAATTTCCATTATAATAGAGAACTGATAAAGAAACCCTATTCTTTCCACAGTATATTATATATTGTCAGATTATTCTCTTCAGGAAACTGGTTTCTAAGAGGATTTTACAATTTTAAAAAACTAAGTTTGGTAGTTTAATTTCTCATGGATGTTGAGTTTATGTTGAAATGTTCATGACACTTAAGTCAATTTCAATGGTTTATTTTTATTGAAGAATAATGGTTAGAATATTATCAGTTAAATCTTTTTGGAGGGGATACTGGTATCTGACTATCCTAGACAAATGTCCTACCACTGAGCCGTACTCCCAGGCCTAGTTAATTTTGGCATGATAAAATTCAAGTAACTTCTAATACATTTTTCTTTTTCTCTATACATATTTTTTCATTAATATTAGTAATAATTTGCAAGAACAGTTATATAAACTTAGGAAATGAGCAGAGAAAAACCAAGTGAATGGAGTTCTTATTTAGTCTGCTACCCATATGAATTATGTATACAATCTTTTGAAAATCTAGAATTAGTGATTTTAGGTAGTGATAGAGAGAAATTCCAATCAGGTGACTGCACTGTTGCTCGAATACAGTAATATTCTCAAATATGAGATAGTGGAAACAAAGGCATTTTCTAAACCCAGTCTTTTAGCTTATGAGGCCAAGACATCTGTAATATATCACTAGGGACCCAAAACCCAGAGAAGAAAAACCCACATAGTTCATTTTTTCTTTTAGCTTCAAGGGTTACATCAACTTCCTCTGTAAGGACATTCAAATTGGAAGTATGGAATATTTTACATGAAACATAAATATAAGTTTCATTAGGCTTATAAAGCCATTGATTCAGGGAAGTGTTTATGGTTATTCTGCTAGTTACACCAGGGAGATTTATGATGGAACAAAAATTCCAACAACTCCCAAGAAAGCAGCAGCAGCTGAAGTTTCCAGTGCATATTTCACATGGACTCCTGCCAGCAGATGGGAATATTATAATTCTAACTAAGTATTTCACTCTTTGTATGAACATACAAAGAGCCTCTGTGGTGTTCTCCCTCCAGGACTGGCACATCCTCTACTGCCCAAGAACATTTATATGGTGCTGCAGAGTCTCCCACTTGGTGGAGCAGGGCTGTACTCACTCAATCGTGTAATTTCTAGCATTCTTGAAGAGAGCCTTGTTCAGTCCATCTCTTTCTGCGTCATGACCTTCATTGGAGTTTCAACGAAGCAAGCAAATGTTAGAATCAGGTCAAATGGTCTGTCTTGACACATTAGTGAAAAAGAATCTAATTCAGATGATTTTTGATCAAAATATAATCTTAGCATTTAAAAATATTCAAAAGTCTTGTGGTAGAAATAGACACATAATTATGCGCTCAAATTTGTGCATAATTTGTACCATATCCTTGAATCACCTATTCTTTTTACTTCATTTTTTCCTAAATTGACTCACAGTTTTATTCAAACATGGGTTTTTACATAGGGAAATTAAGTTCTTTATTATAAAATGAATTTTTTACGTGTAAAACAGAAGTGAAAAGGATATACTGTACAAATAAGTATAATATAAATACTGTTTCTGAATTCCCTGTATATTTCCTTAGCTTTTCAAATCTCAGAGCTGAGGGCTTCTGTTATCATTTTTAAAAGAAATGTCAGAGATGAATTATGCTGAAATAATATTTATTTGATGGAATCAAATTTGAAATAATCGGAAAGCGAGTTACTTTTTTCCTCATGAATAAATGATGTTTAATGTCCTGTCCTGGACTAAGATCATTTACATACTATCAACAGTTTCTTACTCTTTGGGAAGCTGATTTGGTAAACATTCTCAGGCTTACAATCAGATATATTATAAAACTGTATTTGGAGTCCGTGAGAAAGTTAAGCACAGCTGACACATCCATCATCCACCTTATCCAGTCCTTTTAGCTCTGTACTGTCAGAGTTTTACGATTTCATCAATAACAATCTGTCAGTGCAGGGACAGGGGAAGGACTGAGATTATTGGACAATCAGGTATATTTCCTCGCTGTGTCAGTGACATTTATTTTGCCAGCTTCTGTGAAATGTTACTGTTTTTCCATGTAAAACTCTTTCTGTTATCTCCGGTAGGCTTTTGTCTGATATCTACAATTATATAAAGAAAGCCTTATCTTTTAGGGTGTTGTTCACAAACAGATATTTCAAGATATAGATAACCTAGCCATTCCCAGGAATAGTGAACTTGTGTGTCTTTTCCATTATTCCCAAGAAAGCTCCTGGGCTACTTATTATTTTCATTCCAAATAATATCTTCTGTGCTTGAACAACATCCTAGTGCCCCTAGATAGCCAGCTTTTATGAGGTTGGCACAGTCAACCCAAGTAAGAAATTACTGACGTTAGTTCTTATTACTGTTCTAAAAATGTAGTTTGCAGGTACCAGGTGTAATGTTCCTTCTTGTTTCTCACATATGTTTAGCTATTCAGGTACCAAATTTCACTCACAGGATGTTTGTATAGATCTAGCAGTCACTCTAGCTATGTATGCCAGATACCTGAGAGAAATTGTGTGTGTAGGTGCCGCAGAGCACTGTCTATACGGTATGCTGCAGAGCATCATGTTATAATTGCCCAGTCACCAATTCAAAGACGTAATCCCAAACCAAAAGTAACATCCGGCTTGGATTTTAGCATATCTTTCAAAATATGTATTTTTAAACCCATCATTTCAAACCTATATTTCACACCCTTGAAGATAGAATAGTGTTATATCTAAATCCTCCAGAAACCTGAAAAGAGTGGTAAGAAATTTTTTAAAAAAGATTCATTGGGGAGAGACCTACAGAAAGGAAAACTGTTTTGACATCACATCTGTAATAGCAGGCAGTGATTTCTACTTTGAGATTCTATGTGTTCAGAAGAATTACTCAATTGGAAAGTGGATATCTTCTTAAATACGTTTTTCAAGACATGACAACCAGGTGTCCTTTTGACCTGAATATTATCAGAAGGACAATCCGTATATCTCTTCAAGTCTCTGGAAGTCATGATTTGTGCATAGTTTATACTGAGACCCCACAGTGGTTTCTATGTCTATAGAAGCCTTGACTGCTGCTCTGGTTTATCGGAAAAGCCTACATCCATGGGCCATAACTGCATTTCCTCCAATGGCAATGTTTAAGCCAAGTAGTTTGCTGCAACCCAAAACCTTCTCAGCAGCCCCTCAATGGACATTTTATCTTTTTTGTTGGTGTACCCTTGGACGTGTCTCATGATTGCTTGTTGACCTCACTATTCAAAAATTTAAAATACGTAACAAGTAGGCTCGCTGAGTATTTATTAACTATGTTTATGTAATATGATATACTTCTGAGGCTTTTAGAAAAAACTGTTTCATAATTACCCATAGCAAGGAGACTCTGCAACAGAAAATGCCTGTTATTTGGAATATTGACATTTTATCAGCTATAAGCAGTATTATCCTAGAGAGCGTGCTCCCAAGTTTGGCTCTGATACTGGATGTCTTTCATTTATAAAAAAAAAAAAAAAAAAAAAGAAATTGAAAAAAGAGGGCAAGAAGCACTTAAAATATAAAGGAATTATCTTAAATATCTATCTATAAACTGTCTTAAATAAAATTTCAGAAACACCAGTGGTTAAAAAATACTGATTTTTAATATTTTGTCATTTTTTTCCTGCATAAAAATTGTGCTTTAGGGCTCCATCTAGTGGTAGGTTTTCAGATAGCCTGCTAGCGCTGGTGAAAATTCACAGAATGTCCCTAGAATTCTTAAGCCCTACGCTGGCTCCTTAAGACCCTTAGGATTTCTTGGAACTCTGCAATTTGAGCTTCCTCTCTGTCATTCAGAATGCCCATGACTTGACTTGATGAGCTCCACAGGGCAAAAGATTTTTAGTCTGAATTATCATTTGTTTTATATGTTCCTTTAAATATTCTTCATTCAGACATGTTTTGAAAGAATGTAAAAGTAAGATCATTAACATACTCGAAGAGATTTAGAAATCGAAATAACTTAGTTGGCATAAATTAAATTCACTTGTCCTTGGACTTGCACCAGTTTCACAGATTTGTATTCTTATATTTGAAGACGGCAATTTCAGTCATTTGGCATGAGACTAATTCCTATACTGGAAAGACATTCTTTTAGTAGTGGGACTGGAATTTGGATTTGAGTACATCTGGGAGTTTCCAGAGGCTTGCTTTTGTATCTTTCCCCTCTGCTTCCCCACAATTTTGTTTAAATATATTCTTCAACGTTGTTTTGATTATATATTTCTATATTCTTTATGCATAATCTACTTGACTTACTTAAACACAGCATGAAGAAAGATGATTGCCCATAATAGATAATACATTTTATTCTCTCTTGAAGCTACTGTATTTTAAGAATATTTTTTCTGCTCTAGCTACTTTGAGTAAAGGGCCTTATAACACACAGCTGGAGAGACTTAGCAAATCCTTGCTGGTGAGTGTGATTTTCATGGGGGAAAGAAAAGCAAACTACTTTAAAGATTGCCTTGGCTTCGTCCAATAAGATGGAACCTCTGTTCACAAAATGTCCTGTTAAAATTTACCTTCAAAAATTCTTTTTTTCTTCCTACCTACCTTACTTGAAATGACCGTATTTAAGAAATTTTAATGAAAAAAATCTGGTGAACTCTTACTCAGCAGTTTAGCAGAAGTAAATGTTTTTGCTGGGAAGAGGGGAAGGAAGAGAGGTTGAGAGCAGCAAGTCAGTACTGTTCCTAGTAATCCCTGCCCACCCTCTCTCACTCAGTGACACTCCATCCCAAAGTCTTCATCATCTTCATATTGTGCAGGAAAGCGTACCTTCTTGTTTAAAGGGTTCAAATTCCACATGGAAAAGTTTACACTTTATGGATAGTTCATACTAGAAATCCATAGACTTGAAAGATCCGAAGATGCATACAAATATTCCAAAAGTTATGTGCAAATGATATTTTAGGAGCATTAAATTATAAAAGTAAACTAATTGATAACTGTTTCTTCTAAAAAGTTACCAAGATCAAAAGTTTTAACATTAAATCAGCCCGGAAATTTTCTGTGCTTATGTAAAAGGTTTCGTTTAACTTGCATGGGATTATGTGATTATAAATTTACTGTTTGATGTGTAAACGTAATTCATGGATTAATCCTATTTCCAATGGACAGATGGAATTATGTATAGAATATCCGTAGTGATTCAAAATGTCCTTCATCACCCTGAGGTCAAAGTACAGAGCAAGGTTGCAGAATGGGTAAGTAAACTTTTACAGTTGCTTTTTGGGCTATTTTACACCTTTCACTTCTAGAATCTGTAAGAGATTCTAGGTAATTGAATCTGTAGATTCTAGGTAATTGAATCTACATACTAAGGTGTAGAAACTATTCATTATGGTATCTGTGTAGATACATAATATGCAAGGCATTGTGTGTATAAAAGAGAGGTACAGTTGAGTAAAGAATACAAAACTGAGCCTAAGACTAGACATATATTAAATAAGAAAATTGTCACACAAATACAAATAGAATTTGCTAGGTGTTCTTACTATTAAATTCATACATTGTAAGGTATGTTTTAAAATACAGATATTTTTTATTTTTGTTTGGATGTATGATCAAAACTGAAAGTAGAAAAATTTCTCATGAAAGTCTCCTGCTCAGGCTGGGGATCTAGCTCAGTGGCAAGTACCTTCCTAGCAAGCGCAAGGTCCTGAGTTGGAGTCCCACTACCGAAAAAAAAGTCTCCTGCTCACCCTTGCACTCATCTGTCTGCAGACAAATCTATCTGCTTGGAAATCACCATTACTTGTTTTGAACTATTTTGTGTACATGAAGGGAAATAATTATAGATTCTCATTTTCCTTCATTTTTACATTAAAACTAATATATTTTATTTTCCAGTTCTACCTTGTACTTAATTTATTGTTGTCAGATTTGAAATATTAGAACAGGAGAACTTTATTTTTTTGTTTTCTTCTTTTGGCAGTGTGGAGTGTCGCCTTATCTGATCGTCGAGGCATTTATTTAACAAGCTTTTGTCAGTGGACATTTAGCTTATGATTTATTTAGCTAGTATCCTATTGTTGAACTTCATGATATTTTCTAATTTAAAATTTTTAACAGTTTATGTTTTTTCTTTACAAAATACAACCTATGGAGTTTTTCAGTTTTTTCCTTTTCGCACCAATCTCAAAACTTTTATTTTCCGCAGATTTCCATTCTGTGAGATTTTGTACTTTTTTATACAAAATATTAGACTCAACAGATACGGTATATAGTATAGCTCAAACATTAGCTTTTTGTGTGAATAGCCAATAGTGTATACACTCTGCAGTACAAAAATATGAATTTCCTTCTGTTGTACATGTTTGATAAATGTGTCCTGATGTGAAAACATAATCTTTACAATCTTTTTTAACAGCAATATTTTTAAAAACAAGTTGACCATTGGAAACAATAGTATGTAATTAAACAATTCTGTTACAAAATTGTTGGGGAAGGTAAAATTCTTTAATAGAGTTTAAGGAAATAGGTCACAACTAACTTTAAGAAGTGACACATTACCATTGGTAACTAATTGAAACACTAATTGAAACACTAATAGATATGTTTAATTCTTTAATTCTTAAGTGGAGAGCAAGCTTCACAGAAAGAATTCGCTTTTGATGCCATTTTCTTTCCAGCATTGTTCTTTAAAGTCAAAGTCTCATTCTTTAATTTTATTCTCAAGTCACTGATGTTATTAATTCTAAAAATTAGTATCACTAGAAATTTTGTGCTAGGCAAGATAGAATTTTACATTTATATTTTTGTACTATCTTCAACATAGCATTATTCTGATCGGGAGCTAACCTTCATTGGATACTTTTCAATTAAGATGCAAGCTCCCCGAGCAGATACTTGATAAAAGGGAATATTTAGGTGTGTCTTTTTGCATATTACAGATTGTGCATATTAAAGTTGGGCATCTCTAATCCGTGAATTTGAAATCTGAAATGGTCCTTTTCTGTTTGACTTCCAGTTGAAGGATGCCCAACCAGTAAACTATAATATTTCACAATTAGAAAATAATCTGGAATCTAAAATGCTTCTGGTCCCAAGCATTTCAGACAAGGAAAATTAAACCTGCGTTATTATGCAAAATTTAAAAATAAGTTAACCTCCCTTTTAGCAGCATCTCCTAAAATTTACATTTAACTTTCAGAATGCCGTGTTAGCTTCCCATTGCAGTGACGAAGTGTAATCAATTGAGAAAGAGAAAGAGGAGCGATTTTTTTAGCTCATAGTTTAGAGGTTTCCTTCTATGGTCACTTGGCCCTGTCCGTTTGGGCCTGCGGTGGCCTAGTTCATCCTAACAGAGGCGTGTGGCTGAGGCAGCCTGCTCACTCCGCAGCAGCTGGGAAGCAGAGAGAATGCTGGTTAGGGCAGCACATACACTACAACTGGGGAGCAGAGAGAGAGGCAGGAGGGGCCAGGACTGCAGTATCTCAAGGTCACATCCCCATTGAGCTAATTTCCTCTTCGAGTTTCCAGCACTTTCCAGCAGCATCACAGGCTTGAGATCTCTATGTCAGCTTGGGAGCTATCCCAGACACAACTGTAGCAAATGCTCACAAGGAGAGCTAAACATTGGTATAAACCAAGATCGAAAAACCCTTTGGAGGTGATATAAAAACAGGAAGCTCTCATATCAGTGAAGAAACCCTGCTTTGCAGTTATAACAGATACTATATTATGAAGATTTGCTACTTATATTGAAGAAGAATCCATCTCTTCATTAAAAAAATCTGGTACTGAGACCTGGAAAAATTGTTGAATTAACCACGTGAAATTACCATCTGTCCAGTAATGTTGAACTAATTTTGCGCTTGTTCTTAAAAATATATGAGGTTAATTACTAGAAAATATATTTCATTGTTCCTCAGTATTTACTAAATGAAGAATAAGGAAGGTATTCATTTTGCCAGTTTTATTATATTATATGCTAGGGAGAAAATGTGAACATTTCCAAGTAGATAAACTTGGGTTCCATTCTGTACTCTGCTAGGTCATTAGATTACCTAATTGGGTGACCAACAAGCCATTTAACAGCTGCAGATCCCAGTTTCTTCATAAACAAGAAAGTGGAGTTGGAGGATAATACCTGTCTTGTTGACTATTATAAAGATTGAAATAACAACATTTGGGCTGGGGATTTAGCTCAGCGGCAAAGCGCCTGCCTGGCAAGCGCAAGGTCGTGAGTTCGGTTCCCGGTACCTGAGAAAAACCAAAAAAAAACAAAAACAAAAAATGAAATAACAACATTTATCAGGTTCTTAGTAAACAGTGATTCAGTATCTGCTACCTTTACCTCTCATTTTGCCAGTTTTCCAAGATTTCCTTTGAGTCTTATCACAAAGACAAGCTTACATTGGGGAATCAAAAATCTCACTTTTTTCCATTATGGTTTTCAGCTCAATTCAACTTTCCAGAATTGGAACTACACTGTTTATGTGGTTAATATCAGGTAAGTGACTGAATGAATTATTTTAGATAAAAAGTTAATGTCTATTTAATGTTACTGTCTTTGCATGATGTATCAGAAGTAAACTGTGTGTTTATCATTACTGAATCAGTGTATGTTTAGTGTATCAAAAATAAGAGGCTAACAAAATATAAACAAGTTCTGTCGGTTTCTTTTCACACCACTATGAGTCCACAGCGCACGCTAGATTGTGTGTACTCCAGTTTAGAGATCAGTTTTTCTACACCATAGGACATCTACAGTCTGTTTACCACTTTGCTTTTGAAAATTAGCTTATACCACTTTTCTATTTAAGTTTGCTCCTGAAGCCCCAGCAAATAGTATTGTCTACGTATTGTCCTCTGTACCTTGTTCTCAGTTTTATAGTGGAAATAGTTTATAAAGTGTGTTTCATGATGGCCAACCCTATATTCTGTGATGTAGTAACAGAAAAGAGGTCAGTTGTCAAGGTCAGGAAGTACATTATTCAACAAACTGAAGCAAGTTCTTTCTAGGAAGTTCTCACATCTTTGTCCTACTGATATGCATTGAGTCTTCAAAAGAAAGCAGAAACAGTCGACTGGCCTTGTGAAAGAACCGAGAACCTCAGAACACACATTTGGAAATAGTAGATGAGGGTGTCCATTGTGCTCCATCTTTTACCACTTCCATTTTTCTTGATGACTCAGTAGATGCGGCTGCCAATAAATATGTGCATTTATTTTTGTAGTTTTAACCTGAGCACTGGAGAGGACAAGATTAAAGTCAAGAGAAGCGTTGAGGATGATGAAAGGTAACACTAACAAAATTGTCTAAAGATGTAACATTCTTTTTCCTGCTCACTCTTTGGACTGTCTGGTAGACAAATAAAATCAATGATATAGGAGAAAAAAAATTAATCTGCTAGAACATTTAAATGATTTCTTCAGTGCTAATGCATGTTATTTTTTTCTTATATTTAAAACCATCATAGAACAGACTTAGTAGAAACATAGGTTTGATGAAAAACTGATTCAGAAGTAGAGCATCTGACATGTACAAATTCCAGTTTACTTTAAGTAACCATTCTATTTGAAATTTCAAACAGAACTTCAAGAAGTAATATTAGAGCTGGAGTTGTAGAGTACTTGCCTAGTATGCACAAGGCCCTGAATTCAATCTGTAGAACTGTAAAAATAGCTTTAAGTAAAGGCTTATTATGTATGATAATATCTAATTATACAGATAATAATGAGAAAATGTTTATCATTTAAAGCCTTACATGATTTTCTAAATTTTCCATTTTAGAATTTATGTCAGAATCATAACTTCCTAACATACATTATCCAGCATACTAAAGCAAGTGTCATGTAAGGACCAGCTGTTCAGATTGTTATAAAATGAAAACAACCTAAACTCCTAGATGAAAAAAGGTTACTTGTATTCAGGTAGTATATTGCACATATAGTGTATATGTATATACATCTTATTTGCATATAGTATATATTTTTAAAATTGGTTGAAAAGCAAATGTTCTCGTAAGTCTTTAAACTTAATTCATTTTAGAGATAACAAATGTGATGATAGGCTATGCTTCTTTTCGGGTAATATGTTCTTACTCTGAGAAGATAAAAACAAAAATTTATCTGAAAGTTGACCTGAGAGCTTTCTTGGTATTATTTTCTACTTAACGTTAGATAAACAAATGTTTCTATATTTAAATTGAAAGTCATAACTTCTGTATATATTCAGTGTACTGGATCAAGCCACCTGATTAGGGAAAAGTGATTTTATTTTCTGACATTATCTTTTTCCTTTATGGTCCAAAACCAGAGTAATGTATTTCAATACTGTAAATGACAAGCTTTTTCTACTTAGCTAAATTATTTCTTTTCCAGCCTGACCGCCAGATTATCCTAACCCTTCCATGATGGATTCAGCACCAACCTGAATCCCTTTGCTGGACACTCTGTCTAGCAAGGAGGATAATCCCTGTTTGGGAATCCAGTGTTTTACATTTCCCAGCATTTCCTTTGCATCGTACTTACTTCGGTTCTTCCCCTGTCTGCTAATACTAAAATCAGCCACCACCAGCATATGTCTGCCCCTCAGAAGCTCTGGCTTGAAGGACACTAAAATTCATAGAATCTGGATTTCTTGGTCCATGAAACCAATGAATAACTCCATAGAAAACTATAGAATAAGCTAAGACAATCTATGTGGGAAAATCCTATTCAGTTTCCCCTTCAGATGAATACTTAGCATTGTTTTAATTATTTTATAGCCTCTCCTTTTCTCTGTTGCTCTGCTGCTCTTATGCTCATCAGTGAAGCTTTGTTACTTCTCATTGTTTTTCTCCAGGCTGCTAGTTTCACATGTTCTTTTCCCCAAGCTTTTCTTTTCAATCTGACTGTAGCATTATAGCGTTAGATAATCCTATCATGCTCTGTACCCTAGACAAACAGGAAATCAAAGCCACAGAGACAGGTTTGTTCAAATAAAGAGTGGCTGATGGTAACACAGATAGAACTTGGCTTTATAGAACTGTAAAATAGTTTCATTTTCAGGATGAGAAAGGAAAACACAGATAAGACCTGTGAATGTGCATGGTTATTCTCTAATGGCTAAGCTTAGGTTTGCAACACCATCAGTAGGACATAGTGCTAACGATATTCAAAAGAAGTAAAATGTTACACTCCCAATTCTAAGTTCTCAGTAACCAGAGTAGCAAAACTTATCTTCAAACAAAAATCTAATCAAAGATACTTTTCCATCGGCCACTTCAAAAATGACCAAGATATCGCAGTTCACCAATATATTCATATCTATAATTGCCTGATCTTGAAATATGGTTTATATGTGAACATTTAGCAGTGGATCATTTTAGAGGTAAACAGCTTTTCAGAATGAATTATAAGAACAGCACAGCACTTTGTGCTTGAGATAGCACAAGTATTTATAGGGGAAAAGTAAAGCTACTTAATTTCATCTAACTTTGAATGGCAAATATTTAACATTTGCTTATTTTTTAGCTCTGCAAATATATTAGTAGTTTATTTTTTATATTAGTAGTTTAATTTTGATTCATATTCATGTAAGCAAAATATACCACTGCCTCTCCACAAAGTAGCTGCATATTTCGTCTTTGTCTCTGGCGTGCAGACAGTAACTGCCTTGATAATATAATGCGTTGTGTCCTATTATTCATTTCTCCTCAAATATGAAGCAAAACGAAAGTTCTTTTGCATGCCCAAAGATATCACATCTAAGGGAAAGAATTTCTCTTTTACCTGACAAGATAATGTCATTTAATTTTATCTCAGTGTATAATTAATAGTTTTGATTTCTGACGTTGATTACAGCTGTGATTATAGTTGAACATAAAATTACATTATTTTAAATTGTATAACCAAATGTTTTGACAGGGATTTTAGAACACATTTCTTTGCTTTTCTTAGAGATTTTAGTTTTGTAGATCTTAAGGTCAGACCTTAAAACTTTGATAATATGCTGACCCATCCCAGAATGTAGTTTTAAGGACTCATTTATGAATTTTACCATACAACACACTTCCAGTTGCTTCATAAAAATAGAAAATTATTTGTCGCTCATCTGGAGAAATTATGCCACATCTTTATTCAATAGCAGTTAATAACTTCAAAAGTCAATTATCAATTAAAATCCTAATTTTTCTTTCAAAATTTTATTTCTGGCCATAAAGAAACAATGTAGAGTTAACCATCAATAAAACCCATTCTTATATGTGCAAGTATTATTATATAATCCATTAAATGTTATTGACATTGAATATTAAAATATCTCTGAGAAAAACAGGATTATATGGTAAAGTTACACATGTAGTTATGCATCTTATAAAAATCTACTTGTGCTGAGAGTTTTTCATTGTAATGCCTGCAGCAGCAGGGAAAGCCCAAGAGCACCTTTACTGATCTCCGTCTCAGCAGTTCATGGTCATCCCCCCAGATCCAAGTGTCCTGATTTTCCCAACAGAGAACAGCGAGCCAGTCAACACCTCCAATGACAGTTCTGTCTGAAATGTTTTTCTAGGTTGGTGATTTGGGCCCATATCGTTTACAATGATACCAACAATGTCCACTTAGAAGGAAAAACCATTCAGGAGAAGCTTTTACAAAATAACGAATCCCTGGATGAGGGCCTGAGGCTGTATACAGTGAATGTGAGGCAACTGGGTGAGTGAGTGGTTTTTTACACTATGTACGTTATATGACTATGTGTTCGGGTTTAATTGAGCAACAGTAGAGGTAATCTTCCTTTATGTGTCATTTGTCTGTGTGAACATATCTTTTCTGATGATAAAATTTGTTGGATTGGAGATGCTGGAACAAAAGTGTAAAATAACAATAAAAAAGAGCAAAGCAACTCATACCTGTGAATCTAAGGAAATAAAGGAGGCAAATGGGAGTTCATATTTATTTTAGGGATATTTTATAAAAATACCAAGAACATGAGCAAATGTCAGAATAACTTGACCACAATTGGCTTCAACTTCAGGAACTTAAAAAAACTGTGTGTACACATGGATGTGAAAACTCTCATAAGGTAAATTTTATAAAAAGCAGTTTCTCATTGTAAAACATTTCCTTCTCTTGCATTGCCTGTCTCCATTAATAATCCCACTGTCTTTGCAGAAATAGGCCAGATATCTGAGAGCCTCAAATACCTTGGGCCTCAAATTACTTCTGACCTATACCTGTTCATTTCTGGCCCTGTTTGCCCTTCCTAGACACACTCTTGTGCATCTCCATTGACCCTGCCCTTCTCTACTCTCACTGCCCTCCCGATTATCACCTACATATTTGTAAAAGTAGCCCTGAGGTTACCTTGTCTGTGAAGCCTTATGTGGCATCACCATGTGTAAATGTTTATCACTACATCTGAGCTTCCGCTACTTGTAGTCTAGCTACCTGGGCCTCATCCACTTTGGAAAATGGTAGTCTTGGGAGCAGAGTGTAGTGGCCCATGAATCTCTTGGAAGTGGAGGCAAGAGGATTGTAAGTTTGAGGCCAGCCTGGGAAACTTAGCAACTTAGCAAGGCCCTATCTCCAAATAAAGAGTCTAGAGATGGAGTGCTATGTGAAAGCCCTGGGTTTAGTCCCTAGTACCACATACACAGGAAAGAAGAAAAGGAGAGAAGGAAGGGAGGAAGGAAGGGGGAAGGAGAGAGGGAGGGAAAGGAAGAGAAAGAGGAAAGGAAATGGAAGGGAGTAGAGGGAAGGGGGCAGAGAGAGAGAGAGAAAGTGGGGGGGGAGAGGTGTTAACTACACGTATTCACATTCTTAAGTATTTGTCTTTAAATAGTAATCTTTAGTATGAGACCACATCTTATTCTTTTAAGACCTTTACTTCTACCTCCTCCCAGAACCCAACACATTCCCCAGCACTTGAATACTTGTTAAATGAATGAATCTTGATGGAAATATTTTTAGAAAGCAAAAGTTCAAGAATATGTGCAGCATCGTAATTGTTCTAGGATTACTGTATGCCTACAATTACCTACTTTCTTAGAGCTCAAGGAAAAGACAACTGTCATGCTTAACCTTGTGTACCCTCAGGAGGCTGAAGTAGAGAGCAGGCGTCCCCCGGCCTCTAAGAGGGTGCTCATGGCCAAGGCCCCGTCACAGTGTGGGAAACAGGCAGGCACCTCCACTTCTGGGAGGGACCCCAGCCGAACTCGGTCAGGGTACACAAGTAGTAGAGCTCAGAGAGCTGGCTGAATGCAAAGAATTGATAATAATAAATAGCTTTCGTTGTGGGAAAATGCCTGCTTCCTAACAAAGGGCTTTAGGGGGTAAAAGCACAGCCGATGCCCCATCTCACAGAAGTCCCCACAAAGAACTAATGTGACAAACACCAGGTAATACATGGCCCAGAGGCCTTGGGAGAATGCGTGCTATCTGCCCTCAAGGGCTGAGGAATCCCGGGATAACTTTTTCTGCATACTTGGCTATGTTGTTTTTCTGCAAGTGGATGCATGGAGAAAAGTTTCTGTCATTTGAAAATAAAAGGCTAAAGTGTGACCGTTAAACAGCATGTTCCAGATGGGAAAGTCATTTGAATTCTCAGTTTGTGAAAACTGAGAATTTCTTCCTGGCTCCCAGAAGTCCAGTATAAACTTGGTGGTGTTCAGTTCAGAAATACAGGGTTTTATGGTGGTTATGGATATATTTCTGTTACTTTGGTATTTCTCAAAATGTGAAATCTGAATCATTTGTTATACAAATTACTCAGGATGTTTCCTGACAAAACGTGGGATGATTTGGGGACGAAACTGAAGCTAAACAGGTGGAGTTGGATTGCAGGAGCCGTCTTGCTCTTAGGCAGAGGATACTATTGGAGAAACTAGAAAAATGTCTATAAAATATACTCACAACTCAGTGATGATACTATTAACACACTCTTTTATAGGCTTTTCCCTCTTAAGAGGATCCAGTCACATTTTTAAGTTCTCATAAATTTTTTTCATTTCCTTACAGTGTTTATTTTTTTAGTAAAACTCGCTTACCAATATCTGCTGATGATTTATGTGGATGAAAATGTTACATTTCACGTTTATAGGTACTCACATACATGTGTCTTTCTATTGGATGCTTTTGTAAGGTGCATTAATTTGTGTATCTGAAATGTTTTAAATGTCTATGCTTTCTAATATCTGAATTTTAAAAAGTTCTGAATCTAAAACACTAGCACTTTATTATTGGATGAAATCCATGCCTAATTCCAGGCCTGTCATTTTGCAGCACCTTGACTGAGGGAAAGCAGTGCTGTTTCCATTTTGCTCTTATTTTCTCCCAGGCGTCTGTGATTCCGTGGAGGAACCCAAAGGTTTTCACTGGCCGGCGGTGCCCCCTTCTGAGTACAGCCTCCCGTGTCCCGACAAGCCCGGCTCCTCTGTCTCGCGGACATGGTAATAACGCTGCTGACTTTGCCAGCCAGTGGTTCCCATGCACTGTACTGACAGGGAGGCAGGGCAGCAATCTGTGGGTCTCTGAATCATTCAGTGCTAGAGACCCAGAGATGGGTCAAGAGCACTGCAAATACGTACAGATAAACCAGATTTCAGCCTGAGAATGTGAATCTGGAGTTTCAAACTTTCTATTTGGAAAGGAGAGGAGCGGTAAAGAGGGAACAAAAACAAGATCAAACTTGGGGCAATCGATGCTGGACACATTCAGCGTATAGAAAATTCTCCCCAATGTCTAACAGACACAGCAGAATAAAAAGCATTGCAGCGATTCACTGAGCCGCAAAGCGTGTCAAATTCTCACCACCTACTCTACTCCCAATCTGGGTTTCCTTGGAGGGAATTCAGAAACGGAAACTGCCCAAGTGTAAATACTTTGCATCAATTGCCGTGCTTGACACTTGGTAGGGAGGAGGGAAAAGAGATTTAGAGATTTGCAGACTGGAATTTGACATGGGGCCCTACCTCTTCCTGGCTGGAGACTGGAAAATTCCTTGGTTTATCTAAGTCTATTTCTTCATCTATAGCATGTACATTATAATCTGCATTCCAGAGTTATATGAAATCAAAATCCAATATTACCTGTAAAGTTCTGGAAGCAGTGCTTGACCAATTATCCAGGTTAGGATACAGGGTATTGCTAGGATTTTGTTTCTGTGAGGTAAGTTACTGATTTCTTCCATCATGGGTTTTTAGTGTGAGTTTTATTTCAGTGTATTACAATTTTATTTCAAACAAAACTTACCTAGATATTAACGAAAACTCTAAAACTTACTGATTTTGTCACTTGTGCTAAGTATTTGAAATAGCTTTTTTGTTGTTGTTTTATAGTTATCGCAACACGTCATTAGTCTTTTGGGGACCCCTGGACATCTCCAACTGCTCAAGTAAGTAGAAGATTTCTCTTCACTTCTAAAAGACAAAATGAAATGAATTCATGGTTTTCATTCTACTCAGACATGTTCTGCTGTGTGTTGCTGTTTTAATATTAAAACTTAAGCAAATGATTGTTTCACTTCAGTTAGAAAATACCTTTCCCTTTCATCCTACTTTTCTGTTCTATTTATTTTATAGATTAAAAATAGTGAGTAAAGTCTAGAGAAGGCTTATAAATAATATGTAAATTGCTGTTTTTATCAGTATTGTATAGTTTGATTTTTTTTAAAGCAGCAAATGTACCTTTATTCACTGATTGTGGACTGTTTCTTTAGAATGATATATGAACACTGAGAGAACTTACTGTCTGTGTATAAGGAAATATTATAACCCCGTGAAGATAGTGATAGGGATACATGAAGAAACCCCATTTGCCTGGTTTACCTATAAAGCAAAATATCGCATTATGCTTCCATTCCTAAATGTGCTTAAAATTCACAAGTAAAAGTTTGTATGTTGTTTCTTCTGCCTTTTTTTAGGGGAAGCAAATGAAGTTGCCAATCAGATTTTAAATTTAACTGCTGATGGGCAGAATTTAACTTCAGCCAATATTAACAGCATCGTAGAACAGGTCAAAAGAATTGTGAATAAGGAAGAAAATATTGATATAACACTCGGCTCAACTCTCATGAATATATTTTCCAACATCTTAAGCAGTTCAGATAATGACTTGCTTGAGTCTTCTTCCGAGTAAGTATCTCCTTTTCTTTTCCTGGAAGGTAAAACTTATTGGCTAAGTGTATTTTTACATAATTTCTCACCTATCTGAATTCCCTGTGCCTAAAACCTCATAACTCAAATCTCTGAAAGATGCCTAGATCATTCCCAAAGTCACTGACAAAGTGAACTTCAAAGTTCTATATCTTTCTGAGAAATATTATTTACAAAATAAAGTTGTTATCTGGCAGACATGTAAATAGTCCCCCAAAAGCATAATATAGTTTGAAGAATTCTATGGGGTTATGTATGACATGATGATTGTAAGTGAACTATCATAAGACCTGTGCCACAGACTGCCACCACAATGTGTACTTACAAATTGAATATGCTCAAGACAGGTGAGAAGGAACCCATTTTTATAGAATGCAGTTTTTACACACTTAATATGTATGTATTTGATATATTAGCATTAAGCTATTAAATGTTTTTCCTTTCAAACACATTTTTAGATGAACATATTATATCCATTAAAATGTATCTGTTGTGATCAAACACATGATATTCATATTTTTTAAAATTTATTACAGTAAGAGACATATTGCCATTAATCCCCCTCAAAATGCTCCCCTCAGATTTATCCCACAATTCGTGCACTTTCTGAAACAATTAAAGTTCTCTTTCATGAATGTTTTTATGATATCTGATCAAAAGTAGGGTGATTGCAGATGCCAAGTGCCATCTCACAGAAAGGCAGGCTGGTAAAAATATTATGGTATGTCTTATCCACCTTAGTCACTGGATCTGGCCCCATATGACTTCTGAGTCTTCCCCAAAGTCAAGGAGGCCATGAACACTAAACATTTAGCATTGATTCAGGACATTAAGGCAGCAACAGTGTAAGTGAAGACACTCACAAAAGAGGACTTCCAGAAGTGCTTTAGAAAGTACCAAGAATGATGGGAGTGATAGGGATACACGAAGAAACCCCAAGTCAGGGGGAATATATTGAGGAGAATTAATAGCAGTGTCTCTTTTACTGTAATAACTTTTAAAAATTTAAACATTCACCTAGTTTTTATCATGCTTTGTATTCTCTTAATAGTGACACGTTCCTGTAACCCCAGATACTCGGGAGGCTCAGGCAGGAGGATGGCAAGTTCACGTCCAGCCTGGGCAACTAAGTGAGACATTGTCTCAAAATAAAATATGCAAATGGCTGAGATGTAGCTCAGTAGTAGAGTCCCCTGGGTTCAATCTCTATTACTGAAAGTAAATGTATTCACTATCTTATCATCATGATAATAATAATTGCAAATACCTTTACAATCTCTTACAGTTCCTAAAACTCTTTTACCACATTGTTTCATTTAGTTCTCACTAACTTATATGGGGAGAACATTTTTCATGTACAGGGAAGGGTAAGACAGATGGAAAACAGTATCTGTTCAGGATAATTTAGTTGTTTCTCTCCCTTACAGCAGATAGTTCACTTAAGAATGTGTGCATCTCTTTGTGTTTTAACTGATATAGTTGTAGTTTGGGGTAATTTTGTCGCTATTTGCACTAAGATCAGAAAATCTAAACGTAATTATATTTGGTTTGTGTTTCGCCATGCAACTAAACATGTGTGTTCAAGTACGTAAAACATTGTATTACTTAACAGTGATATTATTGTCATCTCTTTAAGAGCCTTAAAAACAATTGATGAATTGGCCTTCAAGATAGACCTAAATAGCACACCACATGTGAATATTACAACTCGAAATTTGGCTCTTGGAGTATCATCCCTGATCCCAGGAATGAGTACAATTTCAAATTTTAGCATTGGTCTTCCAAGCAATAATGAATCATATTTCCAGGTAAGGAGCAAGTAGTTTCTTTAATTTTAATTAATTAGACAAATACAGACTTTTTAATCACTTAACAGTTGCTACTTCAAGGAAATCTTGGTCAAAGAAGTAACAAGCAGATCTGAACATTAGCTATGCTTAATTATATCAGCTGCCATAAGGTGATGTTGGAAGCACATAGGAATTACATTCATAGCCTGGATGATGGAAGATCTCCTCTACAAGAAGTGATGTGGAGCTAGGTATTAAAGCATGCATAGGGGCCGCCATATTGAGAGTGGGTATGAGGATCAGACAGTGAGAAGGAACTTCAATAAAGGCTCATGACAGGAGGAAGTAGAGGTCTTCTCTTTGCCTGTGGGTCTCACCTTAAGCATAGACATCCTGGAGGACTGATTAAAACAGACTGGAGGGCCTTACCCACAGAGCTTCTCGTTTCACAGGTGCTGGATAGGGTTCTGAGATTTGCACTTTAGTAGGTGCCCAGATATTGCTGATACCTCTGGCCTAAAGATCGCACTTTGAAAACCAATAATGTAGAAGTCTTTGAGCAGCAAGTAACAGTAAGGCTGGACAAGGAATCCGGGGCCAGATTAATGGAGTGCCTCTTGGACATATTAAAATCAGACTTCAGTGAATAATTTCCAGGTGCCAACTACATGCCAGACAATGTTCACTCACCACCAGGCCAAGCAAAATGAATGCGCCCTGGTTCCTGACCTGGAGACTGTGCATGTGAAGTGTAATATTTCTTCAGCTGTGGGGATGGACTACACAAAAATAGAAAAAGTTGGAGACGAGAATCAGGCAAAACCATGTTTCTCCTAGACTAGGGGCTCTTTGGAGCAATTATCTTTGCATATTTTAAGAATGAAAACTGGATTGGCCTCAGTCTCATGCCGAGAGCACAAAAAAGCAGGCTAGCCTCAGCTACAATTTCAGGAAAAATGATAGCAGAGAATGTTCTTAAACTTTAAATGTTTCCTCTTTGCAAAGCTAATTCAGTCTCTGCCCTCAAATGATTACCTTCGGTCTGTCTCTGTCTCTGCCTCATAGTTATTATCTTTCGCTGTTTTGAAGAAATCTCCATGTGTGATGCCACCGAATCTAAGTCTCATACTTGAAATGTTAACAGATTTGTATATATCTCATTTTGCCTCAGTTAGAATCAAAGCATTTACTGCTTGGTCACACATATAAACCCAGAGTGAGACCTCCAGCTCTGTCTGCAGGCAATTTATCTAGGAGTTGCAGGGACTGCTGTGTAGCGGTGAAGGGCACATCTGATCCAAGCTAATTTGATACTTGGATTTGTTCTCTCACTTACCCAACATGTAGAATAAGTTACCATTGCCATGTCATTGTAATTGATCCACTGATTTGTCATGGTTCGACAGATGGATTTTGAGAATGGACAAGTAGATTCATTGGCTTCTGTAATTTTGCCTCCAAACTTACTTGAGAATTTAAGTCAAGAAGATTCTGTATTAGTTAGAAGAGCACAGTTTACTTTCTTCAATAAAACTGGACTTTTCCAGGTAAGCCTTCATTAAATTATTATTTTTCAGTTGCCACTGAAGTTTCTTTCCTCGGGGATAAAATAAAGATTCCGATTCCTTTGAAATATATCATAAAATATAGAAAAATTAATCTACTTCATTTTCAAAAGCACTTTGTTTAAATATTTTATTTCAGATAATCTTCTTATTAACATGATATGTTTATTCCAGTTCTTAAAATAAGTCAAATATTAGGCTAAAACCTGGATGATGCAATTAGAAGTTGAGTTAGTGAAGAAGTAACTATTCAGTATTCCTTTGGTTAAATATCATACGCTGTTTGGTCATTTAGACTTTTAAAGTTAAAGAAATTGAACACCAAAGGAAAGGATTTTTTTTTAGCTCAGCAGGAAGCACTGTTTACATAATGAGCAGCATTCTTGGCTTTAATCAGTTTTCCCATTAGTATTTCCAGTGACCTCTGGCCCTTGCACATCCGCAGAGTAGGATGGCATTGTGCTGAGCACATATTATAATTTTTATTGGCATCGGTTCTAGATACTAGAAGGTTCGCTGCCAGCAAACACTGGTGACCTCCGGTTGCCTTTGTGAGTGCAACCGCATCTAGAGCAGTTTGGCCAAATTCTTTCTTAAAAAAACAGTTGTGTATTAAATTCAAACTACCAGCCTATGTCAGACAGTGCAGCTATGTCACAGAAGGTTATAAGTCTCAAGGGCACTAGATTGTTTCTAACACACCCACCCTATGCATCATGCATAATGGAAAGGCTCGGTACTTTATAGGTAAGGAAAAAGAATAACATAGCACCGGAGAGATACATAATTCCAAAATTTAATGTGCAAATGTTTTCTACTGACCTATTTATGATTATATAAACATAATTTATTTTACATAAAAACATATATCTCTAAAGAACTTTATAGCTATGAATACATACAACTGCATTTGTTAAAATTATTATAACTTGAGACTTGTAGCAATGTCACATTGCCGGGCGTGATGGTGCATGCCTGCAATCCCAGCACTCGGGAGACTGAGGCAGGAAGATCGTTGCAAGTTCGAGACCAGCCTGGGCTACAAAGTGAGCTCAAGGTCAGCCTGAATTGCATAGCGAGACCCTGTGTCAAAAAGATAAACAAATAAATAAATAGGCAATATCACATTGAAAACTCATATTAAATATAAAAGAAGTGTTACATGATACGAATGATACAAACGAGGGGGTCCAGTTAAGAGGAGCGGTTTCCTGTGTGCAAGGATCTCATACAACTCTTGGGGCAGTAAGGACTGTTGCTGTTTTGCGTCAGCTCTTCTCCATGTCGTTTTTCCTCCTCATTTGGCATCTTCCGATCAGAGTTATTATTAAGAAGCATCTTCCGGGCTTTTAAAGTAAACTCACAGCCCAGTAAAACATTTTAAAGGCCCTATGATACTCTGCCAACAGCATGAGCGATATAGGAGTATTTTAAAGAAAAGCCTGGGTATCACTGGCCAATTTTCAGTGTTTTTGGTAGTGGTCCCCTTAAAATGTAATTTACAAAGCTGTATTTTGGATGCTATGGTTTATGCGGAATTTAAGAAATTTTAGTTTTTCCAAAACAGCTGACATATAAGCTGTGGTGCAGAAAGAAATTCAGGAAGTTTGACAAGAAATACAAGTGGAAGAGAACAAAAGAGAACCTGCTAAGGAGACGGCCTGTTGGCCCAGATCAGTTTGCAGCACGTTTGCTGACTGATTTCTCGGCCCCCTTATCGCGGCGCGGGAGTCTGCAGCCGCTGGCACGTACGCAGTCACAGAAGGTGGAACTTCGGATAGGACTTGACTCAAGTGAATTGCATTTGGGTATAAGTAAACACATTGGGCTGTTGGCATGGATGTGAAAGACGAATTGCTTTTTATTTTTCACACCATATTTCCTTCATACTCTTCTAAAGGAAAACAACTTCACCTGTTTTCTAGAATAGGGAAATGATCTAATTGTTTCACAGCTTTTTATGAGTGTATATTATTTATGGGTTTGCATTGTTTCAGATGTTAACAGGCTGACATCAGTCACTACAATCAAGAGTGGAGCTTTATGGATATTGCTTTATAATATTGGGTCAGAATGTTCCTTCGATGTATTTATTATAATAAAGGAAATAGCACAGCTCCTTCAGGAAAGCCAGTAATTTGATGTTATAAACAGGATGTTCTACAATTGAAGATCTTAAGTGTAAAAATTGCTGACAGTCTGCTTATTTTGGAGCAGCAAAGCAAAATAAAAGTGTGTACATCTGACTAATGCACGCTATTCATTTTTTTCCCCTTTAAAAGGATGTAGGACCCAAAAGAAAAATCTTAGTGAGTTATGTGATGGCGTGCAGTATTGGAAACATTACTATTCAGGATCTGAAGGATCCTGTTCAAATTAAAATCAAACATACAAGAACTCAGGTAAGAAAATAATACCAATAGAAATTGAACAGTGCAACTATTGTAGTGTTTTGTGAGCCTTGTCACTACATGATAAAAGGTAACTGTCACTTCTTATGAGTAGGGGGTATATCTTCCAGAAGGGAGAACAGCTTGTCAGGCAGTGCTCTGTTCAAAGTAAAAGCAGCAGCTAGGAGAAAATTGGTCTTACCTAGGACTCAATCACCAGAAACGAGAATGGCAGTGAAAAAAGAGGCCGCTGCTCTTAAGAAATGACATATATCGCTTCAAATAAATTGAGTGCAGATGCATTTGCACCATTTTGCCATTGGAGGTTTTGATTGTTTATATTTCTAAAGTCGAAGCTAACTGCAGCTGGGTCAAGGAACAAACAGAAGAGGGTGGACTTATCTTTAAGAGCTTAGCAGCTGCTAAACATCTTGGCAAATTTTCTCTTGCTGCATTGTCCTTGCTGTCTCTCTTTATGTGGTAGAGTTAGATGGGAATTCATATTGCCTAGTGGCCCAGGACAGGATTTTTACACTTTTGCCGAGGGTTCCAGTCATGATTCTGCCATGTATTGGACAAGCAGGAAGGTAGGCAGGCAGTAAGCAGACTGACAAGCTCAAAGGATCCAAGTTAAGTCATCCAAGAACCCACTTTCCTTTGTCACAAAGCCTCAAAGACCTTCTCAGTCTACCTTCAACCTCTTGTTTTCAGCACTGACATACATCAACTTTTAATTATTTTAAGCTATACATTCAGCAGTATTAAGTATATTCGCACTGTTGTGTGACCGTCACCACCATGCACTGCAGAGCCTTCCTGTCTTCCCCACCTGAAGCTCTGCTCCCATTTGCCTGTCCCAGCAGCCCCCAGCAACCCTCTGCTACTTTCAGTCTCTCCATACTGTAGCAAGTGTCAGAATTTCCTTCCTGTTTAGGGATGGATAATACTCCGTGATATGTTTATATCATGTGTTGTTTATGCATTCACCTATCCATGGACATTTGGGGTGCTTTTACTACTTGTTTGCTGTGACTGGTACTATTGAGTATTGTGTGTGTAACTGTCTCAGGGCCCGGTTTTCAATTTGTTCATGTATATACTCAGGATTAAGAGAATATTTTGAAGATGATGGGAAATTACAGTGTAAAGAGTTTTGCTAAGTGCTAAGAATGATAGTGGATTTAGTATTTACTGGTGGGGCTGCAGAAAAGTGGGTCATGTGATTCTTCATGAGGTTATGGTTTACTTTTACCTGAAGTCTCTACACGAAAGATCACTTCTGATGTTGTCAGGTTATCCAGGTTGTCTAACGCTGATCTATTTTTTTCGTGAAACCATGGGCATGTTCATTCTAATGCCACATTTAAATGACATGATTTTAAGTTATTTTAAACACAATTTCACATATTTATTTTTGTGTTAATATAGGAAGTGCATCAGCCCATCTGTGCTTTCTGGGATTTGAACAAAAACAGTAAGTTTTTAAAATACAGATTGCCTTAATATAGATGAGAACTGAATTTTAAACATTGTTAGACACCCCCGTTTCCTTTCATTCTGCCTCAGAAACCAAAATGACTCACAGGATAAGTGTAAGGGCAACTGAGCTGCAAAATTGGGTTTAGACAGCTCGGTGAGTCAGTTATAATTGCTGGAACTCTTCAGTCTTGCACAAAGAAGTACACATACTTAACTCTTCTAGCTTTTTTTTTTAATAAAACTACCTCTCCTATTTTAAAATACAGTATGTATTTTTGTTGCCACTTTTAGCTGAATGGAGACATATGCATAATCTCCTTCTAGAACACATCCAAGGGAACTACTTGATATGCCCACAGCATGCAATTAGAAATGCAGCTTCCAGATCTGAAATTGTGAAGTGGTGGAAAACACACTAAAGGAAGATAAACATAGGGATCAGAGTGGCAATAAGGGACATGGAAAAAAAGGATAGCCTCCAAGGTGGCATTTAACAGCCAAGAAAGGGAAGCAAAATTAAGAGAAAAGCACATCATTAAGCATAGGTGTGTAAATGCTTTTGAGGAGGCACAGAACTGATGAAACTTCTTGTTTTTGCACTGTAAGGATCACCTTCCCTCAGAGTCCCTCACTGGAATCATTGTAGCCAGATGGGTCCTGGCATCATGGAGGCGTGTATTTAAACTCTGTGTACCCTGAAAGTGGCACAAACCCCCTTTTTTATACTCCCTGTCAGAGATGGGCAGTGTTGTTCTTCAGTGTATTAGCTGCACAGTTTTGAGATACTGATTTACGTGTATACTGTACATCATTACAAAAATTTCCTGGTACTTTAAAATAAATGGATCCAGTATTTTCATAATGTGCGAGTTGCTCATATGTCATATTACATGATACAAGTCATCTTAAGATGTATTCAGACTATACGTAATAAGTCATGACCATGTGTGACTGCTGCGTACATAGTAGCAACTTCTAAGAAAGCAGAGCTACTTTGTTCTTATATTATTTTCACAGAAATGTGTACTGACCTTGTCAGCCAGGGGCGTACCTTAGTCTCCAACGAGTTGATTAGCATGTAATGTATTTGAAAAGATTACTCTTTTTCTAGGCATTTGTTTTTATAAAAGTTAAAAATTAAACTTGAGTCAAATACCTGAGGAAACCCTGAATGGCATCAGTAGAATAATAGTTTGAAAGCACCAACTAGGTAATCTCTCTCTGCCTGCCCAGCACTAACATTTCATGATTCTAGGAATCTAAATTATTCAAGGTATTGGTGGCTTTGGCTTTAAGAATGATAAGCCCAGTTATTTAGGAAGCTGAGCCAGGAGATCACGAGTTTGAGGCCAGCCTGGGTAATTTGGTGAGACCTTGTATCAAAATTTTTTTTTAAAAAAAGGAAACTCTAGGTAGATAGCTCATGGTAGAGCACGCCTGGGCTCCATCTCCAGTAAGGCGTGCATGTGTGTGTGCGCACACACACACACGCACACACACACACACACACACACACACACACACTGTATCCATCCTACAGATAAATACTGTAAACTAGGAGGAACTAAAGCAAATTTCCCTGAAAAAGGTCTCACCCCATACGGAAAAATCACTGACCTCTTGTTTTTTCACTCTTTGCCCATTTCTTCCACAGAGAGTTTTGGGGGATGGAACACGTCAGGATGTGTTGTTCACAGAGATTCAGATGCCAGTGAGACCATCTGCCTGTGTAACCACTTCACACACTTTGGGGTCCTGATGGTAAGGGGGACAGTTGAAGCTCCTCTGACGTGATATAATTTCAGAAGGCATATATGTTTTCTGTGAGTCCACCATCTTAGATTTTGTGTTTTGGAAATTAGTTTCTGATAATGTTCATCTGTAGCCTGAATCTTGATTCTTAAATGATAATCTAATTAGCAGAGAGCATATATTACAATTATGTGAAGGTAATTCTAGAAAAGAACTTTATTCTTTCCATGGCATTAAGAGGTATGATAGATAATTCTAGAGAAAAGAAAATCCTCATAAAATCCTTCAGAGAAATAGATTAAGGAGACAGGGAAATGGAAAGGAAATGAGGGAGAAAAGTTAAAATGAGGAAAAGGTCCAATGTTACTGATATGGAAGAAAATTGTGAATAGATGGATCAAAGCCTTTCTCCCTTGGGTTATGACCCAGTATGTTTGACTATTACTCTGTACCGTGACAGTGGGATAGGTGATGACCTGTCCTGGAGACTGCAGTCTGTACGGATGGATTAGTGACTCAAGTTAGCATAGAGACCTCACTCCTGCAAGAGAGATGATAGGGACAGTATCTCTCTCATGCTCAGGGCTTCGTGGCATTCTTTTCTTCCTTTCTTCCCTCCTCCTTTTCCATGGCCCTGCTTTTTAGTTCATTAGCCCGTATACTGGACAGTTTCAATCAATAAGGAGAACAGTGTGTTTTTTCACCCCATCAGATCTTCAAGGTCCACGCCCACCCAAGGACTTGCTTGAATTCACCTGTAGTACCACACCTTTGCCTTTTGTCCTGTCAATTTGTGTTTTTGCAAACATTTCTCTGGTATCTAGAGCAGCCTCCATTATTGTAACAGCCCTTGTTCCAGTAATTTCCAAAAAGGGACCAACCACGTGTGTTTTTTTAATAGGGTCCAGGAGTAATGTCAGCTGAGGCATTAAAGCTTTTCCAATTGGAAACACAGACATGAGGTTGTGTTTATCCTTTCCCTTAAATCCTACACCCTCCTTCCTGTGGGGACTGGGAGGGGCCAGTGAGGAACTGTGGGATGTAGTACTTGGCTCGTGAACTACTTGGCCTATGCAAGTGGCCATTGTCCCATGGCAGCTTTGCAAGTTGTAATTTTCCTGACAACCCAGGACATAAATACTCGGAGGGATAAGAACAAGTCATTGAAAAAGGTGGTAAATCACAGAAAATAACATTTTATTTCCTATAAAGTATGAATACTTTTATCTAGTGGCAGAACATGAAAATGAACTGTTAAATGGTAGCACATTTTCCCTTAGCAATGTAAAAATAAATTTAAATTTCCTTTTATCTTCTCCTTTCTTTAAAAGTGATAGCAGATATTCTTTTATAAAATATCCTATTTTGTCAGATTAGTCATTTAGGGATATAAGCTGTAGTTTAATTCATTGAAACATTTCCACTATGTGCGAATAAGTTTAATATTGCAGAAATAATAAAAACAAATTGACTACTCAGAGATGATTTATATATAAGCAGAGTTTAGCTGCCCATTGCTTTGAATCCCTTTGTATGAGTTTGTAATTTACATATTATTTTTATGTTCCCATCTGAATAAACATTTTGTATGTATATGGAGATAGGCATTTTTCATGTTATCTTTCCGTTTTCCATCTTGACTGCATTTGTAAGATTATAAACTGCTGGAAGAAAAACTTTCCAAAATTTATCCTTTTTGGCAATGTGTCCATATCCTTTCAGCATTTTCCAGACAGACCACCAAGACATTGTTAAGAGTTTTTCTTGCTAGATAAACTCTTTATTCACTTGTATATCAAATTTTCCCATGACACAGTCACCCAAAGTGTATTTTCTAATCCACAAAAATATGTAGAATATAAAACCCACTTCAGTATTTCTCTGTAGTAAAACCTTTATATTTTTAACATCAATACATTTTTATGTTGGCAAATCTAGAGGGACAAATACTTTTGTATTTTAATTCTCTGTGTGTATAAAGCAACATAAAAATTCTGTGCGAACAGATATCAGTGAACAGTATTAGTTAATTTTTATTTTGAATTCGGTGTTGTGTTGTGGCTCACAAGTCAGTTGCCTTACCTAGGTAGGAAGAGAGCTTTGACAAGAGCCAGTGACCCATCGCTTGGAGGTCCCTCAAGTCTGTGATCCAGCTCTCTGGTCTGTGAGATCTGGGATAACTAGACTATTGCCAAGGTAGCCTATCTGGAACCACGTGGCACTGACTGGACACCCATCGCATATGCCATCTACCCGTGATCGTATGCTTGCAGACTTCCAGGGATCTTGGGATCATGAGGCGTCTCTTCTGACTCAGGAGTTCTCGAGTCTGCTGGTTTCTGTCACTCTGTATACTTCTCCATGTTACAAGGTTACCTGTTCCCTATTGTGTCGGTCATTTCACACACATGCGTGTGCTCACAAACACTGTTTACTCAAGACCTATGTGTAAGTAGATTTACTGACATTTTTTAAATTAAGGAAAATTAGTACATAGAAGGAAAAATCTATATCAGTATTTTTTCATACAAATCCAGACGTTTACATTGGATGTTCAATAAACCCCATTTCTAAAAAGGCTGTTTTTGAACATGAGCATGTTTGAAGCAGTTCTTTCATCCAGCCATGATTATCTAGTCTCACCTTAAGATGTATGCCTGTTCTAGTCCCCAAGTTAAGGAGGAAAGGAGAGATTTTCCTATGATGTCCAGATTTTGAAAGTCTGCCTCCACACAGTGAAATTAATGATTTCTATGTTAGTGTAGTGAAAAATGTTTACTTCTGCCACTCCACAGTAACCCCATGCTTTAAATTGTGCCTTTCAGGTCTATGGGGATTAAAAAAAAAAACTAAAAATTCTTAGCATCTCATTTATTACAAATAATTTTTTAAAACTTCTGCATAACGCATACCAAGCTTTGAAATGACCACGATTAGAAGCCTCAACATCAGCCTTGGATCCACACACTCATAGGCACCAGTGGCAGCTTTTCTGAGGATCTTCGCCTGCAAAGAATCTAAGGTTCCAAGGGTTTGGCTGTCAGGCTGTAGGAGCCTCCATTTGTACATTGGGTTGCTCACACCCTTAGTTGTGTAAACAGAGAGATGTACCTGATTGCTTATTGTGCAAGGCAGCTACCTCCTTTCCAGTTTGTGGAGAGAGCCTCGATTGTGCGTGTGTGTGTGTGTGTGTGTCTGTGTGTGTGTGTCTGTGTGTACCATGAACTGAACTCAGAGCTGAGCTGTATTCCTGAACTGAGATAGAATAGTTTTGCTCTTCAGGTTATACACGGCACAAAGAGCTCGGGTAACAAGATAAAGATCCAAAGCAATGTGTCGCTTGTTTTGACGAGAAAGCTGCCTTACTGTCTCACTTGATGTGCAAATGTGTGATGAGTGGGATTCCAGTGTGGGTGCATTTTGCTCTTCACGGCCTCTAAGACTGAGCTGCTCTGAGGTGAGCAGTGACTTTCTGACGACACAAACACCTTTGCTAGGGGAGAGGAACTCTCACAGCTGCTTCGCATGTTTTGTGCAGGACCTTCCGAGAAGCGCCTCCCAGATCGACGCCAGAAACACCAAAGTCCTCACATTCATCACCTATATCGGCTGTGGGGTGTCTGCTATTTTCTCAGCAGTGACTCTCCTCACATATGTTGCTTTTGAGTGAGTATTTTTCTGTCTGCCAAGCCCAGTGCTAACTATTTCAAATGTGAATAAAAAAATTGCCTTGGCTTTTAAGAACAGTCATACACCTTGTGAATCATGTTGGGTGGTGCAGTTTTAATGTTCGGGTTTCTCATAGGATCAGGCAACATGAATGTTTCAGCTATCTTACTCGATTTATAATTATTGTATTTCTATTTATTAGAAAACTCAAATCTGTGGGAAACATTTACAGAAATATAATTGTATAAAATGCTTTCTCCATTGTAAAAGATGAAATTGTTTACTTCAGAAATCTTGCAAAATTAGTCCTGAAACAAATAAAACAATGTAAAGGGAATTTTTAACCCATTAAAACCTCAAAAAACCTCAAAAAAGTTTAGGGAATTTTTTTTAAATAAAAATGTCATTCTTATAATGCTGGAATTTTTCCTGGATTGAAGAATATCTGTGGAAACCAGTTGGGAATTCTGCAAACAATGGAAACAGTATAATATCAGTATTTAAAAAGTCTTTAACCTGCCAGATACTCATAAATATCTGTAGCTCTCCATGTTGTGGAACCCTTCCATAAAGAATGCAATTACTTAACCTACTAAGGTGTTATAGAAGATATGAATTTGCCCTACTGCTTAAAAGATTTATTTAAAACATTAATCCTGCTTTTTTTTTTTTTTTTTAGGAAACTACGAAGGGATTATCCCTCCAAAATCCTGATGAACCTCAGTTCAGCCCTGCTGTTCCTAAATCTCGTCTTCCTCCTGGATGGCTGGATCACTTCCTTTGAGGTGGACGGATTGTGCACAGCAGTCGCGGTCCTGCTACACTTCTTCCTCCTGGCCACCTTCACCTGGATGGGGCTGGAAGCGATCCACATGTACATTGCTCTAGTTAAAGTGTTTAACACCTACATCCGCCGCTATATTCTAAAATTTTGCATCATCGGTTGGGGTAAGCCTCCTAAATGTTTTCACTTTGTTCTTTCTATCACAAACATTGCCTGCTACTCACAGGAGAAGACTTGTTTCGGAAGCACACACAGCTCTGCAAACGTTGGGACTGATGTGTATTACATATCCCGAAGAAGGGGCATCCTCAGCACCACATTTTTTAAGAACTCTTCAGTAGTCCTCACTACATTGAGGAGGAAAGGAAAGCCTTAGCGCCTGAGTCACCAAAGACTCATTTCCTGAGCCCCAAGCCAGCCCACCCAAGTCTGGAGAAGCAGCTGGCAGACCATGGTGCGTTTCCATTATGCTTCCAAATAGAAAGGCTGGCTGAGACCCTGTGCCATACTCGTCTCTAGACACATGCTCATGTTGTGGAAGCCAGAGAAAGAATGCTATTTCTTTGTGTGCAACCAAGATATTTACAGAATTCTTGCCTTGAACTTTTTAACATGAGTCCTTCTTCGGTCAGACTTGGAATGGTCACATTAGCCTGTTTGGAATCTTTTCTTTGAGCTCTTTTTCTGGATTTCATCTTGGGCTAGGTATTTTAGAGCTTTCTCACAATTTTTTGTTTCAGATGGCAATAAAGATGTTCAGTGCTCTCTTAGGAGGCAAGAAAAGCATCTTTCTGGGAGTTTGGGTGGCATGAATGTCCCACTGAAATAGGCATGAGAATAGTTCATTGATTCCCTGGAAAGAATAAAGAAGACCATAAAACCTTGATACCCCTGTTGTTTTTCCCTCACTTTTTCTAAATTATTTGCTTCACATGAAAATGGGCAAAATAAGTTGCACTTACTTTATAGCTGTGCTGTAGAGGGCTGGTGTGATGTCATCAATGAAACTACATTTGCTGGCGCTGGATTCTGTAGACTCAGATCCTGCAACTTCCAGAGGGTATCACTGAGCAAACAGAAGATCAGCCTTGGAGGAGCAGATTTTGTCTGTTGCCAAGTAGGCTGGGTGATTCCACACTAAGGAGAGGATTTTGTTGTTGCTCTTAATCAACTTGCCAGTTCTAAGGAGCTGGAGTCCGTGACACAGGTTTTCTTTCTTTCCTCTTTCCTTGTTGTTATCAGCACTTACAAAACAGTTCTCTGTGCTACAGGAGAGCATTCCATGTCTTATCTCTTCATAACAGGTTTGCCTGCCTTAATCGTGTCAGTTGTTCTAGCAAGCAGAAAACAAAGTGAAGTCTACGGTAAAGAAAGTTACGGGAAGGAACAAGGTGACGAGTTGTAAGTAATACGAACTTTTGCGGAATTTATTTTTGATGAGTATATGTATTTTTGTTTCCTGGTATTTACTGTAAGTTTCTGTACAAATAGTGAGGCTCTCACTGGGTACTAGGGCACCTATAAGTTATAACATTTGTCAACTTTGCCCATATTATAGTTTTAAATTTTCTTCTATTTTATGATCTATATGGCATTCTGAGTATATCATTCATTGTACTAAGATGTTTAATAATAAATGTAACCTTTGTAATCGTGCATGAAAAGTATTCTTATAGGAATCTTACAATGCTATCATAAGGTCTCACCTCAATTAGACCAATTATATTAGTAGTAATTACTTTGTTCACTATAATGAACCCATAATTAGGTTTGACTTAAATGACTATAAATTGACTCTTCTCACTTAGAACAAGCAGGAAGAAGAAATTTGATCCTTCCTGTATGAATCTGTCAAGATGATTCTCCCAAAAATCCTATAGCAAACTTCTGATTCCATAGTATTTTGTAGAACAGTGTTTCACAAATGCCCCAATTACAAAGGCGAGCAAAATATGAGTGCTGGAACTTCCCGTTTTTAGAGTAAAGGTACAAAAGAGATGAGGAGGTTAGCAGGGTTTGGGGTGAGCCAACCAAAAGTGTTCTCATACCAAATCAGAATTTAAGAACCCACCCAGTATTTTACATGTTGATTTAAATAACTAGATATTAAGATGGTGGCCATCTAAAACCAGAGCAAAAAATCCACCGGTGAAAGATCAAAGAAGACACTGAGGTCTAGGGAAGTGAAGGTCTTTCAAAGATGCTGAAGAGAGAAATATACAGTAGTTCAACTCAAACCAAGAAAAGTCTTAAATAAGCAGGGCATGGTAGTAAAACTCTCTCTCATTTCTTCTTTTTAAGCTGTTGGATTCAGGATCCGGTGGTATTCTATGTGACCTGTGCTGGCTATTTTGGAGTCATGTTCTTCCTGAATGTGGCCATGTTCATTGTGGTGATGGTGCAGATCTGTGGGAGAAACGGCAAGAGAAGCAACCGGACCCTGCGAGAAGAGGTTTTAAGGAACCTGCGCAGTGTGGTCAGCCTCACCTTTCTGCTGGGCATGACATGGGGTTTTGCTTTCTTTGCCTGGGGACCCTTAAATATCCCGTTCATGTACCTCTTCTCCATCTTCAATTCATTGCAAGGTAAGAAATGCTACCTGAACATTTTCCACTCTATCATATTTGCCAGTCAGCTTCCTTTTGGACAGATGCCAGGTCAAGTCTGTGTGTCACCAGTCCCAGTGCACATATAACTTTTATCCCCAGTCCAGTTTTGCTAAGTGTTGCTGCTCATCTTCTCCTATGCAGGCTTCCCGTGCATGTTCAGAGCGTTGGTTTCTGTTCAGAGACAGGAGTGATGCACTTGACTCCTTGGGTTTCAAATTAAATACCACCTAATGTAGAAACTCTTGTCTTTTCATGAGGTAGAGCAGTCTAACAAACATTTGCCAATGGTCTTCTTCGTATAAAAATACAAAACTTCCTTCAAGGTGTTTGTAGTCGCATTTCTGATTCCATAGTACAGCCTCTTGTGTACTCTACAATGGCTTTAACTTTTAACCATGAATCCATAGGAATTATTTTTCTGAAAATGAATTTACATTCTTTTAGTATGCCCTGCGTTGTTGATAAAACCTCGGAGGTTCAGAAGTATCTGGAGGCCAACAACTCAAGAGAAATTAGATCACAACTTTTGGAATATTTCTGAGCAGAGCCGTGCTAATGGCTTACAGAAGGCCTTGCCATTGTCAGTGTGTGGAAAGGAAGCCCAGACTAAAGCTGATGTGGTCTGAACTGGGGTGGGAGGCAGATTTGTGCAATGCAAATGCGGTGCCTTGCTGGGTGCTCCCTGCAGGTGTATTCTAAGAAAGGTTTGTACACAGTTGCAGAAGAATATGGTTCACTGCTCACCCCACCATCAGCTTGTGAACTAAAACAGTGTGTCAAAGATTCTTTATTAAAAGAAGGGACTTAGGAAGGGAGAGACTTTGGACATGGTCGAAATCCACACAGGGAATCCTGTGGCATAAATGTTCACTAATTAGTTCAGCAAATTTCATTGAGGTTCACTCTCCCATAACAGTGGGAATGTGCAGGCTTGTTATCTTTAGTTAATAGAATAATAAGCATGGAGTTCATCTCCGAAGTTGGAAACTGAGTACACAGTGTACGAATGTATCTTCAGTGGGTTCCAGCTCTATAAAGTGAGCATTCCTTCACTTAAAGTCTTCTATAATACACTACAGAAAAGGGCCTAAATAAATATTGACAAAAAGTGTCTGTTAACATTAGAAATTCCATGGTTTTATATTTCAGGAGCAGACATGAAAGGCACAGCGATCTGCCAGCCCAACCTTGGTTTTGCTTTTAGAGTTTCCTGGCAGCGTCGTTAACCTTCAGCAGCTACAGTTGTCTGTGCAGCTCTGTTTCCATGAATAAGAATTGGGATGTTTTATTTTTCCCAGCATGGGTCTCTTGTCAGAGGGAAAAATGTTGTAAGCCATCATCAAGTCGGTGTTCTTCATAAATCACTGACTTTTAAGACTGATTTTTAAATTATATAAATTCAGAACAGATTTCTGCACATTTGATGCTATTAAAAACACCTTCTAAAAAGAATTTAAATGAAAAGACAGTGACACAGAGTACATGAGTCTACCAACAATTGCTTAGCTGGCCAAGCTATATGAAATTTCTTGGGACACTATGGAAAGTTACCTACTGGTTTTTATTGATGAGTCCTTCCAAGAGAGGCATTGTTGTTACAAGTTTGTGCTTTATTAAAAGAGGCTTGTGGGATTTATATAGTTTAAAGGAACAACTAAATGACTACAAGATTAAATCGTGTACCTTAAGCAAACCTCATTATATCTATTTTTTTCTTTCTGATGCTCTTTATTTTAGCAAATTTCCTTTTCTTTTTGTCTTTGCTGCGTGGCACTTATACCAGGAGATGCTGACGTTAATTAAATGCATCACTATATGGCAGGTGGCGTTGAGAAGGGGGGAGAGAAGACATGAGGTCTATGCTGAAATCTGAAGGATCAGTAGGAATTAACTAGGGGAAAGGTGGGAATAGAAGCAGGGGCAAGAGCATTTCAGGTAGAAGGCATTTCCTAAGCACAATGGTGATTAACTCTTTGGAGAAGATGTACCTAGAAGGGGCATAGCTGGGTCAAATGGAATTTCTACTTTTAGTCTTTTGAGGAATCCTCATACTGATTTCCACAGTGGTTATAATAGTTTACATTCCCACCATCGTATTACAGGGCTACATGCATACGTAGGGTTATAGCAGCACATTTATAATAGCTAGATCTTGGAAACGGTGTGTGTGTCCATCCGCAGATGAGTGTATAAGGGAAAGGTGGTGTTTATGCACTTCTACTCTGACACACAGAAGGATAAACTTGAGGCATTTGTAGGCAAGTGGATGCAACTTGAGAACGTAATATTAAAGCTTAAATATTGTATGGTTTGTTTTATGTGAGAATATATATATATATTTAAATTTATGTACTTACAAGTAAATGTTTAAATTTTCACATAAATTTTTAAAAGAGCAATGAGAAGTATTTGTATATACTATCTGTATATAATAAAGAACAAAATCAAAGATGGATGGATAAAAAATAAGAAGTTTAAATAATTCCCTAAGTTGCCTACTTCACTGTTTCAAAAGTATTTTAAAATGTATGCTAATTTATTTCATGCATACTGCTAGTTTCTATTAGTTCATTGAAAAGACAGTTTTGTGCTATTATCTGTTTGGGTTTATTTTTTTGTAAGAGAGTCTTTTGAGTCTATGTCATGTACTCAGAGTAACTACTTTGAAGATCATGATACACAGTGTATTAACTATTGTTCTTCTCTTATTACTGTTATGAAATTTTAAAATTTCATATAAATTTTAAAAAGAGCAAGGAGGAGTATTTGAAAGGTGTTAGGCATGCAGTGTGACATGATCGGGCATGTGCTCTGTAAAGATGCCGGTGAACAGAATGGGCAGAATGGATGAGAACAATCTAATGATGCTTCCGGGGAAGGCAGAGGGAGGCTGTTGGAGTGGTCAGGGTAGGGCGGCTCAGTATTTTAGGCTGTGGTGAGACTGGAAGCTGGAGAGAGATGAGCATGCAAGAACAATGTGGGAAGTGTGTGCTTCAAAGCCCTCGACATTGGTTTGGACAGTAAGCTCTTACATTTCTAGAATAATTAGGGTAAGGAATTGTCTCATAACTCAGTATTCTGAAAACTAAAACTCCTAAGCACATTGTGATCTCAGTCGGGGTTTGCATGCAGCTGAGCATCATCCGGGACTTTGTGAGCCCCATGCGGCAGGCAGAGGTGGGGATTGCGGGGGCAACAAGGCTTCGAGGAAATCTGCTGAGACCCAGGGCGTATCTTTCAGAGGAGTGGCTTTTCATAGGTTTCTTTTCACATTAATTTTTCAAAATTTGGTTCAGTATGCTAAAAATCCATTTCATCTCTCAGAGTTCATGTATGTTGGTGTGTGTGTAAAATATATATATGTGTGATTATAGGAATGCTCATAACTACAGTATGTATATTATAAATTTTATAAGCTTTTTATATTTTATTTTTATATTATTTTAGTAGAAGGGGGATAGCTGGGTCAAATGGAATTTCTACTTTTAGTCTTTTAATCTTTTGAGGAATTTTCACACTGATTTTAGTAAGTAATTTAATTTTTATTAGTTTTATATATTTTCATTTTTATGTATACTTCTAAGTAATTACCAAAAATCACACTATCAGAGAATTATAATTTGTGTGCCTGTAACTAAAATTTTACCTAGTTGAGTAAGCAAATGAATTCAAGTTAAAGCCAAGTTTATTATTTACTATTTTGTCATAGCATGTTTTTAATTTTATCTTCTTCACTTACATAATGAAATTACATAATAATCATGTCATTGCTTTTTTTTGTGAGATTGAAAGATAAATCAACCTTTTCTTAACATGGCGGAGCTACATGTCTACCTGAATTTTGTATTTTTACTCCTTTCTCATGATGAGACTGGTAAATCATTATATTAAATCTTTTAAGGTTTTTTTGTTTTTGTTTTTGTTTTGTTTTGTTTTGTTTTGGTACCGGGAATCGAACTCAGGACCCTGCACTTGCTAAGCAGGCACTTGTGCCACTGAGCTATATCCCTGGCCCTTAAGTTTTCTAAAGACTATAATTTCATAAAATTGCATACAGGTTTCTATGCAAAAAAGAAATGTTTGACATAATTACATCATGCTGCATGTCTGTCTGTGAACATTAGATTATAATCAGTAATTCATCCTAACGAATTAAAGGCAATTTCCCACTTGCCAAGAAGATCGTGATGAGGGTGCTATTGGGTGTCTGTCTCATGATAACATCATCCACACATGTGTGGGATGAAATTACTGCTCTGAGATACAGCTGCTTGTTATGCAAGTGACAAACTGTAGTTCTGCCTATATAATTTGTCCATTAATGATTACAAAAGTATTTGACACCATCAGTTAGATTAGGCTTCTCTGATATTATACGGAAGTTTAACTCTCCTGATAAATTCATCAGGTTGTAAAGTCTCCATCAGAGTTTGGTCTTCAGTGTTTCTTTCCAGGAATACTAAACAGTATTGATAGCACAGGCACAAGCAGCCCATCTTCAGTACCGATAAGACAGCATAATACAACGCAGCATGCCATTCTGCAGCTAGAAACTGCTGTCGGAAACACAGGACACGATCAGTCTCCTCAGAGATAACGTTGCCGTTAATTACTTTGATCACATTAAGATGCCCAGAGTAACAGAACTAATGCATGCTTGTATCGTGAATGGTGATTTAGAGGCACTTTTTGCAAAACATCTATGATTTTACTTTTTTCAAGTATTAAAAATTGGTACCTATGAAAGAAGATACTCTTTCCATTTTGTAGGTGAAGAAACTGAGGCTCAGAAAACTTAATATTTTTCTTGAGATCCCTGGAGTCTGACAATGTAATAACTATAGAACATATGAAAATAGCAAAGCACATTATTGGGGGGATTACTAAGTAGAAAACCTAAGCACATAACTGCTACTTCAGTTTTTATTTCAAATTTGTTGAGATGAATATCTACTTCTGTTCAAAAACCTATTCATGGACACAAATTTAATGAATAAATGAGAACTTAATATCTTATACTTTCCCAAAAATCATTTAGGGAAATATCATGATAATGTTATTGGTAAACTACGAAAGTGAAATTTTACCTCAGATTATGAAGTAAAATGTGCTAAGTGCCAATGAAGCCTTGCCCTGAAGGTTGAGGTGAGTAGCTTATAACAGTCAAACTATTATGCAATCACACATACAGTGCACATATTGAATGGCTGCCAAGGTAACCCCAAACACCTGAACAGACATCATGTTGAATGAAACGTTACACATAGCGAGGAAATACATGACTCATCTTTTGGCAGCGAGTTTTGTGCCATAGAGAAATAATTTTCTAAAGGGCAACTTGGTAATATGAAAGGAGGATTCAAGAAGTTTCCAAAGACAGCCATAAACCTTTAACGATTCCCAGCCCAAGAGCCAGCTGGCTTTGTCTGTGACAGCAGAACCCCGGGCCTGGTTAAAGAGTCAGACGAAGAAGGCTCACCAGGGAATTCAGAGGTCATGTAGACCATTTCTGTCAGCAGTCATTGCCTGGAGCCCGCAGTCTCTCCTGCCCAAATACTGGTTCAATTAATTCTTGACTGATTTCCCAATTAAAACTCCAAAACTTCGTGCTTCTGTTCCAGGCCTGATTAAGACACTGATCATGCAGTACTACTCACTTGGGTTCCGTCCCACATCGCTGAAGTTATTCGTGCAGTATCTGCTCTCTTCCCTCCTGTTTCTAAATCTTTTCCATCCAGGTTAATAAAAAGTCAGCTTAGGCTTTATGTCCAGATTTACTGATGTTGATTGTGCCGAAGTGTCAGTGGCCTGTAAGGGATGAAGGACTCTAAACCCGTGGTGGCAAACCTATGGCACATGTGCCACCAGCGGGTTTGTATCACTGGAAGCCCTGAAAGCTCCACCATCACTGCAGCAGTGAGGGCCCCAAGTTGTTCGTTATCTTCCCCTCCATCCGCATGCTTGAAAGTGACCTTTTACAGCAATAAAAGAATGACAGTACGTTACGCCACACATTTTACTATATATTCATATCCCCAGGAATTGTTTCTGGCAACTTTGTTTTTAAGCTAAAGATCTGACAATATTTGCCTGTTCATTTCATATTTGTATCAGAAACTTGCTTACTGCCTGAGCCAAGCAGAAGGAATGAGTTCAGTGCAGGAGCCAAGTTTCTAGGCAGAATATCTTAGTATATCTTTTTAAAACATCTCTGATAATTAAGTAGCTCTACAAAAACCAAGACTAAAGACAAGCATACAAAAATCTATAGTGAATATGACACCAATATTTAGAAGTAGGATTCTTTTTCTTTTTTAATTTTTAAAAATTTCAACAGTACGTGTTTGCAGGATATAATGATTAAACTGGTTGTTGGGAGTTGGTATCCCTGGCTCATCTTTATCCTTTTCACATCCCCTCTCCTCATTTCTCCGTCTTATTCCCCTTCCCGTTGGCAAAAGATCTATCTCCCTGTTTCCTGTTGTTGATCTTTGCTTTTGCTCGTTAAATTACTTAGCCTTTGAGTTTCCCATATACGAGCAAGCATGTAATATTTAAGCCGTGTATCTGATTTTTTTCGTTTAACATTAAGATTCAAACATGCATTTGAATGTGTTCTGAGGGAGATGGCAACATCAGGGATCAAAATCCAAACGCACTGCTTGAGGTTTTTGGAATGTTTCTCACTCCTAGTGTAAGGTACTGTGCTCTCCTTTTACTGTGCTCCTTCTCTGTGTTTGGTGAACCAGCTCTGTCCTTCAGCATCCTTCTCTAGGAGGATTTGGCCAAGTGTGGGGTTTGCTACATTTTCCATCCCGGCAGTACCCACAGGCAGCCCCACCTTCCCACATGCTTTGCAACACCCTTCCTCCTTCACTGTTGAAGATGTCATTTATTTTAAATGAGAAGCTGGCAAAGTTTGCTGTGAGTTAAGACACTTTCCCTTCTCATGTTCTAGGTTTTGTTTAAGTGATCATGTATGTCTGACTAGTTAAAGAAGAAGGTCTAAAGAAGGCAGGCATGAGACCAGGAAGAGAGGACAGAGGGCTTGAAGCAGGACAGTGGTGGTTTTTCAGGCTGAAATACACCCACAAAGGACCATGGTGAGCTCTTTGGCGAGACAGGGGCGTTTCCAGAAACCAGCAATAGCCTATCAAGATGAAGAGAAGGCTTTACCTCCGAATTCAATCTTTGGACCGCTTTAGCTTTTAGGTTAGATGGGCAGTGTCCCTTACTGCTTAGTCAGTTAAATAAAGCTCAAGGTACCATGAAGAACAGTAAGGCCTGATTGTTGTGGTCCCTGGTCACAACATGAAGCTGTCTTCAGAAAGGTAAAAGACCGTATGTTTCCTAGGGGCAACGAAGATGATCAAAGGGGGAAAATTCATAGACAGCAGAGACTGTGATGAGCAATTACATTCCCTGGGACATCAGCATTGAACTAAAGTAACGTTTTGTGATTTTAGTTCTCCTTACAGCATTAAGATCTATAAGTAAATGGGGGAAATAGCCAGAACTGAAGAGGTGATAGCTGTTTTTTCACCACAGCCTTTGGGCGCCCTTGGCTCACAGCTCACGTTCTGTTGCTTTTCCCTGAAGAGTTTAGAATCCAAGAGTGACTGCGCACCACATTTCCCAGGCTGGCCTCTAAAAGGGATATTTCATTCCAAAAGCATTTTGGTATCATATTTGTTGCCAGACCAACTTAAATTCATAGGAAAGTGGCTCATTACTACAAATAGTAAAATTACCTAGCAGGGGAGTCTCATTCAGGTTCAAAGTGGGAATGTATCTCAAGGCTAAAAAATTTGCTATATTATATAATGTTGTACCTTGGCAATTAAGAATGCTTAATTCATAAGCATTCTAATTTCTCATACTTAATATTTTGTCCCACACTTATAGTGGGAGATGGAGCTTTTACGTGACTTCTTCCTGTCACATAGTTTTAGAGATGTACTGTATCGGACTTTTGGTCTAATGTACATGCCAGTGTCTCTGAAACTTATTTTGTGCCTGTATATTTACAGGCAATTATGGTTGCTTAAAATGTGTGATATTATCTCATATTACATAATTATGATTTGAAGCATTACATAATCAAAAATATTTTATTAAGTCAGTGTGTCTTTAGCCTCTTCTCTGTTACTGTGGTCAGCATCTGAATCTCAAAATAATTCACATTTTAGCTCCCAATAGTGCAAAAAAAATCAAATCTGTTACCTAGGTTTCTTCCAGTGTCCTCACAACATCAGACACAACCTCTGAAGTTCTGTCACAAAAAGAATAATAGTGCCTAAAGGGAAAAGCCAGTGTCTAGCAGATTTCAAATTCTGCCCTCAGTAAAAGAAAATCATTAGGTTAATGTGAAGCTCTATAGTAAATAAAGTTTAGATTAATGTCTGAGAACAAATGTCCTTAGTTGAAGTGTATGATATCTTGCAGCTCCAGTATGTGATTCTATTAAATAGTTGTTTAAGAATACATATTTATCCCCTATATTTGCAGCTGTGTGATAAAAACACCACCAGGAACAATTTCTGGAAGTTCTGACCCAGTTAAAGGAAAATAGAATAAACCTGAGGCAGTGAGCTTCCTTGTCTAAAACTGCAACCTCCTTCTCCCGACTTCTGTTGACTTGGCCTCAGGGTTCCTTCCCCTCCACTCTGCTCTGTAACTACTACCAGCTCCTCACACTGCACAGGGTCTGCTAACCAAGTCATATTATTGATACACATTTGCTTTTTCACACCACTGGCCATGTGAAGTGTACTTGCTTATTAAAAGGAAATTGTTAGGGGGTTGCAGAGGTGTAGGGAGGCATTGAAAAGCAATCAGATGCAGTCCTTTGGAAGGTCAAGAAGAGAGCTGGAGCCAATGATGCTTCTCCCTGCTCCTGGCAGGAGGGGAAAGCTCCTGCTTCTGAGGATTCTGGGTATGGAATTTAGTATCCCTTACCTGAGGACTGTCACATCCTCCCATAGGCCAGGCTGCTGTGTATAGTAAGTATCTTCTTTCCAACATTTCCTCCCCAATTCACAGCCCAGGAAGCTTAGGAGAGAGTTGATTTGCTTGCTTGTTTTCAGGATACCTGAAATTTGTTTCATATTTCAGAAAGCTTTCTTTTTGTTAAATTAGAATATTCCTGCCCTCTGATAGAGCATTTCAGACAAATAGATCAATAGGGTATATTTCCTTTTCTAATTACTTTATTACAAATATACTGTAGGGATTAAAGGTATAATAATAAATGAAATGACATATATTTATCTAACTATATTAATTCACTTTCCCTTTGCTGGGCTAGAAGGAGGATAGGTTTCAATTGGGCTCACGGTTTCAAAGGTGTTAGTTCACGGTCAGGTGGCTCCCGGACAGAAACATCATGGTAGAAGGACATGGTGGAGCAAAGCTGCTCACTTCATGAGAACAGGGAAGCAGAGCACAGGAGAAGAGCATCAGCAAGAGACACATGCTACAAAGCCATACCCTCTGTGACCACCTCCAACTGTGTCCCAGCCCTGACAGCACATTCAGCTTTCAACATCAGTGGTTCATTCTATTTTGCCACCAGTCATCACTCCAGGAATCTCTAAATCCAATCACGTTGACTACTAAGGTTAGCTGGCACAACAGCCATGCATAGAATGGTACAGTAATAATAAAAATGATGATAGTGTTGCTTACATTACTTACACCTTTTAGAGGTAAATGTGCTGAACTCTCCCAGGAATTTTTCACAAGACTGACTTCATTTGAAATTCATTTTGACAAAAATGTAGTCAGTATTTTCATAGTGTCACTTCTGTACAAGTCAAAATAGGTAATTATTCTTAAGTCATTTTGGTCCGAGTTTATGGCCGGAACCCCCTCTGTGCCAGGCACGAGGCTCGCCTCAGGCACTAGGATCAGCAGTCCCTGATCAAGGTGGAGAAGCTAGCAAGAAGCTAAGTGAGAAGCTAACCCAGAGGAGGGTCAACCCAAGCCACTGCACTGTGGTCAGGGCCAGTGTGTAGAAATCCAGCAAACGCCTTCTCTATTATTTCATAGTAATGTAATTTGTCCTGAAATAAAACTATCAGCATTTAGAGTTAGAGAAATAAAAATGTAAGCATAATCTAGGACATATTTTGTAAACTAATGCATATTAAAAGAGTACTATCAGTACTTTACCCTACTTACCCTACTCTTTCAAGCTACTGTGGAATTGATAGTTTCTTGTACAAGCTACTGTGGCATTGATAAGTTTCTTGATGATTACTTCATATTCAACAGGAATGATAAGTTTTAATTGTCCCTAAGTGCCTCAGTCATTTTTACTTTCATGCCATGCCGTGCTGTTCCCTTGGCTCTCTGAATACTAGGATTGTCTGCTTTGTTCATTTTTGAACTTCTGACTCCAAAATCAGGGCTTCCTACTTAGCGGTGCTAAGTCATTGAACGAATTACTCTTCTTGGAAACTTCCTTGGACTCCCTAAAGAAGCCTTTTTCAAGATTCAGTTCAAGCTCTTTATCCCCTGGAAAGCTCTTCCTTGGGCAGATTAATTACTGCTTACTATAGTGTAGTACTAGAGCAGTACCTCTGCAGCCATTTGAATGCTTCTCAGAAACTTTTGCCTTAAATATATTTTCACTGTATTCCTGTCTCCTTAATGTGTGTATTGCTCATTCCTATTTTAATCTCTTCTTCTCCAAACGATTGTACTCATTAAAAGTATAGCAGTGTATTCATTTAACTCAGATGGAATAAATGACTGATTAGTCGTGGTTACTACAATTCGTTCATTAAACATTCACCAAGTTCACTCATAGTTCTTTGCATCCTTCTGCAAACACCCAGCAAACATGTTGAATAGACAAATATCTGTGCTTGCATTGGGCACACTACCTACTAGGAAGAGATAAACAAACAGTGAGTAAGTGAGGACTACAAGATGATCAGTGTATAGAGAAAATAGGTGTGTGAAAGGGAGTGACTATGGTCTAAAATCAAAACATATGTGTAACAGCTGATAGCCTCTGTGGGGAGTTAAGAGTTGCTCTGAGACTTGAATGACAGGTAGCAACCGTTATGGAAAAAGTAGTCAGCATGACATTGGGTGGGGTGAACTTAAAACATTGAGAAGCAGAAGGTAAAAGTGGTTTAAGGATCTTGAATAGGAAGACTTATGTTTAGAACGTTTGGGGTCTGAGGTTGCTGCTAACGGGAGACACAGCCAAGGAAAATTGTCTTGGGAACTACTGTGGGTTGCAATCCTGGTGACATTAGGGACAAAATGGGGTGAGACCAAACAGGAAACAGAGTCCTCAGTCTCAAGACATGGTAACACTGTATTTTAGAAGCATTAAGAGACTGTAGCCATAGAAGAGCTGGGAACCTGGGTGTGAGGCACGGACATGTCAGATTTAAGAGTGAAGAAGAATCTAACAAGGAGAACAAGAGAAAATCCCAGAACAAGGACGAAAAGTACAAGACGGTGGCATCGAGGATGAGGAAACCTTTCATCCTCGAGTACTGCCAGGAGGCCTAATACAGTGGCCGTGGGAAACAGCTTGCAATATGAGGTGTGCAGTGATCAGAGCGGTTGTGATGAAGTCATGAGCATGGATCGCAGCCTGTGAGGAGAGGGTTGAGCAAACGACATAAGCAGAAGTAGAAACAGTAAAAATTAATCACTTCCAGATGAAGCACTGGAAAAGTGAAGAACTTAAAGAAGAATGAAGTTAAGGGAGGAATTTTTTAAAGAGAATTACTGGAATACTGCTTGTATGGTGATGGGAATAACCAATAAAAAGGAGGAAAGAAAGAAACTGATGAGGCCACAAAGAGAGGGTTAAAATTCCAGAGCAGATTCCCTGAGATGTAACGGGTTGGCTTCCAAAGCAACAGAGATGCAGTTAGTGTTTGATAGGCACAGGGAGTGATGAAGATGGCTTCCAATATGGAAATATTTCTGTGTTAAAACGTTGGGCCAGAGAGATAGCTTAGTGGCATAAGTGCCTGCCTGACAAGTGCAAGGTCCTGAGTTCAATTCTTGGTACCAAAAAAGAAGAAATGTTGAGAAAGTAAAGTAAGCTAGGTGGAGTCGTATGACTTTCGGATTTGGGAACATGTTTGACCTGCAAGAAGACCACTTTGTTATGGCCCAGCCTAATATATTGTGATTATAACCATAGCAATGTACATATGAACTCAGCATATATACATTAAAAACATGATGAAGTTATAGGTATTTTCGTTTTTCTCTTTGTTCCTACATGTTATGGAACGTTTTTAGTGTAATATAAAGACAAGTATAAGAGAACTATTAAATTGAATGTTATGTAATTCAGCTTGGTCTTTAGGTTAAATCCTAAGTAATACCGAATGGAACTAGCAAAGGCAGAAGTAGATCCATGTAGTGATTTTAGTTGTGTCTGAACCTTCCTACTATTCTCCAGAGGATTACAGTGTCAGTTGTATACTCCAAAATTCCTTTCCTTAAGGTCTTGTTCCTTAGTGACTTAAATGTAAAAACTTTAAAATTGAAATGAATTTACAAACATAATAAGATGTACCATTTAAAATGTGTTGGGTGGCTTAACTGTGTATATTTCCTTTTGTCACAGGCCTATTCATATTTATTTTCCACTGTGCAATGAAGGAGAATGTTCAGAAGCAGTGGAGACGGCATCTCTGCTGTGGTAGATTTCGCTTAGCAGACAATTCAGGTAAAGGGGCATCTGTTAATTGGCTTTTATGTATAAAAGTGGAAAGAGTTGTCATTTAGCCTTCCATTGTCAGAGCAACCCAGTTCCAAAGGTAGCAAGTTGTCTAAGTGGAGCATGTGAAGGTGCTTAGTTGGAGTCAGAATATTAGGGCTGAAAAAGATCTGAGAACTCTGGACCTGACCTTCCTATGCTACAGAGAAGCATGACTTCCAAACAGGATAATTGGGTTATGTAAGGTTTGATGTCTGATTTAACAATTCAGATATCCAGAAGCTCTACTACATCAGACCCACCCTTCCATATTTTTGAGATTCTCAATTACATTTTAGGTATATACATATATTTTTTCCATCAGTGTGATTACTTCTCACCTTTAGAATATGGAAATAAGGTTTTAAATAGTAGGAAACTTCTCTATTTTCTCAGTTTATTACTGTTTACGTCTCAGTATCTTCTCTGAGTCATTGCCAGTGTATCAGGAAAATCATATGGCCCAGATAGATTAAATAATGTAGTGATGATGGTTTTTCGAGGCACAGCCTACTCCCCATAAAGGAGACTAAGAGTGTGACGTCTTTTCTTTCAGACTGGAGTAAGACAGCTACCAATATCATCAAGAAGAGCTCTGATAATCTGGGAAAATCTTTGTCTTCGAGTTCCATTGGTTCCAACTCAACCTATCTTACGTCCAAATCTAAATCCAGCTCTACCACCTACTTCAAAAGGAATAGCCACACTGGTGAGTTATTCTGGTCATCATAAAGCTGGCCCCTGGTACAGTTCTCATCTGGTCCATTTTCATTAAAAAAATAGGCTTATTGTGAAGATTGATGGAACCCAGTGCCTGATAAAGTGCTTATTTTCAGTGTGTGAGAATAGTCTGACCATCACACCCAGCAAGTTTGTGAATATAATCTTCTAAAAATGTTATAGCCCCCTGATATCTACTTAACCAAATCATTAATTCCAAATAGCAGTGCAACTTCATCATTTGATTTGAAACTTAGTTTTTATTTGAAAATTATAGTATTTTGTTTTAAAATTAATGTTTTATTTAAAATTATAGAAATTGAGTTGTAAAATACTTCATACAGTAAGGAAGTTACTTGACAAGTTGACATAGAATTGGAACAAGCAACATCTAGGATGAATATTTTAAGATTTCATTCTTTAACTATTGGAAGTGTTTTTGGCAGCTGGTCTGTAGCTTACTGATAAAATATGAAAGAACAGAGAGCCTAGTTTGGGAAAGTGATTGAAGAAAGGGAAGAAATACTATTCCTTTGTTCATATCATGTTTTTTCTTTATACTTACAATGACCATATATTGTGATACTGATTATGCATGCAAGCCATCCTAGTGACAGAAGGCAATAAGGAATATTTAGTAGCATTTGACAGCCAGGGAGTGGTACAGAAAGATGTACTGTTTTAATAATTTCAGAGAGAAACAGTGGAATTGCTACTTTAAAATATGAACTAAGCCCTTTAACACACAACTGTTAACATTTAGCATGCACTACTTCCTAATTCCAGTTACTTCTAAGAGAGTAATACAATTCACTTTTCAACTTTCAATTTGGTTCAGTGTTAAACACAAGTAAAGTTGAATGGCACAGGAAAGAGTAACACTGGACTTTTTGTAAATAGGAAGTAACTGTGATATTTCTGTAATTGGTCATATTGTAAACACTGGAAGTACAGTGACCTCTATGTACGCTTAAATTCTCACACATGTCCCTGCATGCATCACCGTCTTGTGCCTTGCCACTGGTGTGGCACTTAGGCTACTGCCTGGCACTTAGGATAGTACCATGGAAAAATGTTGGGGTGTTTTGAAAATTTGTTAATTCCAAAATGTAAGAGAGATCTAAGAACTTGGAGCAACTTAGGGCAGCAGTTCTTAAAGTGTCTTGGAGTCACAGAAAGACATTTTGGAGCAGAATCAAATACAAGAGATTCTCTTCCCAAATAAGTTGTGTGTGTAGTTTTGCCTAAAATTAAAAGGTCCATGCATCCCTGCTTGAGAATACTGTACCGGTGTAAGGAAATTGGTGATACTTGTGCAATCTAAGTAGGTGATTCTACCTATTTGGTAGTTAGCTCCCTGGCACAAAATCTTGCACTTACAATGAATGTTTTTTTCCACTTAACCAAATTAAATCCTCATTTTGCCTCTTCAATTAGTGCATCATCTATCAGTTACAAACATGTAGCCTTTAGACCAATTAAATTGTTTTCAGGCTAGCACAACCGAGAATAGCTAGTCTGAAGAAAGAAATCCACTTTAAAAGAGGAGAGAGAATAACAGGTTAGATCACTTGGAACGTGTTGTATTTTAGAAATATTGAATAAAGAAAGAGCTATAGGATTCTGGGGAAAACTGATGAGACATTAAAAGAGGAAATGCATGGGGCTGGGGATTTAGCTCAGCAGCACAGTGCCTGCCTGGCAAGCACAACGTCATGAGTTCGATTCTCGGTACCAGAAAACAAAAACAAAAAAAAAGAGAAAATGCAGAAATGGAGGTGCCAAAGGCAAATTTTATTATTTCAAAGTGTCGTGTGGTTTTTTTTGGTATATTTTAAAAGAATGTAGTAATGTTTTTTCACTTACCCTAAATAAAGAACCTTTATGGCTAAATGAACTCTTCTCTACTAGCATGAGGATGTAAGGAGACTTACAGCATCATTTATATAATAAATTGGGCTATCCAGCCAGTTCTGAATGGGACAGCTGGATTTCTGCTTGGAGTATGCAGAAAGTCACTGCATATCCTCACAGGTCTCTAGCTGGTTTACTTCTTCAAATTGATCTAGACATTCATGTGTTTATGGTGTAGATAATGTCTCCTAAGAGCATTCCTTCAACAAAAGTGGATCGTTCAGGTAATGTTTTACTATCTGAATGCATGAATTTTTGCAAGGTAATGAGGGAATGTTTGCATGGATTAAGCTAAGGTTCTGGGTGCACCAGCAAAACGGCTTGTGCTTTATGATACTTTTCAGCAAGCACACTGCTATTCCTGCCCTGAGCTGGCATTTCTGAAGGTTTGAATGACAGTCTGCTGTGCTTCTCTTCTCTGCATGGGGTGTGCGAGCCGCTCCTTCTAGGAAATGTACCATGCTGTGGAGTGAGTGGGTCACATACCATGGAAAATAATGAAAATAAAGCAGTGTTTGAGAAGAGAACTTCTATAGAAGTATATGGATTGTTCTTCCTTTTCACTGCTCTTACAGATTGCTAGATAAGTCATGGTACATTCATAGAAGTTATGAAAGAGAAATTGTCAATGCCAGGCTGCTTTGTGAGGATTTTTTTTTGCTTGAAATTTCAGCCTAAGTACAATAATATAAATAACAGTTCATTTCTCTAGCCCCTGGTTTTCACATTTACAGCTGTCATCAAAATCCTTCTCTTTCAGATTGTAATATCTAACCAAAAGATTGGGAATACCCCTCTTTCACAATTTTACTTTACTACACTGTAAAGGTCCATCCAATTGGATCACATCTTTGGAGTGAAGTTGGTCACAGTCTGGACAGAGGGAATATACCCTTGACATTCACAGAGGATGTGTGGTTTTCTAAAAACCTGAAGCACAAATTCCTCATTATCATAGCAACTCCCCAACAGAAAACCAATGGCTAGTGAATATGTGCGCTGGAAGAGAACACAGAATCAATCAGCTTGCTGAGAGCAGACGTGACTTTGCCGAGCTGTTTCTCTCCAGCACGGGGACATGCTTCCATCGCTCAGCCTTGCCTCCGTCTGCCCATTCTTTCCACAGACCAGCTTTTCTCCCTCCACCTTCTTTCAGAGTGGCATGAGAGAACCATTGTCCATGTTAGCCATCCTTTTATTTTAGTGTCTTCCCAGGTGCAGTAATTTGAATAGTTTCCAAGGACAGCAGATGTCCTCATGATGACTTGGACCAATTTTTTATAGCTTTTATATGTTATGTCACATATGTCACATATGGATCCAATTTACTTAAAACTTAACAGGGTTGAAGTGAGTATTTCAATTTTGGAAGTAGGATTCCTGAAAGCAGTGTTTGAGGGTACAGCTTTTTTACCTCTCCGAGCACAGAGAGACAGTATGACTGTTGACAACTGAATACTTGGAAGAAGATCATATTTTCTCTTTCACCACTGTAAAAATCTCTGTAGTTAGTTTAAGGGTAAAATTTTCTCCAGTGTATACTAGCCGGTAGAGGGAAGATACTTAATGATATTCATGGAATACATAAATATAACCACATGTGTTTATAATAAATAGAGCTTATATGAGTTTTCAGCACTATTTGAGCTAATTTTTTAAAAGACCTTGGGCCTCAGGAAAGAGTATTTAAACATGTGATACTGAAAAATTCAGAATACAAGTTTCTTAACTGGCCCTTTATTATTCTTGATTGCTCTGATATTATTAATGTCATCAATAATATTTTGAAACTGGAGCAAAGTTAGTAAAACAGTTTTCTTTGAAAAGTTCTCTGTCTGATAAGAGAATTTTTATTTCTACAATTAACAATTCATGGAAGATGCCCCTTTTACTCTGTTCCATTCATTTCACCAGCTAAAACTCATGGTAAGAGATGTTCAATCTGGTCTTTATGCTTATCTTGATTCACTGTTATTCTCCAAAATCCTTTAAATTAAATTTGATAAAAATTTTTATTGTGAAAAGATATCAAACAGATAAAAAGTAAAATAGTGTGACGAGTCCTCCTTGAACTCATCAACTTATATACAGTTGCATGCCCCATCCCATTTTGCTCTGTTATTTGGAAAACACATCTTAGATAGCGTTTCTTTCATAAGCATTTCAGCATATTTTAATTTATTTTTTACTGAATCTACTATTTGTTTTGAGCCATTTGATACATATATATATATATATATATATATATATATATATACATATATAGCAGGAATTGAGCTCATGACCTCAGGCTTGCCAGACAAGCGCTTATGCCACTGAGCTATATCCCTGGCCCAATACATATATTTTTGAAGTGATTTTTAAAAATGATTTTATTCATTGACTCTGAAAAATGCCATTTAGAAGACTATTTCCCCATAACAAAGCCCAACAAATTATTATTAGGCAGACTGACATTCAGTAAACATGATGGATGCACTTTAATGATGTAATACTTGAAATTTTATTGCTATTACTCTAAGAAAGAACTGGAACTTTATTTCCTTTGTGTGCTTCACCAATGTGCAAGCTGCAGGAGGGAACTGGATGGTGGCCCAGAGGCATGTCACCTGTGCAGCTTGTAGTCTAATTTCTTGTATCATCTCTTACAGACAGTGCTGCCATGGACAAGTCCTTGTCAAAACTGACTCATGCAGATGGAGAACAAACATCAATCATCCCTGTCCATCAGGTTATTGATAAGGTCAAGGGTTATTGCAATGCTCACTCAGACAATTTCTACAAAAACATTATCCTGTCAGACACCTTCAGCCACAGCACCAAGTTTTAATGTTTTCAGTCTAAGAAAAAGAAAATAAGTCACGAAATGTGAAGATCTGCGAGCAGAGAAAACCATGAGTAGCAGATATAAATGTTCTATTACCTAGGTAACTGCATAGAGATGAGGAATATATTTTGTTAAGAAGGCTTTTGTGAAATTCAGAGTTTAGCTTTTCAGTGTGTGTCTCAGATGGAAGGCTCCCGTCATCACTAAAGCTTCCCTACCAAGAGCAGTATGTCTCAGTAGGCAAAGAGGATATGATTTTTTAAAATATATAATTGAACCAAGCTAATCAGAACCCAGGAGCAGACATTAAAATTAGAGGTCAAAGGAGAAGCAAAACAAGAAGAAAGTAGTTTAGGGTTCATGTACCTCATCGCTGTGCCTGGATGTGGCCGTTTTCTGTGTTCTCTTTCCCAACATTAGGAAGCAGGGTAATACTTGTAACTATCATGGCTGCTTGCACGTTTCACCCCAGTGCTACTTCTGAGAGTGCGACAGCAATTACTCTGTGTCAGCATTACTCTGTGAAATTTCAAGCACAGATAAAAAAGACCATTTGGTCCAAAAATGCAAAAGGAGTTTTTTCTAATTGTCAAATATATAATCCTCAGGACCATAACATGCAAAAGAAAGCAAGCTTTCCCAAATATTGACCTAGTTACTATGAAGCTATGTAAATTTCTACTATTTTATTTATTCGTTCCTTTCAAGACACAAGCTTAGGCAACATCAATATTTATAATTTAATCCCTGACATTTGAATCTGATTTGGCGTTCACCTGAATGTGGACCCTGTCCCTCCGGTAGTCATTCAAGAATGAATCTGTAACACCTCTAGTTTTCCTTCTGGACTGTGTGATGAGTCTACAGGCTCAGGGAAAGAAGGAGAATTTCCGTTAAGTATACTGTGTACAACGGTCTTTCTTTTTTAGGAGACACACGTTTGGGATTTGGGTCCTATCTTTGCTTTAGTGACTTCGTGACGTTTCCAGTCACACAAATACAGTCCTCTTATTTCCCCCATGGAGAATCTCATTCCAAGGAGTATGAAGTGATAGATGTGGTATCTCAGTTAATCAAAATAATGAATAGATGTGTGGGTCCACAGCTGTGAGTTTGAAAGTGAGTTGTGCAGAGTCCTCCATTTAATAGTGTATAAGAGCCAGAAGAGGTCTGCTGAGACAGAGTGTAGTATTAATAGACTGGGCTGCTGTAAACAAGTCATGCAGAAGAGTAGGCAGGTTACCTAACTCTCAAACTGTCCTGAGCCATGTGCGCTTGCTTCTGAAGGTGTGAGCAACCGAATTTTAATTGTTCTAAAGTGACAGCATCCTATCCAGCTCTTTAGAAATGGGGTCCAGTGTATGCCATGCCTTTACAGTTGCTCCAGGTTCCCTGGAATGGGTCTGGTTCACAGAAACAGCCAGCAGCAGAAGTGATGACGAGAGGAGAGATTTTAGCAGATCCAGCCAGCTTGAAGGCATTGGCCAGACTGAGCCCTGGAGAGCTGTGCAAAACACAGGTGGTTCTTAGTCTGAAATGTAGAAGAGCTTCAAGGCTTTGGAGCCACTCGGAGGGCCTCCAGTCTGTTGGTGAGCTCCAGTAATGAAAGTAGCCAGGCTTGGGAACTGGGGACTTAGCTCAGCAGCACGGTGCCTGCCTGGCAAGTGCAAGGTCATGAGTTTGATTCCTGGTACCGGAAGAAAAACAAAAAACAAGAAAGTAGCCAGGCTTAACAGGGTGGCAGGATGGTGTGGTGTGGTGTTGGCCTGTTAGGACTGTTCCATTCTGCAGCAAAGAGATGTAAACGTTACCCAGCCTTGCTTTCCCAAGGGAATGGATATTTGGGAGAGAAGGATTATAAATCTTAAGGTCACTAAGATTCACTACAGTAGAGCCAGATCCTTTTCTGTAGGCATATGTTAGCAGGCTGCTTATTGTGCCAAAGGTTGTGTATAGATGAAAATTAATCTTAGTCACTGACTATTCATATACTTCCCCCAACCGTAGATACTCATGATAGATTTTAATAAGCTTTCTACTGTGAGATTTCTGCACAAAGTGCATATTTAGTTGATAGGCATTGAGATGTAGCTTCAAAAATGATTTTGCTTTTGAATTTTACTCATATGCATCCAGATCTGGGAAAACATTGTTCTAATTGATGACACTGTTAGCTCTACTTTAGATTCTCAAAAGTCAGGTGAGAAAAAGCTGAATAGAAACATTTGAAATGGACTTAGAAGACCGGGCCACTTTCCACCCGTGGTTCTAAGTATACATTTCTCACCTTAAGTTTGCCTGACAGAGAAGCTGGGCAGGAACTCACCCTGGGAGCCAAAGTCGGCTCGCAGCCACCTTTCCCGTGTAGCTCACACTGTTTTTATTCTCCTTCCCTCCGTCTTAACCACGTTGTGTTATTAGATCAGCTTTAGCCTAGGATCCTAGCTCATTCCCATTTTTGTTACTATTTCTGACATTGTGGAGAGGATGTTCTGTGTTTTTGCATAGATTCTTTTGTACATATTTATTTATTTGTGTTTATGAATGTCAACTTGTTTCATCTTAGCTTAAAGTTGCCTAGCTTTGTTGTTCTAATTAACTTTCTATTAGAGAGACTGTATATATTTTTCTAAAAAAACTTGTGAAATAGCTTTCTGTAGCAATATCTTTGAATATGGTGGGTGAAAGTGACTGTGAGGGCAAATCAGAATGAGTAGTTAGAAGCTACTCTAGCTGATTTGCCATTTTACTTAAATGGAAAATGTTTTTTTTTTTTTTTTTCAAATAAATACTTATATTGTTCATGTTCCAAATTATCCAGTTCCTTTGAGTGAATGTTTCTATTTCTGACTCTTAAATAGGAAAAGATTACTTGACAACTGGAAAATAACCTGCCACCAATTAAGCTAGTGACATGGGGATACTCTGAGAAAACACTAGCAGTGACTGTATGAGTGCAAGTCCGGTTCACTGGGATGAATGGATCTTGAAGTTCGTAGAATTACTTAGGGTAATTGATAAAAGCCAAGCTCTCTGGCAGACTAAAAGTAACACAGGTTGCTTGGGAGGGGCATGGTCTTCAGCATCCCCCAAGAAAAACAGGCTCAGTAACATTGTGTAGAATTTGGGACTTGGGATATTTTCCTCACATTTATAGCTACTATTTCCATTGTGGGAGGCGTAGAAAGTGACCAATTTTACCCAACTTCACTTGCACGATCAGAAGGGAACCTCGCTCTCCACTTCCTTTTCCTTTGGTTACTTAGGATAACTCTTTTCTGCAAAGAGCCAAGGCCCCGTCTGGCTGACTGCCCTGCTGAGCAAAGCACATGGCCAGTGCTAAGCTGTGAGGCTCTTTGGCAGGTCACTGCAAAATCAGGTGTTCTGAGCCAAAGTTCACAACTCCAGGCCAAGCCATGGTAAGAAAACAGACAAGCAGCTGTTTCAGGCTCATGTATCGTTCCACATGGGCAGGTTATTTCGGAGAGCTTGGGGACAGCAGTGAGGAGTAGGTGAGAAACACTTATTTGATGTGCAGGTTGGCCTATATTTATAGAATTTGGACTCTGAAGAAGTTAGACTTTATACATACAGTGTCTTGGATGCACCTGTGTATTTTCAGGTGAAAAACATTCCATTTCTTGCATATACAAAAGCATTCCATCTCTCTCTCTGCTCCTGTCACCCACCAGTGTCCTTCGTTTCTTGTTTTTTGTTTTGTTTTGTTTTTTTGGTTTTTCTCCGGTACCGGGAACAGAACTCACAACCTTGCGCTTGCCAGGCAGGCGCTTTTGCCGCTGAGCTAAATCCCCAGCCCCTGTCCTTCATTTCTTAATTCTTCCTCTTCTTTTTCCCACTCCTTCTTCCTTCCCTCCTTCCCTCATTTCTGGGGAAAATAACTAGTGCCATGGTTTTCTTTTCCTGCTTCCTAGAGAAACGTGAAATTTTCAGATGTTTGTATGTCTGTATCATCTATAGATGGTCCAAAAATTGGGGAAAATGACATACTTTGTCACTGCAGGCAGCTCCAAGCTAAACTGAATAACTGAAAGCTGATAGAAAAGGAAAGACATAAAGCCCATAAACACCTTTGAGCGCCAGATGCTTATTACTGTCTCATGTAGCTTTTGCCATGTTCTGTGAGAAAATACTGATACTTGTCTTCCACTTGGGACAATGGTAAGTAGCCTGTCTGTAGCCACAGAGGAAGTAAGAGGAGGGTTAAAAGCTGCATCCCTCTGACTCTGCATTTATTCTTCCGCGTCGCTGCACCCAGCTGCCTCCTTTAAAGAACCTACAGCCTCTGAAGGAAGGTGGACCAGCAGCTAGATAAATGCTGCAAGAGTCATACAGAACTTCAGAGCTTCATACAAAAACTCTAGAGTAGCAAACCGTGAGTAATGACTTGATCTCTGCAGTTGTCGTAGATTCTGATTGACCCCTCCTAGGGTAAAGAGCTATTTCAGGTACAGAGGCTGGAACATCCAGGATAGTGAATGGAAAACACCTGCGGTTGGCTTGATTGGAGGGTGTCGAGTGGGACTGTAGAGCGATGATGAGGCTACACCCAGGGCTTCCCCGGGGAAACATGTAACTGACTGGAGAGAGTTGACTTTGTCAGCAGCACAGGAGAGGCAGAGAAGCTTCTGGGTAAGGAAGGAGCCCAATCCTAGCTGGGCGTTAGGAAGGTGACTGTGGATGGATGGTGATGAGGAAGAGAGCTAGACTCAAGGGAACAGTGAAGAGCCCTTTCCAGAAGTCCACAGGACAAGGCAAGCTGAGGACGAGTGTCCAAGGATCACGGGTCTCAGGGAAGTAGTGACGCTAAGGACTTTAAAGTAGCAGTTTGCTAGGACGTGGCTCACCAAAGTCTGAGCGTCAGTGGATGCCTAGGTAGTTTGCAGATACTGTGAGATTAGAAGGAGCTGGGAAGGAAAGTCAGCCTTTCATGAAAAGCATCCGCTTGTGTCCGGAAATGTGGAAAGGGAGAGAAGAGAGCTGGAGCCAGTGGATTAAAGGAGTATAAATGCACAGAGAGGTCCCTGAGCAGGTTTTCTGTCTGGTTCTTTTGTGGCTGGAATAGAACATTTGAAAGCAAATTGGAAGCCACCAGAAAAGAAAGGGTGCTTCCCGTAGCAGGTCCTGAAGGGGTGGGTGGGAAAAGTACAGGGAGCCGGTTGGCCTCGAAGTGTGACAAGAGGCCTCCCTTCATTCTGAGGTAAAAACAGGCTCGGAAGGCTACAAGATGAGGCAGGCAGGCACTGGGAGACAGATGTTGGGAACTGCTTCCTGAGTTTCCTGAGTTTTATAGTGAAATAGAGGTGTGTTTCAATTGCCAGGTGTTAAAAGCGAGGCAGTGTTAGGATGGGGCCTGAGAACAGAGGGTTTCAAACATTGCAAGGACTGCAAGCCCTTGACTAAATTAAAATAAGTCAACTAATAATGTTTGCCGTGAGAGTAGCTTTTACAAGTACAGTTCCCAAATCATCGCATCAGAAATATATTTAAATTTGCCATGTTTTTGAAAAGCTGGTTTATTTCAAGTCTCTTAACTCAACTTTTAGTATTCTAAATTCAAACCTTATTAATCAAAGATGCATTCTAACCGTTTGTAAATAAATGGATGATGAATAATTTCAGAAATATTTCAAAATGTTTTGCATCTTTTAAATTACACAGTCTGTTTGGCTTGGCTCCTTTTCAGTCCAGGTTAATTAAAATGATTTTCATAACTTTGGATCTCAGTTGGAATAAAATATTCGATACGCCCATAACTACATTTCAGTACTGATATTTGTGTTATCTGGTTCACACTACATGAGAAAATTAAAAACTTTAAAAGAGTTTAGACTCTTGGGGCAAAAGAAAGATATCTAGAGTGTTGCAATATTTTCTGCTTTGTGTCCTAAGGCTCAATCTACCAGTATGGTAAGTATGGCCAACTGTTCTGCATTAATTCCGAGGAATTGGAAAATAAAACAGAGCCTTCCAACCCAAAAATTCACAGGTCAACCTAGCTAATAGATATGACACTTTCAAAGTATTTAAACTCAAAGAACAGCTAGTTTATTTATAAAGATCTAAAATGTGATGAATGCTGCACAATTAGAGCTGATGTATATTCTCCCAGAGTACTTAACAGAAATTGTTAAGGACCAACAATGTCTACAGCAGTAAATTTACACTTTATATATTATATTCCTTTTAATTTTTCATGTGTGTGACTTCTACTGAATACCAGTATTATGCTAAACTCTGATAAACTGAGTTATGCTTATAATTATTATGTTCATAAGTGGTAGCATACTGCTTAGCGTATATCAGGTACTAGGTAACATTTATTGAATTAAAATCTGTAGTTTACCTGATCCACTTGCTTTATATATTTTAGAAAAATAGATATCAAAGCACCCTGGATTTACAAGGACAAGGACTAGAAATACAAAAGGAAGGATACAAAACACATCAGCATTATGCAGTTCCAAACCCTTTTGCCCCAGTTGTTAAATGTCACTTTTTATACTAGCAAGTGAGATAAGAACAAATGGTATCCATTTGATATTACATAGGTCTCTTTCAGCAGTATCTTAAAAGGAACTAGGTTGAACTCAAGTCTGAGATGAATAAGTAGAAAACCATGCTTTTGTGCAGTTGTCTTGGGAACTGTTTTATGGGCGCACTGGCTTCAGTAGTAATGAATTGAATGCCCAGGGGGTCTTCTTAGGGTCCAGCTACCAAGTGTGCAACCAGACTTCGGGGGATCTGGGATCAACAGGTGACGGCTGTGGTCATTAAGTGGCCAATATTCTTTGTTTTGTATGGTTTCTTTTAAGAGCACTATTTTTTATTGTAAAGATAAAAGAACAAAAACATATTAACAAACGCAGACATTTACAAAATAACAAAAACAATGCAAGCAATACAGAATTTCAGACAAGGTGATAGGAAATTAACAGTAGTTGTTGTATTACACATTGATACCTTCAAATTGGTTACTCAGGTAAACAAATAGAGGCATGTAAGATTGACTAAACAATTAAACATTAACTGTTCCTTTCAATAAAGCAATAGAAATCAGTAATACAACTATCTTAGCTATCCTGTATATACATATGTACATATTTTTCCCTTCTTTCTTTCTTTTCTTTTTTCCCTCATCCAAGTTGTCCTTTCCTTTTGAGCAGTTTCTTTCCCTTTCACGGTATCTATTGTACCTTTCAGATTTTACACTCTTTCAGGTTCTTACACTAGTGAGACAATATGGTGTTTACATATTCAGGTCTGATTTATTTCACTTATGAGTATAGTCTCTAGTTGTGCCCATTTACCTATAAAACCATCAAGTTTATCTTTCTTTATAGCTGAGTAATATTCCATTATGTAAAAATACCACATCTTTTCTTACCCACTCCTCAGTTGATGGGCATTTGTGTTGCTTCCACGATTTATCTATTACAAATTGTGCTGCTATAAACATGGGTGCACATATATCGCTGTGATATGGTGTTTTCAGTTCTTCTGGAAAAATACCCAAAAGGGAAATAGCTGGGTTGAATAGGACCTCTAATCCTAGAAGAGCACTATTTTTAAAAAGCACTATTTTGGAGCACTTCTTCTTTCACAGAAAAAATTGAGAGCCTCTCAGGCACCATGATTTTCCATTTTTTGCCATCTGAGTACATGTATAGTCTCCCCCATTATCAACATTCCCTAAAGAGTAGCACATTTGTTACAATGATGGCATCTCCTTATGATCTGAAGTCCATAGTTTGCTTTAATGTTCACTCTTGGTCTTGTACATTCTCTGGTTTGGACACACAGACATAATGACTTGTACAGACTGTTACAGTACATCATATAGACTATTTCCACAGCCATGAAAATCCTTTGTTTATCCCTGTGTATCTTTTTCTACAACCCCTGACAACCACTGATCTTTTTACTATTTCCAAGAGTGTCCATTCCCATATATTTATTCAACTGGCATCATATGGAATGCAGCATATTGGAATTAGTTTCTTTCACTTAATAATATGCATTTACATTTTCTCTATTTCTTGATAGCTCTGATCATTTAAATATGTTCCCCAGAGTTCATACGTTAGAAGCTTAATTCCTAATGAAATGATGTCAGGAAATGCTACCTAAAGGCAAGTGATTAGGGCATGGGGGCTTTGACGTCATGAATGGATTAGTGAGTTAGTTATTGCAAGAGTAGGATTACCGTAAAAGCAAGTTGAGTATCTCTTGCTCTTCTGCTCTTCTGACTTCCACCATGGAATAATACAGTATGAGGGTCCTCATCAGATGCCAGCACCTTGATGGTGGGCATTTCAGTCTCCACTACTGTGAGAAATAAATTTTTCTTATTGTTTAGTTTGTGCTGTCAATGCAAAACAGAGCAAGACAAAACTTCATTCTCTTGTAGTACTGAATAATATCCTACTGTTTAGTTATTCTATCACCTACTGAGGAACATGTTGGTTGCTTCCAAATTTTGACATATTTGACTAAGGTTGCTATAACATTGAATGTGCACGTTCCTGTAGCTTTCAAATCCTTTGGGTAAATGCATATTATGGCTCACATAATAGGACTATATTTGTTTTTTAAAGAACTTGCCACATTACTTTCCAAGGTGATCTTATGATTTTCATCTTTGCTCATTTCTACATATCTATAATAAACTAACTTTCTCTCTAGGGTCCATATTGTCTGCTTTGTCATAACTACATTTTTAACAAGGTTTGCAGTTACCATTGTTTCAGTAACTCTTAGTTTAAATTTGAGGAAGATCCGCTGATTGAATCAAGTGTCTAGAACTGGTTCAAAACTACTTAGCATGAATATGGCTGTGCAGTCTGACTTACTTAGGAAGAACAAACAGTGAAAATGGCCATACTTCCAAAATTGTTATACAGATTTAATGCAATCTTAATCAAAATACCATTAGCATACCTCACAGAACTAGAGAAAATACTCTTAAAATTCACCTGGAACCAGGAGATATCCAGAACAGCAAAGGCAATCCTGGACAAAAAAGACAAGTCAAGAGGCACCAAAATCCCTGACTTGAAATTATACTACAAAGCTACTGTGATAAAATCAGCATGGTACCAGTAAAAAGATAGACCTGACGACCAGTGGAACAGGTTAGAAGATGCAGCCACAACCACAAACACAGTCAGCCCCCTAATATTTGACAAAGGGGCCAAACATGTTCACTGGAAGAAAGATAGCCTCTTTAATAAATGGTGCTGGAAAAATTGGCTCTCTACATGCTGAATACTGAAACTAGACCCATATCTATTACCATACACAAAACTAAAGTTAAAATGGATCAAAGATTAAATATTAAAGCAGAAACACTAAATCTACTGGAAGAGAAAGTAGGTTGAAATCTTGAAGACATAGGGGTATGCACAGCTTTCATGAACAAAATCCAAACTACACGGGAAACACTTCAAAGAATCAACAATTGGGATCTCATCCTATTTAAAAGCTTTTGTACTTCAAAAGAAATCACCAATAGAATGAAAAGACAACACAGAATGGGAAAACATTTTAGCTAACTGTCCCTCAGACAAAGGACTTACATCTAGAACATATAAAGAATTGAAAAAACTCAGACACCCCAAATTCAAAGCCCTGATCCAAAAATGGGCATTGGAGATGAATACACACTTCTCAGATGAAGAAATACAAATGGCAAATAAATGCATGAAAAAATGTTCAACATCATTGGTCATTTGAGAGGTGCAAATTAAAAAACACTGAGATTTCATCTCGGCCTGGTAAGAATAGACATCATCAAGAAATCAACCAACAGCAAATACTGGGGGGGTTGTAGGGAAAAAGGAACCCATCTCCACTGTTGGTGGCAATGTAGATTGGCACAACCACTTTGGAAATCAGTCTGGAGATTCCTCAAAAAATTAGGATTAGAGATCCCATTTAACCCAGCTATTCCCCTTCTAGATATTTTCCCAGAAGAATTAAAAACATCATACCATAGCGATATATCTGCACCCATGTTCATAGAAGCACAATTTGTCATAGCAAAATTTTGGAAACAGACCAAATGTCCATCAACTGAGGGGTGAAGAAGAAAAATGTATTTTTATGCAATGGAATATTACTCAGCTATAAAGAAAGATAAACTCAAGGCTTTTATAGGGAAATGGATGCAACTAGAGATCGTGCTCCTAAGCAAAATAAATCAGACCCACATGTGTAAACATCGTATTGTCTCCCTAGTGTGAGAATCTGAAAGAGTAAATAGAATTGAAACATAAAATATTGTGAAGGGAAAAGAACCTACTTAATACAAAAGAACAACTGGGATGAAGGGAAGAAAAGACATACACACACACACACACACACACACACACACACACACAAGATAGCTAAGATAATTGTACCACTAATTTCTACTGGTTTATTGAAAGGAACAGTTAATGTTTAATTGTTTGATCAATCTTGTATGCCTATATTTGGTAATCTGAGCAACTACTTTGAAGATAACAATAAATAATACAACAACCATTGTTGATTTCCTATCATCATGTTTTGAAATTCTGTATCGTTTTTACAGTTTTTGTGTTGTTTTGTTTTTGTCTTTATTCTTGTTATTTTGTTTTTGTTCTTTTCTCTTTAAAATAAAAAATTAAAAACAAAATAAATATAAAAGATCCTAGCAGTGTTTATTTAACTACAACATTCAAAGATCTAAAAGCTAAGTATCAAGCAAGATACTTGGATCTTGTTTGAGTGCAGTTTTTCAAAGGAATACACGTATTCTTTATCTTTTTATTTCTGAAATAAGTGCCTTTTCTACACATGTAATTTAATATTTTCTTACTCCTGCTTAAGTCTTCTAAGAATGGAATTAATAAGAAGATTCACTCTCAAATATAAAAGAGAAGACGGCCCAGCAGTCAGGCAATCCTCACTGTGAAAGAGAGAGAGAAAACTCCAGTCTTCCCTTAGCAACCATGTGAAGTTAATGATCACCTCACACACATGGCACAGAAGTCCCATTTCTTCTCCCCATCTGGGAGTTCCAACACTATGCAATGCCTGCAGAGGGGGAAGAAGAGAAACACAATCAGCAGAAAATACAAAGCAGCAGGCCAAGCAGGTGTGACAGTTGCCAAGGAGAGTCTCCACGTGTGCAGTAGGAGACTTCCTACTGGGCCAGTGAGAAAGGCAAAGACTCCATTCACAAGCCCTCATGTACGTGTCCCTCAGCAGAGGCCTGTCTTCACTTCCTCCCCCGATGCCCAGACAGGTTTGCCCTAAATTAGAGGACACTGTGTGCATGTAAGTGGTGCGTGTGTCGCGGGGAGGTCTTAGCAGGGAATTCTTTGCCAGAGACCCAAGAAGCACTTTAAAGAGGTCATACTTCCTGGGATTGGCTTTCAAGGGCCCTCAGCATCCTCTGGAAATTTGTATTACAAATGAGTTAGTGGTCCTGACTATGGGAAATCATCCACGGCAATGAAGGTTTATGGAGTGGAATGGAAAGGATGCTTGCACAACTTGGAAAGCATATGGCTTACTAAGTTAGTATTGCTTTTAAAAAGCAAGAGATAAACGGCAAGAAATTGTCCTTACATGGATTAGTCCATTTGTAGTTAACATTTTAACCTGAAAGCAGTTTTTTTCAAATTTTTTGTAGATTATTTTATATATATATATGTATATACAAATATTGTTTATAAAAATACATACTTCAAATTGTAAGACATTTTCTTCTCAAGAATAATTCCACACAACTACTACAACATAAAATGTTAGAAATATTTTACTAGGCCACAGTTATAGAAAACAAGTTCAAAGTTATACAATGTTGGGGTTTTTTCCCCTTGTCCACAAAAGCTGTAAGAGATTACTGAGATAGTTGTGGCTTTCATTCTTTCAGGTAATTGCCAATTCACTTGAAAGATTTTTCTTTCAACAGCTTTTTTTGTTAATGTGTGTTCTGCTATTTTATATAGTGTTTACTCAACAAAAAGCACTTGACATTTAAAAAACCTTCTCTCATGCTTGGCTCTGTTTTCCTCATACCTCCATGGATGTGTTTTTGGGGTGCGGGTACCATGATGAACCTGGGTCAGCAATGAAGAGAAGGTATTTCACTGCCTCTTGTACATCACTGATCTGGTCATTGTGAGATTGACCCCTGGCCCCACTGAGCACTTCCTAAGAGAACTGTGTTATTCAGACCTTGCTTTCTTCTTATTCACCACAAAATAGGACATATCTCTAGATCCAATCCCCACCTCCCTCAAAGTTCTTGTAAGCACAGCTTCTGTAATCCCAGGATGGGTGTGGGCCATGATTCCTAAAATCCATGAAAATGAGCTATTAGGTTTCATGAGACATTTGTTGTGTTAAAAAAAAATATTGCTCCATATTGTGCAAACAAATGAAAGTGAAGTCCTCAAGGGATGGAAGACAGATGGAGCCCTGTCTTGCTTCCATTACAGAGATGAAAACAAGTGTAGAATCTAATAGAGATCCCTGCCTTCTTTCTTGAACCATGAACTTCAAATCCAGAGACATCTAGGGTGCAGTTGGCATCTTCTGGAAAGTACTAGTTCACTTGGTCAGTGAAGTAATTTTTATTTCATATGAGGACAGGAAGGCTCATTTATTGTTGCACTGAGAAGCACGTGTGAATGTGTGTGTAGGAAGATTTATTTTTAAAAAATTAGTTCACATGATCAGAGAGGCTTGGCAAGTTCAGAATTTGCAGGATGGGCTACCAGGCAGGAGACTTGAGGAAGAATTGCAGTTTGAGTCCAAAGGCAGCAGGCAAGAACACTGTTTTGCTTAGGGATATCAGTCATTGCTTTGTGTCTTCAGCTGGTTGGCTCAGGAAAGGTCATCTGCTTTATTTAGAATCCAGAGGTTTGAATGTTAATCTCACCCAAAAAAATACCTTCCCAGAAGCATTCAGAATGACGTTTGACCAGATAAATAGGCACATGACTCAGGCAAGTGGACAAAGCATCAGCCATCATGATGGTATATTGTGTAAGTACAAACTGTGCTACAGTACGCTATTCCCAGGGCGGCGTGGTGCTGATCATTTCATACACCTCCCCCTATGCTCTGCCCCATGTAGAATCAGTACCTTGGACAGGAAACTCTTTAGTACTTTCTAGCAAGAAGGGTGATGCTACCTCGGGTCTTTGGAAACCATCTCTAAAAGAGGCCACCATAATGGGAATAAATGGAGGTGATGTGGCCCTGTCATCAACTTGCAACTTTCCTTGAGTTCTGTTTCTTCTTTGTAATCCCTCCCCGCAAATCCAGGAAAACAATATCAAAATACCATTAATTTAAAATAAAAATACTTCAAATATTGATCATACTTTCCATCCCTTCATTCAGTTTCCTCAAATAAGAAGACAGTAGTATGATGCTGTAGAAAGAGCAAAGGATTTTCTCTTAGAAATATGCTTTGGAATCTCAGCTGTCATGGGCAAGTACGTTAATCTTTCCAAGACTCAGTTTCCTCATCTGTAAAATGGAAATGGTGATGACAATATTGATAGCTAACTTGATTATAACAATTCATTGAGATAAAATATGTGAAAATGTTTCATTAATGATAAAGCATTATGGTCTTATTATAACCATTTTCTATTATACTACAATCACAGTCACTGTATATAATTTTAGGCCCTACTTCAAAGTCCCGGGTCTCTTAGCATGACTGTGGAAATTGTGACTGATGAAGGTGTCTCTCGTGTCTACATGAGATTTCTAGTTGCACAGGAATTTGCACATAACGTTTGTAGGGGGTGCTTCAACCTAGTGAGTCTGTGCCATAACAAATGCATTGTTTCCTTCCTGGAACATGCTAAATTTCATATCAATTTATCAAGTGTAGGCAACACATCACTCATATGGTATAGTCTTTCCCCTCTCTAGTACAGCGAGTGCTGCAGCACTCTCAGAAAGTATTTCATTAGTTTGTAAAATCATCCTATTTCTGTTAGTCCCTACAGTAACCATAAACACCGACAGCAGAGAAAGAATGTACACATCTTTGTTTGTTTGTTTGTTTGTTTTCTGGTACCGGGAATCAAACTCACAGCCTTGCACTTGCCAGGCAGGCACTGTCCCGCTGAGCTGAATCCCCAGCCCACACATCTTAATGTTACTATTTTATCAACTAGAATGAAGAACTATTCTACATTCCTTTTTATTTTAAAAAATTTTAAAAAATAAAAACGATATAGAATTTCATAACAAGATGATAGGAAATTAACAATGGTTATTATATTGCAGTTTGTTATCTTCAAAGTATATGCTTAGATTACCAGATATTAGCATGTTAAGATTGATCAAATAATAGAAACACTAACTGTTCCTTTTAGTGAACTAATAGAAATTAATAGTACAATTATCTTAGATATTATATATATAGTAAAGAATATATATGTATATATATATTCCTTCTTTTCTCCTTTCCCCCATCCTAGTTGTTCTTTCCTTTTAAGCAATTTCTTTCCTTTTGGTCATCCAAGGATACAAATTAAAACAACACTGAAATTCCATCTCACCCCAGAAAGAATGGGGTGAGATATCATCAAGATATCATCAAAAAATCAACCAATAATACAGGTTGGTGGGACTGTGGGGAAAAACGTACCCTTCTCCACTGCTGGTGGGAGTGTAGACTGGTGCAACCACGGTGGAAATCAGCGTGGAGATTGCTCAAAAAACTAGGATTAGAGGTCCCATTTGACCAAGATGTTCCCCTTCTGGGTATTTTCCCAGAAGAATTAAATACATTCTTTTCTTAACTTGTAAATTTTTAACACTTGAAGCCAAATCATTTACAATTCATTCAACCAAATTTACTGAGCGTGTGCTTAATACTATATGTGTTTGAAATACATATATAGTTGTACGTGCTTCACACCATCCCACACATAGCAACCTGATTAAGCTTCCTATGTCTAAGTGCCTGCAGTTTCACACACACACACACACACACACACACACACACACATCATCATCATCATCATCATCACCATCTCTACCGCCACTGTTGTCTGCTAAATTCAGTCTAAACTCCTTTGTCTAGAACTCAAGGCTCTCTGAAGTACATTGATACCGTGATCCAATTGAGCTTTTTGCCATATATGTTCTGCTCTGTTTTCTCTGCCTTGCAAAGTGTTCTGTCATACCTTATGTATTTCAGTGGGTCTCCATCTCAGAAGCCTCCTGTGTGACAAAGTCTCTCTTTCACCAAACCAGTGTTATTTCTCCATGCGTAAAACATCCATAGCCCTTTTTGGTCTTTTACATTTCTTCCTGAATGACTGTCACTTGTGAGATTTTCCAGTGGACTCTGTTGAGATGGTTAGCTTCTATGAAGTGGAAACTGCCTCCATCCCTCGTTCATTCAGTGCACATTCTAGGAGCTTGTTGCATTTCCCAGAGGACGAGAACAAGGGACAAGAAGTAGGTTTTAAATTCTTCAGTGTCTTTGTAGTTTCGAGGGTTATATAACCCTATTTAGTAAAAAGCCTCTATATGCTTAATATATAGGCAGATTTATTGTTCTCTGGTAATGATAAATAATGTAAGTCAACATCAGGTTAAGTGATACTTAACTGCGAGAAATATGATTCTAGGACACAAATCCATGGCATAAAGGCAACAGAGGGAAAAGAAAAGAAAAAAGACTAATTATAAATCAAAGAATGAGCAGAAAGGGCCAAAAGTAGGCTTTTACTTTCTGAAATCAGTCCAGAAATAGGATCCCTGGGCAGTGTCAAGCAGAGGAAAGATCACAAGCAAGGTCATAAAGAAATTAAACTTCGAGTTTGTTTGGGCCCTTCAGTGAATTTGGTATGGCTGAAAGAATATTAAACTAAGGAGTTAATTAAGGTGCAGGTTCTAGGGCCTTAAGTGTGATTGCTATGGGTTCTCTCTATACCTGAGCCAGCAAAGAACAGAATGCCGTACACGTAGGTAGTACTCAAATGTAAGAGATCATTCATTTTTATTAATTTAGTAAATTTATAGTGGTACAAAGTTTGGTTCCAGCTCCTTTATCCAGCTCTCTATACTTTCTTAATCCAATCTACAACTACTTCGGTCCACGGTAATTTCATTAATAGATATCAAACACTGAAAGATATTTACATTCAGAGTCCAGAGATTCCCTAGGAAAGCAGTGCTTCCTCTCAATCACTTTGTATCTCCTTCTCCAGAAATATTTAGCCCTGTGTAAGGGACAGAGAGAGTTAGGGCTCTTTGAACATTAAAATTCACTAGGATTTTCTGGTTCTAAGGAGAAGTGTTCTTGTTTATTCATTGTTTGCATCTCCTATACTTATTTTAATAGCTTATTCAGTTATGATATTTTGTTTTTCTTCTCTGTGTGTTATAATTCTTTGTATGTATTTTATTCAGCAATATTTTTGAAATAACCACCCTTGTATCCATATACCCAAATCTCCTTTCTATGTTTTTAATGTGTAGTTCTATCTTATTGATGTCTTATAGAGACAAGTAAGCTCTCTTCCATTTGTATCTCATTAAGCACAGTTATCCTACATAGATAAAGATATGTCACATTTTTATACTAAGTCCTTCCATTTATCTTTGCAGTTCTTTTGGAGATATCCCATTAGATTGTTTCTTACTTGAGTTCATTGCAATCTTTCTCTTATAATATATGCTAAAATAAAAAGCAAGGTCAAATATATTCAGAATTGCTTATTATTCTGATGTTAAGTAGGTCATCAAGCCCACACCACATTTAGTTTCCAATTTTTAAAGCCAGCAACATAGATTTCCAAGAATTACAGCATGATCTCATAGGATAAAAGTAAAATCAATAAGCTACAATTTCCTATGAGATATGGATTCATTAAAATCACAGATTTTAAAAATAATGAAGTTTTCATATCTACCCTGTTTCTGCCAGATTGCAATGTTTCTTGAATCTTTTTAATGAGAGGGAAAGTATAAACATGAGAGAATAAATACACTCAGATTCTGTGGATGTTTTAATGCCTATCAAATGCACAAGAAAAATTATGCTGAGATTCACTGTTTTCCCAAAGATCTGCCTCCCAAAGATGGGAAACAGCCAATGTTCACTTAGAGACTCCACCTGACCTTGTATTACCTGCACCTATTGGAGGCCTAGGCCTGGACAGGTGCATCTACTGCTATACTGGAATACAGTGCTTCGCTGAGAGAGCTCTGGCTCTCTTTCCTACCCCACCCACCTGATCCTTTCTTCTGAGTCTCTGAAGGTGAGTAAAATATGCTCATAATCCCTTGCTGGATGAAAGTCCTTTTGAAGGCATTTCTCTCATCCTTAAACAATCAAATAGATTAAAGACCTGCAGAATAAGTCATCCCTTGGACTTTTTCTAAAACAGTAAGAAAACTTGAGGTAAAAGGACTTGCATCCTTCATAGAGCAAATGAGCAGCTTTTTGGGGAAAAAAAATAAAGCACTTACTGATCACTGGTAGAATTTATATGAGAAAATGGTTATAAAATTTACCAATATGCAATTTTTCTATAAAAAGGATAAATAAAAAGGTGAAACTGACAATATGAGATTCTAGCCTCCATGAAGAATTTTTCAAATGCCATTATAATCTTTATTATCTTGTTTCTATGTTTCTATGCTAGCATTCTAATCTCTCTCTATATCTCTTTTCCATAGTACTGGTGCAAATCTAATCATGTCACACTGTTGATCCATAGTATTTATCCTGACTGCATTTCTAACCTTGTTCCCTCTTATGTCTTCTATTGCAGCCTTTTCTTTCTCCCCACTAATATGCATGCAGTGCCTAAAATTTTGTTGTTCTCATTCACCTGTGTACACTAGCTTCTTTTTCTGTGGATTCCAAAGGATTTGGTATCCTTTCCCTAGGATAATTTTCTGATCTATAAGCCAAAAGAAGGTAGAAGTAAATCCTGCTCTGAATAATAGCCAGGGTCCATGCTATGCATGTGTCAGCACTGGGATTGATTTTGTGACCTCACATCCCCTTTTGACTGTGTGTTTCCTGAAGAACACAGAGACTGTGTCTCAACAATCACCTATGTGCAGTGCCTACACAAAACAAACAATAAGTAATATGTTAGTATATTCTTATAGAAGTAGCCTTTGAAAAGTAGAAGGGACAAAAGAAAATCAATGACATAATAATTATTGCCATTTTATATTGCAATATATAGACTATTGCCAAATATATAGAGATGCCGTTGACATCTCTATACTTTTAAATATAATAAAAATATGTTTACTTAAGATGTGAGTCATAAGAGAAACTTTGGGAAATGTCTGGCAGGGTTGAAAGGTGCAGTACTCTGGCAGGTGGGTTCTAACCTGAACACAGTTGGATATTTAAAAGTATTAGTTCATGCATCTGGGGAGATGCTTCAAACTCAAACCCAGCCACATACAAATTGGCAGAAGCAATTGAGTCCCGAATAGGGAAATTACACTACCATTGAATATATTAGGAAACCAATTTTTCAAATAAGCAACCTGAAAACTATGGATTATGAGGAATGAACATATAGCTAAGTTTCTTGCCACAAAAATGGTGAAATGATCAAACCACATGTGGCATGCAGCCTTTTTCCTCTAAAATGTCACAAGTAATAATGAGAGGAAATAGTGTTCCTTATTTCCCTATTAGACTTATTTCTGTCTGACTAACCAGAAGTGAAAATAATTGCCACAAGCAGGTTAAATTAAAATGTCAGGAAGTATTGGAAATTGGATTTGTTTTGACAATTACACCCCACCTGTAAAAATTCATAACAGTTTCCATTCATTATGCATAAATTGAAAGTACACATGTTCTTAAAATAAATACATAATTATAGTATTCCTTTGCCTGAAAGCAATCAGTCCTTTCCTAAGCCATATTTGCCAAAATATCTTATAAAAATATTTACCATGATAAAAACTAAATACTACAATGAAACATTACTAAGGAATGATATAAAGTATGCAGTACGGCAGCAGCGACTCACTGTATATGTTGTTTGGAACTCATAGGCTCAGTAATGAGTATTTTCCATGGAAAAGTAAATTGTGTGGTTTTGGTCTCCTTCTTTGGTTCCATTTCAAACTACTTGGTTCTAAAGCCACTAACTTACATAAAGGCTGGGAAATAGTGGTGTGATCAAAGAAAGCACAGTGTTGTCCCAGAATCATGAACCGTTCTGTTAGATAAGAATGATACTCTAGAACATTATTTAAGAATCATATTCCAAGTCTGTGCTGTGAAGGGAACTGGTCGTTCCCCACATTTATTTCTAAATATTCTCATATGATCATTTTTTAGGAGAAGGAGTTTACATATTTTATTAGATTCTTGTAGGATTAGGTAATCTCTCCAAATTAAAAAAACAATGGACTCCTGCCACCAACCTCTTCAGACTTGAGTAAGGCACCTTACAGCCCAGTGTCTTATAGTGAAAACCCTATCCTGGAAACTCCAGAGAGAATTTGAAGACGACAGAAATCATTTTCTAAAGAACCTTCTGAATCTCAGGAGATGCTGGTCTTGATTTTGGATCTTAATGATATGTGGTTTGTTTTATGCGCTGGAATATATGAAATTGGGTAATACTGTTTCAACTGACCTGTTTTAAGTGAAGTTAGCATTTTCTGTTTGAAGGTAGATGGTGCAGTCCCTGTCAACCATAACTCCTGTGCTGCGTGATCTCTAAGCACACCCATTGTCTTAATCCATTCTCTAATAAAATCCTCAAAACTGGTGGCTGATAAAGAACAGAAAGTTATGTCTCACAGTTCTGAAGGTTGGAAGATCAGCAGGTCGGGGTCTGCTTCATGAGTGGCATCTACTGGCTGTGTCCTTTCATGATGGAAGGGGCCAATGGGCTCCCTCCAGTCTGTGTTTTAGGATCTCTAGTCCCATTCACTAGTTCCTCCCTCATGACCTGATCACCTTGGAAGTGAGGATTTCAATACATGACCTTGGAGTAAGATGCAAACATTTAGACTATAGAAAACATTCTAAAAGAATCTTTCTGGAGCCCAGCCTTGATAGGAAAAGAATTCAGTTAATGATTGCTGAGTCTCAAAAACCTGTTGTAAAACCTCATGGTAAACTACAGCCATAGAGGGAAACTTCCTGCGGTATGTAGCTAATATGCTTCAGTGCCTTGCTTCCATTTCAGATTCATATACCTGCACTCCTGATACCTTTTTTCTTCCTTAATCAACTCTATTTTTTTCCTGAATCAGCTTTTTGTTGTTCCCATGTTACATGTATACAGTTGACTGAGATTCGATAAAAGGGTAAGCCCGCATAACCACCATCACGATCAGGAAACAGAATATTGTCATCATCCTAAAATATCACTCATACCCTTCTGTAATCAGTACCTCTCATCAACTGCAGGAAAGCACATTCTGTATTACTTTTTGTCTGTTCTAATCTTTAATACAAATGGAATTATCTGGCACCTACTACTATTTGTTACCTGTATACTTACACTGTGTTTTTTAAATTCATCTATGTTGTTGCTTATATCAGTAGCTTCTTGCTTTTCACATGTATGCATGTATATATATACACACATGTATATATAATATCATTCATCTCAGTTATATATATAGAGAGATAGATATAGATATAGATATATAGATATATATGAGATTTTGACTGTGGGTGCCCAAGCCACCGTGCTCTCTCCACAGCCTGTGGCGCCTGTAGGGGAAAATCCACATCCTGGTATCTCCCTGCTCCTAGAGCTGCATCTTTGCTGCTCGTGGTTCATGAACCCGTTCTTCCTGTCTTAAGCTAACAATGTGCTCTCTTAAGAGCTGTGTCTATGTTGGTCATATCCCCTCCTTTTTCTCTGTGAACTGTTGCCCTCTGCCTGCCTCTTCTATGGACATTTGGCATCCTGTTTAGGACCCACAATTAAAATCCAAAGTGAAATCACATCTGCAAAGCCCATGTTGCTGTACAAAGTAACATGCACAGGTTGATGGGATTAGGACCTGGATATCCTTGGGAGATATTTATCGTACCTACTGAACAAGTCAGTGAGTGAAAAACACAATCAGCATCCAGGAACCACAGTGTACCATGGCCTGTTAAGGGTTGCAGTTTGCTGTTACTGATAATTTTGGTGTGAATGACAGTTATTCTTTGTAACTGGGGGCCCCCATAATTCCTACTACATCTCAATGCAGGAACTAAAGGACATTGTACATTACATATTAATCATCCCCTTCTAATTTATCTGTCTGTCAAGACTACATCTGCCCGTCTGTTACTCCTGCCACCTGCAGTTGTGCATGTGAGTCAGCAGAGTTCCTGCCTGCGTCTTCTCTTCTCCCCCTCCTATTCACTGTTGCACCCTCCACCTCTCCAAGCAGCAGCTATTTTGAAGGTCACAGAGTAATTTGCAGTGGATATTTCCAGGATTTTAGTCCTGGCTCTGCTAATCACCTGGGTGAAGTTGATCAAGTTACTGAATTTCAGTTTGGTCAAGTATAGGATGAAATACCTATTTGCTATAAAAACAACTGTCACAAAATAACCAACCAACACGGAGTGATTTTGTGTAAGCACATATTTAATATATAATATTATTAACATAAATTATATGTGTTGTGGTAAGAACACTTAACATGAGGTCTTACCTTACCAAAATTTTAAGCCCACCACACATTTCCAGTTGACTCTAGGAACACTGCTGTTCAGCAGGTCTGTAAAGATTATTCATCTTTCTGATGAACTTTATCCCTGTCTATTAGTAACTTCTCATTTTCCTTTCCGCACAGCTCCTGGCAACTACCATTTGATTCTGCAAATTTAACAATTTTAGATCCCTCCTGTAAGGGTAATCAGTAGTATTTGTCTTTCTTTGATTTTCAGTGTCCTCCAGGTGCATCCACGTTGTATCAGACTGTAGACTTTTTGTTTTTAAAAGGCTAAAAAGTTTTCCACTGGATGTGTATACCCTAGTTTCTTTTTTCCATTTGTCTCTCCCACATTTACATAGTTTCCAGATCTTAGCTGTTGTGAAAAATGCCCCAATAACTATAGAAGTAGAAATGTCTCTTAAAGACTCTGATTTCAATTTGTTTGGATGAATATCCAAAATGAGACCACAGGACTCTATAGTAGTGCTATATTTAATATTTTGAGGACCCTCCATTTTGTTTACCATTGTAGCAGCGATTATTACCCTCTATGAAAAGGACTCCAATTTCTTCACATTTCCACCAACACTTTTTAAGTTGTTTATAATAGCTCTCCTAACAGATGTGTAGCAATAACTCATTTGGTTTTGATTTGTATTCTCTGATTACTAGAGACCGTGAACATTCTTTCATGTGCCTGTTGACCATTTGTATGTCTTCTTTGAATAAATATCTGTTTAAGTCTCTAGCCATATTTATTAGTTGTTTCACTGTAGAGTTGTAGGAAGTCTTTATATATTTTAGAAATGAACCCCTTATCAGATGCATGGTTGGCAAATATTTTATCCCGTTTTGTAGACTGCCTTTTTACCGCTATTTCGTTTGCTGTGCAGAAGTGTTTTAGTCTGATGTCGTCCCACTTGTTTTTATTTTTTAATCCATGATTTTGTTATCATGCCCATAAAATCATTGTCAAGATGGAAATTTTCACCAGAGAAATTAAGACAAGGAAAAATACATAAAAGATTCAAATCAGAAAGAAAGAAGTAAAGGTATCCCACTCTGCAGGTGATGCGATCTTATATAAAGAAAACTTGAAGACACAATTTTAAAATTTACTAAATTAATAAAGGCATTCAATGAGTTGTAAGATACAAAATCAACATGCAGAAATCAGTTGTTCCTATACACTACCAACAAACCACTTGAAAAAAATATAATCTCACCTGCAGTGCCACCAAAAAGTTTAAAATATCTAGGACTAAACTACAGAGGTAAAACACATATAAACCAAAAACTAGAAAACACTGATGAAGGAAATTAAACAGCTACAAACAAGTACATTTTTCCTCCTCTCTCCCTCCTTCCCTCCCACCTTCTTTTCCCATTCATCTTGTCTCTCCCTCTCCTCCTCTTTCTCTCATCCCATTGGAATCTGGTTAAAGCACAGACTCTGATTCAGGTCTAAAATAAGAATCCAAATTTTGCACCTTTGACAAGTCTCCAAGTGAGTTTGCAGGACTGCCTCCACCATTGTCACCACCACACAGAGTGGAAGGAACATGTGTTGGGCTTCCATGCATGATTTCATATAAGCCTCAATATAAACTTTGGGAAATGGGTATTATTACACTCGTGGTGGATTGACAACTGGTGGTCAACTTGTAACAGCCAACTGAACTGAATCAGTGTTGTGCTGGATGTGAAAGGCCCACCTGAGGATTGTTGCCAACAACATAAAAAGAATTGGAGGAGGAGGAGAAGAGGTGCTGTTAGGGAGCTGTTGTTTCTCTTGGTGCTGTTGGTTCTCCTGGAGGGGCTTGTCATGCTGGTTTTCCTGATATGAACTAGACTTATCATCGGAGGAGCTCGGGACCTCACTGTCACTGAAGATGACTGTGGTACTTTTCAGGGAGCTCTGGTCCTTACTTTGAGCGTTGCTTTCTAGCTCCAGTGCCAGTCCCTCAGCCTGCTAGCACAGATCCTTCATCCCACTGGCACAGACTTTCAAGCTTCTACCACTAACCTTTGGGTCTTCCCAAAGTAAATCCGTGAAACAGACTGGCATGAGGCATTCTCTGGGCTTTAGGTCTTCAGCTGGACTCATGCAGGACATTGCCGTAGGATCCAGGTCCTCAGCTGGATTCTTTGGGTCTTTAGTGTGTGCACAGATTTCCTGCACTGTCTTTGTATATGACCCTTCAGGTGACTATTATAAAAATAACCCCATAAATTATGTGTCTTATATTGTTTCCCTTGCAAACCCCGACGACAACACTAAATTAATAGGTGAGGGAAGGAAGGCACAAAGTGGGTAATCGAAACCAGCTAGCAACCTCCTAAAAGACTAGAAGAGTTAATATTGTGAAAATGTCCATGCAACCCAAAGCAATCTGTAGATTCATTGTGATCTGTAACAAACTCCTAATGGCGTTTTTTTTACAGCAATAGAAAATACAATTCTAAAATTTATACAAAACAAAAAAGGACTATGAATAGCAAAAAGAATCTTAGAAAGAACAAAACTGGAAATATCACACTTACTATAAGATCTCAAAATATGTTCCAAATCTAACATAATCAAAGCAACTATAAAGACAGACATTTGGATCAATGGAATAGAATATAGCACCCAGAAGTGAATCCATGCACATGCGACCACCTGATCTTCACAAGGGTGCCAACAATACACAGCAGGGAAAGGATAGCACTTTCAATACATGGTGCTAGGAAAGCTGCATGTAAAAAGAGTGCATGCAAAAACCAGGCCCTTATCTCCCATTTACATAAAAATAAAACATATTAAAGAACTAAAACTTAAAACATGAAATTATAAAACTTCTAGAAGCCACATAAGGGAAATCTTTATAACTTTGTCATTCTATTGTGATGCTATTCTAGTGTAATCATAATAGTGAATTAACATTTTTCAGCAAAGCTACCGTTGACGTGATTCATTTTAATTTGATGCATTTTCATTAAGCATCTACTAGGTGCCACAACCTAGGCTCTTCATTAGATCCACTACTGAACAGAATCCATTCCTTGCTTTCATAATAAACTCCTCATCTAGGATAGCAGAAAATAGACAACGGATCACAATATAAGGTGTTTAGAGCTCCAGATTCAAAGGAACTTGAATATATTTGATGATATTTAGGAATTGTTAATGTTGTGATTGACGGATATGTAGTGCATTAGTTTCCTATTACTGCTATAACTAATTATCAAAACCCTGGTGACGTAAAACAACATAAATTTAGTTCTAAAGTTGTGAGATCAGAAAGCCGAAATGAATTTTATCAGGTTAAAAATCAAGGCGTTAGAGTTTTTACCTGAAGATTTCTGGGGATGAATGCATTCTTTTCCCTTCCTTTCCCTGGACTCTGCAAACGCCTCACCTAGTGATCACCTCCCTCTGTTTCCACCCTCACATCGCTGTCTCCAGCTTTGATCTTCGTGCTTCCCTCTTCTCAGGGTCCTTTCCCACCTGGACAGTCTGGGATAATCCCTACAGTCCTTAATTCAGCCACACCAGTGAAGTCCCCTTTGCTCTGTAAGGCCCCATCTTCACAGATACTTTATCCTAGGTAGGAGAGGGTTGGAGAGGACGTTTTTGGAGCAGCAAAGCTGAAACGCTTAGCAGACGTAATGGTTTTCAAAGCTGTGTTTACCTTCAGGTTTCTCTAGAACTATCCGGATTTCATAGCACAAAACTGCAGACCAGTGAAATCTCACTTGGCAGCAACCCCTCTTTGTTTGTAATAAAAATGTGAAAAGCAGACTATGGGCCCACAGGGTTTTATTTCAAATTACGATGGGAAGAACGTAGATGAGCTGAGGGAGATTTTATTGCTGCAGGACCAGACTCACGAGCTATTAAGACTTGAGATTGCTGTACGCATTCAGGAATCTCACAGTTCATTTTAAATCCTCTAATGCAGGGTCTCCGCCTCACCTATGGAGCGAACTTCATCCCTTCATTCCAGCCGAGGGATGGGATGTCCACAGGGCGGCGCCCTGTTCCATTGTTGGTTTCCTTTCTCCGTCTTTCCTGGCTGGCTTCGCTTCCTCCGAGGAGGGCACATGCTCACATGGGAAAATGAAGTTTGGGGGAAAAGGGGTCTGAAAATGTCAACTTTTAAATTTTATTGTGAAACAATTGAATCCTTCCAGAATTTGTACTTTACATAGTGCTAAACCAATTAAAAAAAAAAAAAAAGAAGCTAACTCCGAGGATTCTAAGGATTTAACTGTGTAACTGTAAATATTCATATTACCAGCAGATGGCACTGCAACATCTCTTATAAGTTAGCATCCGTTAGCCCAAAAGTGGGTTATTCACTTCTTTAAAGATTGGCGGCTCTAACTACTAAGCAAATGTTTATGGATCTGCTACTAAATGCGGGATTGCTATTGAAAGTCTGGGTTACGTTAGTTAATAAAACATATAGTAGTTGTGCTCTGAGAGAACTTGTGAAATCGTAAATGCAATCAAGACTCAAGGTCTCAAGCTTGTGTCTTAAAATTTTATCTCAACCTTCCTTACTTCTTGGAAGTCACACCTGAGAGGTAAAATGTAATGAAGAAAAGGAAAGAATACAAAATACAATTAAAATCCTTTTATAAATAAGGAGATTTTTAGGAAAGCAGAATGATTTGCCCAAGTGTCCAGTGAGGAATGGTTAATCGAGTCAGCTGACCAACCCTTTACCCTAACACCACACTGACTGTCAAGGTGACACATTAGTGAGTAGGGTTCCAGTCCTTGTCCTGTAGACTTTTAAGCAAATCATTTATCTCTAAACCGTGATGTACTTTTTATAAATAGGAAAACAGACTACATAAGTTCAAGTGTTTCAACTAGTGGAAATTTTCTTTCTTTTCTTTTAAAAAACTTTGCTCAGGAATGGGGACGTAGCTCAGTGGCACACTGCCTGCCCGGCAAGCATGAGGTCTTGAGTTCAATTCCTGGTGCCAAAACAAAAAATCTTCTGCAAACATTCAGTGCATAAAACAAAGCCTGTGCCCCATGGCTTTTTCTCAGCACAATAGAAAAGGCACCAGCCTGGATCATCTTGACAGTGATTTCCAGCTCTAAATATTTATTATCTCTCATAGTTCTCATATGCACTGAGTTAAATAAGACAGTAATAGCCTTAAAAGTGCTTGCTGTGTGGTTAAAAAAATCCTGAAGATGAAGACAAATGGGACAGTCAGTCACTAAGGACAAAGATAATCTGACATTTAAAAGAGTGGGCAAAGTTGGCTTTAGAATCCGTCTTCCTGGATTTACATCTTACCTTCATCACTTTGGACAAGGCACTTCAGTTCCTAAATCTAAATTTTAAAAAGTTGTAACTACTTTGTAGGAATAATATGGTATCATAAAGCAAATAATAGTCATATTTGGACTCCAAGTAAAAGTTACAATTATCTCTCCCAGGATTCATGCAAATCCTCCCGAGTGAGAATCCTCAGAGCTCCTCACGGGTCTTTGCAACCATTCCCCACAAAGGACTGGGTGAGCGCTACGGTGTCTGTCAGACCACATCACTCCTCTCTTAAACCCTTCAATCACTCTTTGCCCTTGAAAGGAAAACCACACTGCTCACACTGGCCTGAAAGCCCCTGCCTGATCTTCCTGGTCTACCCTCCACTTAATTGCCGCTAAATGATGACACAGCAGCCAACTCTGGTCTCCTGACAGGTCCTGGAACAGCCTAAGCCTTTTTCACTATGCAGAAGAAGTGTGTTCACTCACTGCTTTCCTAGAACAATCCATAAAGTTACAGCTAGAAAACTTCTGCCCACAGAGGTCTTCTCTGGCCACCTTATCTAAAGCGTCCAGAATAAATGTGCTTTATTTTCTAGACTTGGAAAATTTTGACCCATGTGCAAGACACCTCACCATGTTTAACATGAATACGTACAGCTAAAGTTTTAATGGACCGTGGCCAAGTTTATTCATTTATGTATTATCTAGGACTGTTTTGGTGCTACAATGGCCAAGTCCAATAGTTGCAAAGCACGAAATATTTACTAGCTAGCCTTCCATAGAAAAAGTTCACTGACACCTGATGTAACACTTTCTACTTATTTGCTTCTCAACACTAATCATATTGGTAATGTCTTACTTAGTTGATTTTCTCCTCGTCTCTTTATTCTATTTCTCTCCACGAGACTGAAGACCAGTCTTGTTTCATCCCCGACTCCTAATGCAGTACTTAGAATGATTTATAAACCTGTTGACATTGTGAATTAAATATTTGAAGAAAAGAATACTTATCAAAGGAGAAGAATAGAGTCCTAGTCACCTACCAAATCCAGGATACAAACCCAAAGGGTGAAAACATAGAACACATTCTCAAGAGGAAAGATAGAAGGAGTTACACACCAGCTTTTTAGAATCTGTGTGTCACAAAGGGAAAAGCCAATTTCGTGACACACACAGGCTTGGGTTAGCTCGTGGCTCCAAACTATCGATGGGTCAGTGAGTGATATCTAACCAGAAGGGAAGTGGAAACTTGACACAGTGTTGTGATGGAATGTTCTATCCCAGTCTGCATAATGTCATCAGCTCTGGTGTCTCATGGGAATGGTGCAATTTGTGGCCAGGCTCAAATGGCAAATGTGGGCAGCAGCTTTTGTTTCAAACCAAGGGCTTGGCTACTTCTTCGTGGTGTGGAGTCTGGTTGTGCATATGTTGTTCAGGGTTCAGTCAGAGGTGTGGGTACAGAGTTAGGGCTGCTCCGACTGAATCTTTTACCCTAATGTTTTCTCACTCTTTAGCGTTCATACTATCCCAGCTTCCTCTGATTTTCCATGCTAGAAAGACCTTGCGATTTCCCACACACCCCCACTGGGTTGCCACTTTGAATTTCATCTAGCTGAGGCTAAAAACTGGAGGCAGGAACTTCCTCAAGCAATCATGCACTCCCAACACCGTCTCTGCACTTTGATTCATTTTCGAGCACCTTCATGCTTTTTTGTAGCATGTCTGAGTTCTACCTTTGGGGTGAGTCATCCATGGGACTTTATTCTATTATACCCAGCAGCTCATCCTAATTATTTTCAAGATTTGTCATGCAGTTCCAACATCCATGTCATGTCTAAGCCACGTTACATATTGATTAATCTCCTGACCATTGGCCATTTTTCCTATCCTTAATTTTAAATAAGTTTATTGATCATCCAACATCATACGTAGAAGAATGGCGGAAACTGGGCTCAGTAGTCTTTCCATGCGGTCACGAACACACTTGCACTGCTGTTTGGACAGCAGCATGGTGAGTTGATCAGTAGGCGCCTTGAGCTGGGATTTTTGTGCTGTGTGCACACTACCACTGCGTGAAGACTGCCACAATCTTCAGAACGCTTGATCGCGGGTTGCTGTTGCCTTGTGTCTCAGAAATATCTCAGGGAGGCCTATGGCGCTCAGCTTGCCTGGGAGTGTGAATTTACTTGGTATGAGATTCCTGATTATTCCAAATTGAAATGCTAGTCCATTTGGGTAGTGAATTTGTGTAACCAATCTGAGAAGGACTTTGAAAGGATGAAAAATGATATTAAGGTTTGAAAGTTTTGCCCTAACAGTTCCACTTCTAGTAATTTAACCAGAACTGCTAACAAATATTTATTATTTGGAATATCAACTATTGTTGAAAACCTAAATGATCAATAGTAGAGAAGTATTTTTAATAAATTTTAAATCCAAATAAATGAAATATTATACAAATATTAAAATCCTACTGTTAAGAATATTGGTGGCAACAATAACATGTTAAATATAAGAAACAGGACTGTCCCAGAACTCAGAAGGCTGAGGCAGGAGGATCACTGTGAGTTTGAGTCTAGACTATAAAGTGAGTTCAAGGCAAGCCTAAACTGCGTAGTGAAACCCTGTCTCAAAAGAGACCAAAAAAAAAGAAAGAAGGAGGACTATACATAGTACATCCAATTAGAAACTTGATTACCAAGTTAATTAATTACAAAAGTTAAGATATTAGTTTTACATTTAATTTGGAAATCAAATCTAGTATTAATCAAATATTCATAGTTAATATCACGAGTAATGTGTCAAACACTTATATGTATTTCCTAATGCAACACACCAAGAAATATACAGCATTTTGTGGTATTTTTGGCAAAAATACAAAGCCTGAATTTAATTACAGGAAACATCAAACTCCCCTAAATTGAAGGAAATTACTTGTAAATGGCTTTCCCCTCTTCACAATGGTGATAGCTAATCTGGAGCAGTGGTGCATACTTGTAACACTTGGGAGGCTAAGGTAGGAGGGTAGCATCTTAGCTAGGCTCTGTCTCAAAATAAAAAATAGAGTCCTGGGGATATAGCTCAGTGTGCAGGTCCTGGGTTTAACCTCCATTACCAAAAAGAAAAAAAAGAGAAATACAATGATAACCAGAAAAAGAAGGCCAAGGAACTTTCCAGTTATAGCAGTCTAAAGAAGAGTCATTACAACAAATTACTGAACCTGAGGAAGGACTTGTGAAACCCTAGATTAATAGCCAGCTGGTCAGAAGTACAGGTAGAATAGGACACTTGTGACCAGCATCTGATGTGAGAATAGTATTGAAGTAATAATAATCCCAAGGTTATGGATCTGACACCAGCTCCTGGTAAATAGTGTCAAAATTGAATTGCTCTACAGATCACGCAGGTGATGTTTCCAGAGGAAACTGGAGTATATTTTGGTGAGGAAACTGACACATTTAGGATCAGAAATGGAGGAAAATGAATTTTTCCTTTGTAATCTATTTCTATTGATTATAAAAAAGTAAAACAGATTGAATAACAAAACAAATGCGAGAAAAGATTGACATTTGGGAATTTAGGTTGAAAGATAACAGAAATACTTATTAACACCTTTTCATCCTATATATAAAATGAAATTTGTTATAAAATATCACGCTGAAATATGAACAATTTTAATGTGGCCACTGGAAAATACAATCGCTCCGTGTTCCCATGTTATTTAACTACTATTATATTATTTGTTAGTATAAACACAATTTTATAGTAAGTAATATTTACTTTGCAGGATGAAGCACCATCATTCTGAGAAAGGGTTAATACAGTTATTGCCCTCCCCACACATATGTAGTAGAAATGAGCTGATTTTGCAGAACATCACCACCTTCATCTCTGGGGCTTCATTTTTCTTGTGTTATTTCTTTTGTTCTTGTATTATTAATTTTCTTATTTCAACTTTTCTGTCTAAATTTCTATAGTGAGTGCTTACTAATTTTATTATTGCATCCTTGGATTTTTTTCGATAGTTCCAGAACGTAAAAGAGGAAGGACAGGGGAGGACGGGAGGGGAGAGGAGAGGAGAAGAAAGGAGAGGAGGGGAGGGGAGGGGAGGTGGGAGAGGAGAGGGAGAAGAAGGGGAAGGGGAAGGGGGGAGGGAAAGGAGGGGAGGGGGAGTGGAAGTGAAGGGGGAGGGGAAGGGCAGGAAAGGGAGGGGAGGGAGGGGGGAAAGGAAAGGTGGGGGAGTCAGGGGCTGTATGGGAGCCGGATGGGACAGCCCCTGAGGTTACAGGGTATCAGCTAATGAACTCCAACTGGGCCCTTCAGATAGGCAGTGCTGCAGCTTGGAAAGTGACTTGTCACAAACTCCCATAGTGACTCAGACCCTTCATTAGTGGGTAAAGAAGTACCGCAGAGTTCACAATTTCCTCACCTAGGGACATTTTCTGTGTTGAACAGCACCACTGACAAGCTAAAATAAATCCTCTCCAGTATCCTCTCTTCCTGGAAGAATCACTCCAAGGCACATAAAGAACGGTGCTCCTGCAGGCCTTGTCTCCAGCTTGGCGGACGGATTTACGGCCCACACGTGCTGCCGCAGACGCAGCACAGAGCCGGGGGCTGCCATTCACAGAACCACGCGGGAGGGCGAGGGGCGGAGTCAGCGGGGGAGAGGGAAGGAATGTCTTCCGATTCTTCCCTGAGCACGGGAAGAACTCGAAGCACCTGTGCTGAAGAGACCCTGACGCTGTATGCCTGGGAAACGTCCGGTCTAGCAAGTGCGGAGCTCCCCGTCTTGCCATTTCCGGACACCTGCCCTGAAGATGTTTTATAGCCTGGGTGGGAGGGGTGGGGGCATTAATTACATCACAGCAGAGAGGTCACGCTGCTTTCTGGTCCTACTTTCCTTCCAGCTGCATTTCACTGGCTCATTCATTAGCCGTTTGGAGCCATAGTTTCAGGAACACACATGCCATAAAAATGATTTTTCCCATCACGGCTCACAGACAAGTCAGGATGCAGCACCTCCTTCAGTTAAGCCGAGTGCTTTAGGGAAAATTACCATTCCGTCTGGAGCTAAACTACAAAAGCTCCATTCGAAACTGCAGATCTACACTGAGCCTTGATGACTTCCAGCTCCCAGGACAAGGTGCACGCTAAGAAAAACAGCATGAATGTCGCCGCCCTGTGTGCCTCACTTTCAGTCCTAGCTCAGACACAGTCACTCTGTGGCCCCAAGCAAGTTCCTTATCACTAGGAGCCTCACTCTTCTCACCTGTGAAATGGGGTTCATGCTAAGTACATGTTAGGGGCTTTTTTGTTAATTTGGATTAGAAACAGTGCTTATTAAGTATCTTGCACAAACTAAGTGCTTAGCAAAGGTAGTTATTATAACTACTTAGTGTGAATGTGGCTTTGATGGTTTATAAGAAAAGAACTCTTTAAAATTCTCTCATCCAACTGACAAAAGAATTGAGAGGGAAAGAAGAGAAAGAGGAAGGGAGGAAGGAGAGAGAGAAAGAGAGGGAAGGGAGGAAGGAAGGGAGGGAGGGGGAAGGGAGGGAGGAAGGGAGGAAGGAAGGGAGATAGAGAGATCCAGAGGCTCTGGAAAGCTTGTGGCATAATTCTAGTCCAAACCGAAGAACCAGAGAATCCAATGGTATATACGTCCCTATGTGAGTCTACAGGCCTAAATTCGAGAAGTGATGATCTTCAAAGGTACAAAAGATAAATGTCCCACCTGAAACAGAATAAATTTACCCTTCCTCTACCTTTTGATGCTCATATGAATTGGTGAGGACCATCTTCTTTACCTAGACTATAAGTTTAAATGTGTGGAGAGTACTCCTTTAGAAACTAATGGACAGACCTAGAAGTAAAAATTTACCAGCTATCTGGGCACTCCTTAGCCCAGTCGAGCATCTGATGCACAAAATCCATCATCACACGCAGAGAAATTGGGCCCCGCAGAAGCCTCCACCTGCAGCCTGCTGAAAGCAAGTCCCCCCAGTTCTGAGCCTGCATCCCCTCATCACCTACCCCTTGGCTCTTAGATTTTTTTTTTTAATTCAAATGAACTTTTAGTGGCTTGGTGCCATTTGAATTTTGTTGTGGTTGGTAAAACCTTACTCCTTTTGTCTCAGCGTCCTCACTGCAGAATGTTTAATTATTTTATTGCCTATGTATTTCTACATGAGATCTGAAAAAAGGCTTCAAGGCCTGAATAATCCCAAGGACAGGCCGTGCTTCGGTGTCATCTCATCTTGGGGTCTGCTCTGCACAGCCCTCCCCAGAGTACGCAGCAGCACTGTGATGTTCACCTTTTGTAAATCCTTTAGGAAAGATGCCAAGTTCAGTATGGGATTTCAGATAATTTCAGGAAAGCAGCAACCCACACTACCTCCTAAGAAGAACAACTGTGGCAGCTCCAAAGATCACTGCGCTGGAAGAGAGCCATTGTTTTCTGGTTTTGATATTCAATAATTCAGCAAATGGCAGCATAGGCTGAGACTTGAGGCACAGAGTTTGGAGTCCAGCTACTGTTTTTGAGTCCCGTCCTGCCATTGACCAGCTGTGTATCTGTGAAATAATCCCGCCCCTAGGCTTTTAAGTTTTAAGTTAAGATGAGTTGACATTTAGAACAGTGCCTGGCACATAAAAACAGATATATTTAAATATTGGTTCAATAAAATTACTGTCTCTAATAAATATAATCCTGTTAGATTATGGCTGTTTCTAAAGAGTTATCCATCCCATGGAGGGTAGTGGAAACCACACAAGATCACTGCTATTTCTCTTACTTCTCGTGTATGTGTGTGTGTTTGTGTGTGTATGTGCACATGTGATATTCACCATTTTCCCAGCTCTTAGTCACTCTCTCCCAGTCCTTACATCAACTGTGGTTGGCTGGGATTGTTATCAGTTGACAGAGGAGGATCACAGAGGTCAGTGGATAGCTCGGGTCACAGTGCTTGGGGTGTGGAGTTAGGATTCCTATCCCTGTCGCCAACACCCGAGGCCTGTTCCCTCTCCACTTCTGGTTGCCTAAGATACACTAGATTACCCAAAGTGAAGCCTCAAATTTTATCTCGTAAATAACCATCTGGCTGTCTGCAGAAAGAGCCAGATGGTTGTAAACAACAAAGGATGCATAAAAAAAAGAAAAAGAAAAGAAAAGAAGACAGAGCAAAAGTCCAAAATGGTTTTATTAGAATGGTAAGATTGTGAATTATTTTCCTTTTATCTATTATTTTTAAAACTTCCTCTTTACAAAACTATTACTTCTACATAACTTCATGCTTATTTCTTAAAACATCAGTAACAGGTGGAATGATGTTTAGGTCCTATTTTTAGAATAAATCTGGGTAAACTCTTTCTCCTTTAAGGAGGAGATTCAAACACATTCCCCAACATTAGAATTGTCCAGACTGGGGCTGGAAGTGGAAGAATGGAGGCAGAAGCACCTACTCTGACAGGTGTCCCCTTTTCCCAATGAAAATCCTCTGCTATCTTCTCCACTGAAGGCTAGGAAACACTGTAGACTCAAGATCAGGGAAACTTCCTTGATTCCAAAACAGGTCAAACTCCAGCTCTTTCCGTAAGCACGCTGAGAGCACATACAGGGAACTGAGGGGCTGTGATGGAGACAGGCCAGATGTCTTCCGGAGCAGAATGAACAGCAGGGAGCCTCAGACCCTGCATAATCCAGTCCAGTGACTGACCTTGCCCATCTATGTTCTGGGTATGAATCATGTAGCACAACACTTGCATAGCTGCTTTTGGTACCTCACCCACCTAACTTGGATCATAACACACAGACACTAACCGAAGCTTTTTGGCTGATCAGCCTCTCCTTATGCTTCCTGTACTAAGGAATCTTCTACCCAATCATGAGTCAAAAGGACTCCCATGGAGAAAGTAAAGAGGGATGCTTTTTCTCTTAGGCACATGTACAAACAAACCCCACTTATGCAGACCTCTGAATTTGGAAACCGTGATGCAAAGAAGTGGGAAGAGTGAGAGTTTATTCAGTGAAGACCAGTCTCCACACTAAGCTCTTTCGAGGTTTGGCAAAGGCAGGATGCCTGGGCTGTCTAGTGCCCTGTGCTCAGTGGCATCCCCAGGTGGCTCTAGGCACTACTTTCGGATCCTTCTTCCTTGACTCCCTGAGACTCTCCTAAGACTCTGCCTGTTCCAAAGCCTGTGTCTCCGTACTCCACACAGTCCACCAACCTGAGACTTTTTCTGGCCCTTGCTCCACATAACCTTAGTAATTCACACGCTCAACTCCCTAGTTGGATCAGTTTACTCTCAGATTCCTTCCAGTCATTACTTTGTCCTACCTTGTACCTGTGTCAACTCCAGTTCCAGTTATACTAGGAAATAAACGTTAGGACACTCTAGAGTTAGATGATTCCTTTGATACTTAAAATGTTGACTTTTCTAGAACCCAAAGCAACCTACTCACAGAAACTTCTAACATTCAAAATTCAAAGCTAAACCAAGTGTGATTGGTGTGCTCCTATAATGCCAGTGCTTTGGGAAGCTGAGGTAGGAGGATCACAAGTTCAGCCCAGCCTGGGCAACATAGCAACTTAGAAAGACTCAGGCTCAATATTACACAGAGTTGGGGATGTAGCTCAGTGTGAAGGACTTGGGTTCAATTCCCAGTACTGCAAAACTATTCTAATCAGCACATCTTTTGAATGCTTAAAATAAATGCCAAGGGTCAGGGAGGTTAATCCAGAAGATTATTTACAACTTTGTCTTAATTAATTTTCTTGTTGCTGATACAAAATACTCAACACCGAAAGTTAAAGGAGGAAGGGCTTATTTTACCCTGAGTTTGTAGAGGTTTCAGTCCATAAGTGGGTGGCCCCAATACAGGGCGGCATGGCAGACAAGCATCACAGAGGAGAAATAGTTCATGGTGAGCAGAAGGTAGCAAAGCAGCAAAGCAGCAGCAGCAGCAGCAGCAGCAGCAGCAGCAGCAACCAAGTCTGGTTAATATTCTTTCCAGACTACCTGCCTTTTGGATGGTGCCATCCACACCCAGAGTCATGCACCTTTAATCCCAGCATGACACAGTCAATCTCAGCATCATCCACTCTAGATCAAGCCGCCTCTGAAAAACCTCGTCTATGACCTCATGAGACTTTAGGGGATGGGGCATCTAGACACAAACTATAACACACCCAAATGACTCAAACAGCAAAATTATTGTTTCCCCTATTCTAATGGAATCCTGAAGAGACAGCTATGGCCCTCTCAAAGTAAATCTTCTTTCCTACTACTGAAGATATTGATGGACTCCTGGTTCTTCTTTCACATTGCTTAATTCTTAAATACAAAAAACCTTATTCTGTGGCTGATAGGAGATATCAAGGTCAGCATCTGAAAGGCATTGATTGGGCCTCATCTATGGATATTTATCACCTTAAAGACAATTTTAGTAATTCTTCCTTCTCCTTTTTTTCCTCTCTTGTCCTCTTTTTGGTGTATTATCATTTCTTTTAGGGTCTACACACTTTTCAGGATGGTATTAATTCAAAACATTGATGGCATTTGAGCCCAGAGCCACTAAGTAGTAAAAACCACAGTAACTCGAGGCCCTTTCCCAGCAGAAGGGAAACATACTAAGCCAAGTAGTAATTGACAAACATGGGGTTGGGGACCTGTACCCACCATGAGTCCGTATAAGGCTTGGTCCAAGATGCTTAGTCATATTGTGGGAATTTTCCCAACTAAAAGTTGGAAATGGTACACCTATGTCCTACACCTCGGAAATAAGGAAGAATTTGGGTGAACATATGATGTATTGAGAGTACATTTTGTAAAAGAGGATTTATAAGTTGTCTATTTTTTGATGATATTCTACTCATATCATATTCTTCTTTCTTGAAGTATTTACTGTGTCACTTTTGCTAGCCTAGTACAAAACAAAGAGGAGATGTTTAAAATGCATTCTGCAAGGCAACTGTTACCCTTGATTTAGGATGTACCTCTTTTATGGGGGAAAGCTGATCCACATTCCCAGAAATGTCCAGAGGAGGGACTGAAATGTACCCTTGACCCTGAATCCTTGTGTGCTTGGCATTTTGCTATTTTTAAAAATTACTGTAACCAGCTTTATTTTTTTGAGTCTCTTTGCTACTGACTGTCTTCTACCATTTCCCCAGTCCCCTTGGGAGGTGAGGAGGGTCTCTGACAAGGTGCCTCTGCACTGATCTGTCCTGAGGTTTGCCAGAGCTGCGTTGGAAGCACTGAGAAGTAAAGAGATTTGCTGACTCTGCTCCCTTGCTGGGCTAACATTGCATCAGAACAAACTGATTCTTTAAAACGGGCTTCAACCTCTCCTAACTCAGAAGGCTTCATGGTAGGAAGGGTGTTACGATAATCCAAAGTAACAATTTTCCCAGGACAGGAATGCTGTTCTAGCCCCTATCGTATTCACAAACAACCAACTGGAATGCAGTGATCCAGAATATACCATTTCCAATGAGACAAATACCTTAATTTCTCAGAACTTCAGTTTTCTTATTTCTCATAGGATTGTTCATGCTATGGAAAATTCTACCCTGGGACCTAATATGTAAACATCAGTTACATGCCAGATCTTTTCCCTAAAAATATTTTTGGAGAATCATATCTTTTAAAATTAATGCACCTTTATATAAACTAAATATTAAAATATTTTAATATTTTAAATATAAAAATATTTTATAATAAGCATAGGTCTCTCTCTCTCTCTCTCTCTCTCTCACACACACACACACACACACACACATATCACTCACAAAGCTGTTATTGTGTAAAATACAAGAACATTTACTTACTGCCTAAAGTTTTTCAAGGTTGCTCTGGGGCAGGGGTGGGTTGGTAAAAGGCAATGAGAATTAGAAAAAGAGACAAAGATTTTGACTTTGAATGTTTTGAAGGTCAAATATAAGCACAGGGTGATGTTTTATATAATAAGGTCTGTAAGCCAAGATATATCAACTACTCTCTGCCCCCAGAAGAATTAGTATTGTTTGGATCATGAAGGAATAAATATTACACGTCCCAATTGACTAATTAGTAGCATGCACAATACAAGCACTGAACAAATATAGATCAAAGAAAGAGCATCTGGCTCTTTGGCAGTGGGAGGATATGCAGTTGAATGCAAAGGGAAATTATTCAGTGAACTGCAGATAAATCACGCCGCATTACTCTTTTCTAAGGAAGCAACAAACAAAGTCATGTTAGCTTGCAAAAATGTGTTGGAATTCAACATTCTCCTGTGGCTAATACAAGCTTCAATTTTACTCAAAATAATTCTTGAGCAACAGCTCAAGAGAATAAGCTCATGAGAGCTTATTCTACGTCAAGCACATTGCTTGGCTTTTGTGGGAAGAGGCAGATGAAAGAGAGGACTTGAAAACCAGCTCTATCACTTACTTGTGTTTGTTTTTATCAGGGAAAAATAGTTTCTGGCCCTCCTCCTTCTTTAATTCTTTCCTTTTCAATTGAGACTTAATTTGCATATTATGAACTATCTGCACATTAAATATGACCATAATGAATTTTTACATCTGTTATATACAAGTTCATAAATAGAGTGCCTGCATCATCTCAGAACGTTTTCTTTTCTTCCTTCCCAATCAGTGCTTTCCAGCCCACTTCTACTGGAGGAGATACTACTCTTTAATCTGTCAGTGTAAGTTAGTTTTGTGTGTTCTTGAACTTCATATAGCTGGAATGATGTACATGTTCCTCTGTGTGTGTGCTCTTCTTACTCAACATAGTGGTTCTGAGGTTCACCTACGCTGTTGTTATCATTGTTGTTATTTCATGGTGCAAATTCTTCACAATTTGTTTATACAGCCTCCTGGTGATTGACATTTGGATTGTTTTCAGTTTGGTATATTATGTATAGAAAAGTTTTTGTCAATATATACAATCATTTCTCTTGGGAATGTACCTAAGAGTAGAATGTACAGTAATGAGTAGGACAGTTCTAAATTTTCTAGATGATAGCACACAATTTCCAAAAGCTTGTACCATTTTACCTGCTAGTGGTGAGTAAGAGTTCTGGTGCCCTCCATCCTTGACAACGCTGGACAGTTACATCTTCTCTGATTCTCATCACCCTTATTGGTAAATAGTGGCAGCTTATTGTGAGTTTCATTTCTTTTGCCTCCATATTGGACTTGAGTGCATCTTTTCTTTAAGGAAGTGGCTTTTGGGTCTTTTCATAGAGTAGGTTTGTTTCTTTTTTCTCTAAGCCTTCATTCCTCATCTGTAACCCGGGGTCACTGATAATACATTTTCTTGACATTGTTGTGGGAATTAAATGAGATGAAGTGTGTAAAATGCTTAGCCCAGTGCCTGACAGAAGCACTGCTCCATAAATCTTATCATTATGTTTGTCAGCATTATTATTTTATATCACTAGGTAAAAATACATAAATATGACCCTTGGGGTGATGGAGTTTGTAGACTGGCAGGAACTGTGGCGTGCATATCACCTAAGAGCCAATAATGTCTAAGATAGTGGTATTTATAGACAAATGGATGGGAACTTACAGCAGTGCAAAAAGAGATATCGATAGAAACAGTTGGCTGTCCTACGCCTGACAATTTGCTAAGTACATTTTAAATGCCAGTTTTCATTTTGATACAGCCCCAAGGCTAAGGGGATTTGACTTTCCTTTCTTGTTTCCAGCTCATGAATGATTAAAGATGATCTAACTATGTAGAAGCTGTAGTTAAATTTTAAAAGGTGTCTTTGGACCATTAGCAACAAAGAGAAGACTTTCATTGAAACAATGGCTGACACATTGCATGACTCTATGTCACTTGGCTGAACTTGGCTCTGATCACAGTTGTTAGAGAGCAATAAAATTTTAACTAGAACAAGAGGTGAAGAAGCAATAAAGCTTTTAACAGTGTTGGAAGACGTGAGAAATTAGTCTAAATACAATTTACTATGATTAAACTGTGGAAGTGATACCTGGGTCTAAGTACCTTAAAAGAAAAAAACATCTGTTTAAGAACCAGCAAGATAACCAGCTTTTCTAGAAATTTTTTTTTACTTTATTTTGCATTATTAAGTTTTAAGAAAAATATTTTCTCATAGAAGCTATGATACTATGATACTAAGCTATTTACCTTATCTATGGGATTGACTGTCATCAAAGATGGTATCTAATAAGCTCATCTTAATGAATATACTTGTTAACTGGAAAATGTAAAGTAGAAAATTGCTGTCTTTAGAATATTGATTAAAGGGGCTGGGGATTTAGCTCAGTGGCACAGTGCCTGCCTGGCAAGCTCGAGGTTGTGAGTTCGATCCCCGGTACCAGAAAAAAAACAAAACAAAAAAAAAACAAAATAGAATATTGATTAAAGCCTACAAAAATAACATTGCATCAAGAATTTGAAGTAATAAGTTCTTGAGATCAATATAATTATGAAACAAGCACTGGTTTCGGGTACCAGATCTAAAAGAAATAGGACACACACATAATGAAAGTGTAATTTCATCCTAAGGATGACTCCCAGTCAAGCCTCCTTTCCCATACAGAATAGCAAAGTGAAAATATTGAATCCATCTGGAAAACATTTTGTTCAGTTGACCATAATAGCCCAGTATAAGATCACCATAGCAAAGCAATATTGCATAAATGCTAGAATTTCAGTGGACACAAACTCTCATGACTATTTATCCCTAAATTTATGTGTTCTGACCTGGTCACTGATTTTCATTCATATATCCACTCAGTCTACATAATGAGAATGATCTGTGATGTTTAAAGCATCATGCTCAATGCTAGATCACTATAGTGAGAAAACACACATTCTGGGTCTGTGGCATTAAATTTTGAGAGGAAGTGTCATGGCCACACTCCATGCTTCATTTAAAAGGAGAAGCAATCAGATAGGCCCCTTCCAACTTCCCTCCTCTTATTAGCAGCCTGGACCTGTATCCATGTTCCCTTTCTGTTCTGGGATATAGTAGTTTAATAGAGCTGCCACAAGAAGACAACAAAGCCTGGATGCCTTAAGCACCAGAAATTTGTTTTCTTTCAATACTGGAGGCAGAAATCCAAGATCAAGGTGTCAGTGGCTTGATGTCTTCTGAATCTCCTCTCTTTGGATTGTGGATGACTGTCTTACCCGGTATCCTTACAAGGCTGTCATGCTGTCTGTGTGTCTATGTCTTGATCACTTGTTATACGGACATCAGTCATGCTAGATTAGAGCCCACTTACACGTTCTCACCTTATAACTTCTTGAAAGACCCTGTACCCAGATATAGTCACATTCTGAGGTACTACAGGTTAGGATGTCAATATATAAATTTGGGGGAGCAAAATTCTGGTCATAACAGTACAAAAAATGCCCTAGCTCACATAAAGAAACAAATCCTCTATGCGTATTCTCAGTCCCATTTTCTCTCCCCTGCTTCAGAGTTTAGTTGCTATAATTATCTCTTTCTCCAGTATTATCAACTTGTTCCCTGTGAGATAAATGCCATCAGTTCACAGCCATCCTCACTCAACTGCCTGGTCTTGTAGTAGCAAATGGTACCATTACCCACTCAAGACATTTAAAAGGGTTTCCTCTTTTTTAATCGCCTACATCTAATTTCTCAGTAAGTCTTCTTTAGTTCTACCTCAAACGTATATCGCAGATCTGGTCCTTTCACTTTATTTCTGCTAGTGTCACTTCAACCAAACTCATCATGACTTTTCACATGGAAACGTACAATGACCTCCTACTGGCCTTGCTATTGCTATCTTCTTAGAAAGATGAGTTATTTACCTTAGCAAACATTGATAGTCATTTTTCAACCTTTTTTTCTTTCCTGGAGCTAATTCCAAACAGAGAAGAGTTGCAATAGTTCAATAAATCTTGTTTAACTTAACCCAAATTTATCAGTTGCTTTTATTTTGCCATATTTACCTGTTCTTGTGCTTCTTTATAAATGCATTACTGTTAGTTTCTTATAGTACTACTGTACAGTGATCAAAGTTGGATTTTAACATTGATAAAATATTTCTCTATAGTTTCCCTTTCGAATTTCCCAGTGTTCCCAATAATACCCTTAGTAACAACCCTATAATCTCCAGTCCAGAGTCCAATCTCCAAATCATACTTTGCATGTAATTGTATTTGTTGGGTTTTTAAAATATTCTTTGAATCTGAACCAATTATTTATTCTTACCATAAAAACACTGACTTTTTAAAAAATTACCTATCACCTATTTCTGGAGAGTCTGGATTGATCATTTAATTTCTCGTGATTATATTTAAATTTAAATTATGTGTTATTGGCAGAAATATGACGTTATCATACACTTTACACACATAAGCATTCTATTATATATAGTGATACCACATCATTTGACTTATTTTCCCCACCCACCCCTATTCACTGTGCCCCAACTATACTAGCTCCTTCCAACCAGAAAGCTTTGGCAGTAGGATGTTTTCTTCATCTGACTCTATAGGGCTGACTTCTTCAAGTCTGTGCTTGAATATTCTCTCCCATTAGTTTACACTGACTATAACATCGATGTAACACTCACCTTTCCTCACACCCATGCCATAGAGTTATTTTCTGTCATATCATTCAAGTTCCCTAATAGTTTTTCTCATATGTGAAGTGATTGTATTTATACATTTGTTTTGTTTTCCTGGAATGTGCCTGCCCCAGATAAACAACTTCTTAGAGGTAAGGACTCTTTGGTTTTATTTCCTTCTGAATTTCCAGTATCTGGGATGGAGAAAAAAATTAGTTATGACTTCATATTACTCCTTATCCTGCATTATGTTATTTCTTAAATTTCAAATATAAAATGAGGCTGAGGAATCTATTACTAATGAGTTCTGATTTAGATGCTCTATGTTTAAAGCATCAGACAATACATCAAAGTTGTCAGGGTGATCAAACTTGTGTTTCCTTTGCAATTTTAGTTCTCAATTTTTCCAAGTAAAGTAAATGACCCAGAGCTACTTCTGTGATACTACTGTGTTTGGCCAGTGGATGCTTGGCCATAGAAACAAGGCAGTCGTTTTCTGACCCAGTGCCAGTTCCATTACAGACAAATATTATTTAATAGCAGCTCCTTTTTGCAGCTCTATTAATTACCTCAATCATGAGATTTGTAAAAATAAAAGAATATTTTCCCCACTACAAATGTAAGCCAAAATTTAAAAGCTAAATATAAAGGTTTGAATATTTTCCAATTAAATTCTTGATAAATTAAGGCCTCTAATTACTTCTTGGCTCAAAAAGTTCTTGATAATATCTTCAGGGACTTAGGTATAGAATAGCATCCTGAGCACACTGAAAAACATTTCCTAGGTGCCATGAGAGGACCGTCTATCATCTACCCAGACCCTTCCACTTTGCCCTTTCTGCTTGGAGGCAGCTCACTATGGGCTCACCCCTCTAAAGCCATGAACCAATATGAACCTTTTTTCCTTTAAGTTGCACATTGTGGGTGTTGGGCATTGTGTCTCACCTACTAGGAAAATAAGACAGAACTGTTCTCATTTGTAACTATTATAGACTGCTACTTTTGAAAGGAAACTAAACAAAACATTACCTAATAATTTAAAGTTAGCATAGCAATTCTGCATTGTCACAGTGAAATGAAAGATGCTGTTAAATATTCTTTTATAAAAGAATTAGATGATGGTAAATATTTGTTTAAACTTGTAAACATATTTCTAAGAGTTTTTTTTTTACCTCCATCAACAAGGGACAAAGGCAATTTTTCTGCTTTCTTGCTTCAGTATTCAATCAATCATTCAACCAACATTTATTGCCTGTTTCCTTTGTTATAGACTTCAGACATATATTTTACCATCATTAAACTCAGAATATATTAGAAAGTTCAGGCTTGCACATAGCATGACAAGTAATACAATAGTATTATGTATAGTAGCCATAAAACAACTGGGGCTGTCCAATGCTGGAAAAGTGGGAAACCGCCAAGGAATCAATAGTTGAGATGGGTGCCAAAGAATACCTATATGTTCTGCCCCTCGAGGTGTTGCAGGTGTGGCTGCTGTTGCAGGTGTGGCTGTTGTGTCACATCTGCGTCACTAGGCGGCAGAGAGAATCGAGGCTATGTCTACACTCAGTGTTCCGACCCGTGAACGCCTGAATGATTAGTAGCCTGACACGGACAGAGCCACTGCAGGGTGCCATGTGCTTGCCAGCCACCTGGAGCCTGGTGAGTGAGGCCACTTTCTGCTAATGACCCTCAGTCACCTTAGGGTCTTGCAGTCCCGCGGCAGGAGACAGGAGATAGTTCACTGCCTGCGGGGAGGGGGTTTGTTAGGTTGCCTCCTTGAAAACCATAGAAAGTAGTGCCTCCCCTCTTTTTGAGACAGGGTCTCACTATGTAGCTCAGACTGGCCTTAAACTCATGGTAATCCCACCTCAGCCTCCTGAGTGCTGGGATTACGGGCTTACACCACCATGCCTGGCTAGATGCATGGTCAAAACCTAACAGTTGTACCAGTTTCCAAGGTGTGAGGATGCCAAGAAGCAGCTTTTTAAAATCCCAGGGCCTTATTCCCAGACACAGTAGCACACAGTAGTCCCAGAACTGGGTAGCTGAGGCAGAAGGATCACAAGCTCAAACCCAGCCTAGACAATTTAGACCTTGTCTCAAATTTTAAAACACCACTGGGGCTCACTTCCTGCCTCGTAGGCACCCGGAGGGAGGGCCTCCGGTACATGAGGAGCCACGGGCGGTGAGCGCTGGTCTTCCAGCTGGCTCTTCCTGCCTCTTAGGGGCCTGGAAGGACGGCCCCTGGCGCAGGGGAAGCCACGTGGCTGCGAGCGCTGTTGCACACCAGCCCTCAGGCCGGCTGCTGCTGCTTAAGAGAAACAATGACACAACTGGCCCACCATGCACCAGCTGCAGATGCCCACCCACGGACGTGTGTGAACCATTCAAACATGGAGAAACCCCTGGGAACACGTGCCATACAACGGGCCACTCTTGCTCCTGCCACTGAGAACTAGAATGTCCAGAGTCAGCGGAGGAGCAGCTGCTGAACAAGGACTCGGAGAACATGAGAATGCAGACTAAGCCCAAGGGGTCAGAGGTCCTGTGGACTGGGATCATGAGAGCCCCTCGGAAGCTGTAAACCAGGAGGACCTTGCACAATACCTATGGAGACTCCCTGGAAGCCATTCTTCCCCTGACAGTACAGGCTGTGGTGGAGCTCTGGAGAAGTCTGCAGCAGGATTCCTGCTGCCTGTGCTGACAATTGGGGAGAGGACACTAACTGGTTGTGGGGTCCCAGTGCGATGGAAGGCTGGAGAGAAAACGCTACAAAAATGGCTTTCACCCCAAATGGCTCACTTGATTTTTGACAACTCTTAGGCTGTAACTACTTGTTAGATCCTTTTTGCGTATCTCTGCCTTTCTGAGAAACCACTTTGAAGATACCACCATGTATTACAGCAGCCATTGATATTTTCCTACTAATCTATCCATAACTCTGCAATGTTTCTATTGTTCCTATCCTATTTCATAAATGGATGCATGGCTATCATTATGTGTTCCCTACAACAACCACTGAGAAAAGTTAATGATTATTCAATAGGTCACTCATGTATAACTCTATTTATTTTCTTTAGAAGCCACTTTGAAGATACCAAAGTATAGTACAACAACTGTTGATAATCTCCTACCTCTTCTGTCTGTAACTCACTATTATTTATCTATTTGTTTTCCTGAGAAACTATCTTGTAGATAATAGTATGTGAAACAATAACAATTGATAATTTTCTACCATTTTGTCTATAATTTGGTAAGCCCCCCCATTATTATGTTATCCTTTTTTTACTCTTGAAAATAAAAAAAAATACCTATATGTTAATTAGAAGTGTGGGACAATGAAGCATAATTGTCTACTTGACTAGATTAAGAGACTCTTGTATCATGCATGTATCATGTATGTTGGATCATGTGTGTGTTATACTCATCATTGGATTCATCCACTGATGTTCAAAACTGAGTGAGTTAGTAGGGGGTGGTGTCAGTTAGAGGTAGGTCACTGGGGGCATGCCTTGTGAGGACCTGTTTTTTGCTGGTACCATTCCACTGCTTTGTTTCCCACCTGCTATGAACTAAGTAATTTTGTTCTGCCATGCCCTTCTGCCCTGATGTTCCTGCCTTGGAGCCAGCCAACCATGGACTAAAACTTGTGGAGCTATGAGTCAAATAAATCTCTCCTCCTTTAAGTTGCAGGTGTTGGGTATTCTGTCTGACAATAAGGAAAGCTGACCAATACAAGGGGAATATGGATGACTAGTAGTTCTGGCTGACAGAACTGGTGAAACAAAATAGATAAGAAAGGAAAATTGGTGTTCCTGCCCTTAAGGTTGTAATTAGAGAACAAATAGGTTGAAATATGGGGGACAAGTCAGTTTATTTTCAAACACTTTGTTTAATACCCACTCATTGAATGGCCCTGTGCCAAGTGCAGGATGTTGGGAGGGTGTTGCATAAATAGCTCCTGTCTGCTAGTTTACATTCTAATTATTTACACTTAATGGAAGCAGTGAAACAAGGCAACAATAAATGCTGGAAAGTTGAGAAAATGGAAATTTATTGATTAGAGCAGCTGGTTTCAACCTCCTCATTACTCATTTCTATCAGCAAAAGTGCTTGACTGTGCATGTTTCCATAGGTATATTTATTTGTGCTACAGTTTTGATACTGAATGTTCTCCAAAGACCCAGATGTTATACATTTGAGCCTCAGCCTGTGGTGTTATTGGGTGGTAACAGACCTTTCAGGAACCTAGTAGAAATAAATTAAATTATTGGGGACATGCCCATGAAGGAAAACTTGGTGCTATCCACCTGATGATGTTTTTATTGATAGGCCGAATGTAGGCAGAATTCAAACGTGGTGGGGTCAGAGAGGCTTTCACCCATATTTCAGATGAAGGCCTGGGAGACCAAGCAATGAGTCTTTGAGCAAGCAGAAGTGAAGCTATGGGAATGAAGCCAAATGCATAGTGCCAATCTCACTAAGTCAGAGATACCAGAAAAGGTGACTGTCTACTAAGAAAGCTCTAGGCCATTATTGGAGCTAGCCCAAGAAGATACCAGTGGGGTTTGCTATCAGAGGTCAGAGGGATTGGGCCACCTAAGCCCTCTGGAGCTTATATCTCACCACTATGTGAGATGCCTGATACTGAGCCAAGGGATATGTTTTCATTGCTGGAATCTGGTCTGGTTTTGGTTTAATTCCTTTCTGTTTCCTTATTCTTCTATCATTGAAATGGGAATGTTTATTCTACACCATTTTATTGATATTTCTCATTTTATAGAGTTTCTCAGCAAACCTTGAGTCTCAAGAGAGACTTTGAGTTGGACTTTTGAGAAATACTAGAACTGTTGAGACTTTAGGGAAAAGATGTTTGCATTTCTTGTATGCAAGATAGCTGTATTATTTTAGGTGGAATTATGAACTTGCTATTAGCTTCAGATGGAGACTATTTGGTTTAAGAGGTCCTGTTTGGGTATGAAGTTGACTAAGGGTGGTGAGTGACAGTTACAGTGAAAATATCAACTCGATTGGCTTTGAGATCTGCCCAGGGGTTTGATGTGGTACAATTCTGGGTGTGCCTGGGTGGGTCATGGATGTATGACCTTGAATACTTTATCTGATCCCTTGGGTCTTCATCTGGGGTGCTGTTCTCTCAGTCTGCTTCCTGCCTATTATGAGTTAAGCAACTTTGCTCCACCACACCCATGCACCATGATGTTTCTGCCTCAGAGCCTGTTAACCATGGACTGAACTGCCTGAAACTGTGAGCTGAGTTAAACCTCTCCCTCGTTAATTTGGAGGTGCGTTAGCAACTGGGAAACTAACTAATACACATACCTAGTTCAAAAACCAGTAGCTTTGTGCATTTAGAAGGATATTCACAGATTGAATATTTTTCTATCTCATAAGATGGCCTACTTTGGGTCCAGAAATGAGTGGCATTTTTAAAAAAATAAAGTTAAAAATGGAAGCAATTATGATCTAGAAACTGTAAGAGGAAAATGCTGACTAGATCCTGATTAAAGAAGGCTATTATATCAAGTTCAACATATTGCAAGATTTCTCCAGTGAAGCTGATAGACCACTTGTATCAAAATGATGGAGATCATAATACATTCTGACTCCCAGACCACATCTAAAACCCCATTAGAATATATATAGTGGGGATGGAGTTGAGATAAATTGATTCTTTTCCTTACTACATTTTAACGTAAGTAATCTAAAAAATAATCGAAATTTCAAACAGTCCATACAAAATTTTACTTATAATATCTAAAGTAATCATAGAGATAACTATAGGTAAAAACAGGGTACGTATTTATAGATCCATAGGTCACAAACAATATAGAATCTGTGAAAAAGTTCTTCCTTTTGTTCAGTTTTATCAACTTTCTAACAAAAGTTGTTTTCATCTCAATTCAGGGTAAGAAGTACTCTCTCTGAGAGAAAGAGACCATTTATGGTTAAGGCTTTACTTTTCTCTACCAACCTCATAGGCATATTATTCAAAAAAGTGATTTTGAGTTTTCAGGGCAAATTTTTTTTCAGGCAAGTGAATGGAGCCAACAGTGATGCATGATGAACAGTTCTCTGTGATAATTGTTAGATTGTTAATCCTTGGTTTACAACCTTTGTCACATTTTGGAAGTTCTGGTACAATGAGCTCATTTTCATTACTATGATAACCGAGTTAGAACTAGGAATTTCTGATTGGCTTATTCCAGTACATTTTGTTGCATGTTGGAACTTTCATTGGATGGTATACATTAATTTTTTTACCCTCAGTTGAAAGAAAAGCAGATAGTATTGGCTTGTGATACTATCCATGACATGGTTCCAATTTATACCCATCTTATTAGTGTCTCAAAGTTCACACACATATATGTTAGGTTAAAAAAAGCTATGAGGGGCTGGGGATATAGCTCAGGGGCACAAGCGCTTGCTTGGCAAGTGCAACATCCTGAGTTCAATTCCCTGGACAAAAAAAAAAAAAAACCTATGAGGGAAATATTTAAAATAATATTTCTATTTCCTCCAACTAATCTCCCAAACTCCCATTACATTTTATCTATAGTACTCTATACCACCCGTCACTTTCTCATATGCATATCTCTTCATACCTTTGTGGATGATACCTGTGATGATCTATGCTTTACAGAGCTAATATGTGGACTTTTTATCTTTGTAGACTCCACCACACCGAATATGAATTTTTAAAAAGGAAGTCTAGAAGTATTTGTCTAATAGTAAATGATTCATCAACTTCTTATCAAGAATCAGAGAAAAGCATGTTCATACTTCAAACATAAAGTGCATTCATATATGCTTCTAGGTCCAGTTTTGAATATATCAGGGTTTTATTGTGGGGCTGGGGATTTAGCTCAGCGGCACATCACCTGCCTGGCAAGCACAATGTTGTGAGTTCGATTCCCCATACCAGATAAAAACAAACCAAACAAACAAAAAAAGAAACAAAAGCAAACAAACAAACAAAAAAAGGTTTTATTGTGAGCTTGCAACTCTGTCTGCACCAGCCAAGGGAAGCCCTTGAATTGAGTACCTTCTACTCTTAGTCACTGATTTATGCCTTAATTATTGATAATGATTAATATTAAATAGATTTATCTCTATAGTTGAAGAAACTGGTACTTATGCTCTAAGTAGATAAAGCTGCTCTTCCAAACCAGGTCTGTTTGTCACAAGAGCCTAAGACAGTGAGCAGTCGCTGTCTGCTCTCCGCTGCTGACTTTTGTCTATTTCTCCATGCTTTTCTCTGTGTAGTTCTTAAATTTATATTAAAAAGTTAACATATTTACAATATATTTATACATTTAAATATTTAATTGCCAAGTCATGATGCTTGCTGAGATAACATATTACTTACCAATTAACCTGGGAATTACAGTGGTTTATTCATATTAAAGATAAGGATACATGCTACACTAGTCCAACAGGTAGACACATCCTCATGCTACACTATGAAATTAGAGTAACACAGCAAACTGAATGAAGCCATCTTTAAAGTTCAAGTGTTCTCTGAAATAATATAAATATTATTTGGTAAGCATCAGCTGTTTGTCAGGCATTGTACTATCTGCTTCTGGAGACATTAATCTCCAGAGAGATTGGGCAAGCATGCCCACTTAACATAAGAGAAACTAAACATTCAGGGTAGGAGGTAGTCTGATTTTAGCCTCACATGACCCAGAAAGCAACTGAAATCTGCTTCATTCAGAAGTCTTTTTCCTTCCAATATACTACATTTCCTCGTGCATATGTTCTCTGCAAATTTCTGTCTGAAATTCTCCCTTTGGAGCCTGGAAAAAGGTGCCATAGCTAAACATTTACTATGGGTGGGTCTCATAACTCTCTTATACTCTGTTCTTAATTATATGAAAAGCTGTGCAAACCTGCAGTTTGTATTTATGTCCCTTTCACTAGGAGTGACATTTTCTGAAGAAGTCAGGCATTCAGTACCAGAGTTAATCTGGTAATCTTGCTCTATTCTTATCTTTTTCGCTGTGATACATACTCCCAAATATTTATACTTCTGTGCTCCTCTTCAATGGGCAGATCCTCCTCATTCTATTTTTATATTTTTAAAATTCTTTTTGTAAAGAATTTACCCTTATTACACATCTTTGTTTCATAAATGTTGATATGAACCTCAGCAACAAAATGGGTATCAATGAAAACATACAGCAGGAGTCGAACTAGCAACTTCCTGCCCATCCCCTGGCTTATAGAAAAGTCCACACAGCTTAACCAAATTTTGTTCTACGACTGAAGGAACCATGGCCACATAAAACATTCATAATGAAACCTCTTTCAGGTACACAGCTAGTATGAGTTGTTGTTTACCCCCAAATTTGGTTTGTTTCACTTACTCTGCATAGGGAAGAATTTTACTGAATTCTTTCCTCTCTGATTATGACCAAGAGGAAATGGGAGAGGAGAAAAAGCTTGTTATTTTGGTGTGTGTGCAGGCTAAATTTGGAGAGTAAGCTTGTTTTCTATTGGAGGTTAATTTCGGAGAAGATTACAGTGGAAATTAAGGATAACTACGAAGGAAGGCATTAAGTGCATAAAATTGAAAGAGTTACTTTTACTTATGACTAGCCAAACTGGGAAATATCAATACCAGTTATGTAATATTCTGCAATGGCCTTTACAAGATGTTATAGGCCCTGAGTTAAAGACACAATAAATTCATCATTTTAAACCTTCTCTGATTTCAATTGGAAAACTGGAAGCTACCTCTTAAACACCATTTCTGCACGAGAGAAAACAAAGTACTCTAAGTTGATAAATGAACAATAATTTGTCACCTGAAGAAAGAGCCACACTGCTCTGAACATTTTTTGGGCTAGGCAGGACATCTATTGATCATGAGCATTTACTCCTGACGTATCCAGACCACCTGTAAATTTCCTGATCTGGAATGGAAAATAACAAACGCTTGCGACACTCTGCCACGCCTCCCAGATGAATGCTAACACTGTGGGAACAGCTTTTTACTTCAGAAGAGATTTTCACACTGGAGTTAACTTTTTGCCTGTGAAATGTGGAAGAAAATAGTCTCTGTTAAGATGGACATGATTGTGCGGTAGGGACCATGTGAGCACACGGTGACTGTCAGAGTTTACAGTGTACAGAGTAAATCTTTTCACTCGATTAAAAATAAATAAATCTATACTTTTTTCCTTTTGTAAATACTGAACATATGATTGGTAAACAATTTCTTTCATTTAAGTATATATCATCAACAAGTTTTTATATCATTACAGATATAATTTTCACTTATTCACTTAATGGCCTTGCAGGATCTAATGAATATTTTAATCTAATTTTTCTCAAAGGTTCCTTTGTTTGTAGTTTATTAGCAGTGTTCTGAGCAATAGTTTATGAGCAATAATATAATTGAATCAACTTTAATAAATATTTTCTGATCATATGGAAAGGGGACTGGAAGAAAGACAAAGGAATCCAGTGTATGCGGTAGAACGGACGTATGTGAGGTAGGCAGTGGTGATTACTGAATGCAAGAAGGTGAAGAAGGCTGGTGTGTAATGGAGGCCATGAAGTGAGTTGTGATGCTGTTAACTGAAGTGTGAAATATCTGAGGAGGAGTAGGTGGAGGTGAATGGCTAGGGAGGTGAATAAACAAAAAGGTGAGTTCTAGTTTAAGTCCTGTGTAATGCTTAGCTGGAAATACCTGGAGCATACATGGAAATAGAAACTTGGAAATCAGCAAGAGAAAGCCAATCACAGGGTTGCCAGGACTCGAACAGCCCAAAGTAGACAAGTTTCCCGTTCCTCTAACTCTTAGACTCTCTGCATCATAGGTCTGGCCACTGTGTACTGTGATGACCTGCTTATTGGATGTTTCTCTTATTAAACTAATAAATTGTATTGGTAGACATCAATGCAGTGATAAACAAACAGCAGTTTTGACCATCACTTCATAGGCAAAATGTGCAATCTGAGAAGACTACCCAGGATCCAATCTGAAATGGACCAACATTTTTGGGGTGGGTAGAGGGTACCAAACCTGTAAAGGGCACTAAGGGAGAGTAAGAAAGGTCAGGAAAGAATGGTGTCTTCAAAGCCATTGGAGGAGGGCTCAGGAGAAAGTGGTTCACTATCAGATTCTTCAGGAGTCTTTACTAAAGTGTCTCAGTGAGAGAGGAAAACAGAAATCACTGCAAGTGTTTTAAGCAAGAAAGGATTGGACTCACTGAATAGGCAACTTGCAAAATTGTTACAAGGGCTAAAGTGGTAGACGCAAGGCTGGGCTTTCTAACAGTGCAGGCCCAGCATGCCTCTTTCCTGTGGGACCCCGGCTGATGGCTACTATACCATCTGGAGTCTCTAGCTTGGCAGAGTGAGGCGTAGAGAACAAGGACAGAGGAAGCACTGTTTCCTAAATCTTCTGTCCAGAAGCGGCATCAGTCACCTGCCTTCACATTGTATTGAACAAAGCAAGTCAAATCAGGACACTTAACTACAGGAAGCAAAAACGACCTGTCCTCCTATGGAACAGTGTGCTCTTAAAAGGAAGACCCCTGAACGTTATTTAGCTCCCTGTACCTCACTTTCTTTATGTGTAACATGTCTGCTGTGCTGATCTCTGAAGGGCACTAGATGGTTAAACAGGCTAATGTATACAAGATGCTAGGAAAAATGGCTGATCTACAGCAAATATCAAATAACTTTTAGATTTTATGTTGTTTTTTCTGCCATTTTCCCTTAACTCTTTTCTCCTCTGGTGCCTGCCTTTCACCCCAGGCTTGCTGTGTGCAGCCTGCATTTTATTGAAGTCTGTCTGTACATTCATGCCCCTAATGAGAATAGTCCTTTTCTCCACCCCTCACTGCACAAATCTGCTGCTAGAGAAAGGTTAGCAAATTCCCCTTCTTCCTTGTCAAAATAAATCAGATTTCTCTCTTAAAAGATGACCACTGAGGAAGATTATTAACATTATACCTATAAATTTCCCTCTATGCCTTACTTACCTTAATGGGTCCCAATAGCCTGCCTCAAACATACACTAAAGATATTCTTTGCAACAAGTTGATTCTTTACCGCTATCGTAAGCTGCTACAGAGACTTTTCACTTCCAATCAACTTCAAGTGCTTGAAATTGCACATTCTCCAAGCTAACCACTCATACATGGAAGGGTGGGTCTGGAAATTCTTCTGTCAACTCCCCAACCCAGTCCAGGGAAATCTATACCTTGTGAACCTATTTACATCCTGATCCAACCAACAGGGCCCATCACAGCTGCAGGCTGGAAGAAGTGTCCTGAGTGTCAGCTGCTCCCTACCCTGACAACATCTGGAGAAAGGAATTTACAAAGCCACTCTTAGTCTAAGTCTGGCCAGGAATCTAGTCTTTTCCCTAGCAATTTCTTTTTCAAGAGAATACACTGCCTGGGATATCTGAAGCTTCCCATTGCTTCCGGTAGGGTGCCTTGAATGAATCGAGCCACTGGCAGTATGGCTGTCGCTACTGAACCAGCCCACGTTCCATCCTCTGCAAGGTCACTAAATGCATTGGCTGGCACAAATGATAAAAATGTTATCTTGAATGGATGATCGAATCCAAGTAAGCATATCAGTAGCCTGGGTGAGTGGAAGTCAGTGTTGCTGAGCCCATGCGTAACCTCTGTCCCTGCCACCAAAGCCATTTCGTTCTTGTGTGCACTGGGCGATGACATGGGTGGTGGAAGAAAGACATTGATTGTTGTCCACAGAACAGGTCATCCTCTCCACTTGATTAATAGAGTCCTTTTCTGCTGAGGTCACCTATTGGTGAGCATTCATATGGGACACAAATATCTTCACCTCCTTTGTGCGTATGGAGAGTTGTATCTGTATACCTCTTCCCCAAGTGTCTTTGTCACCACATTTCCTGTCATCTTCCTTCCAAGTCCCTGACCATCAATATATAGTTGCATATTTGGCAATTTTTTTCTTCCAAGTAAAATGTATGGCCCTGTGCACTGCTTGCATTTCTGTCCACTGTGGAGATTACCCTTCATTATAGCCCTTCAAGATTGCCTTAGAAAGGGGCCAGGACGCAGTACTACAGTTGTCCACATTGGGATGGTGCTTATGTAATGAGCAGAATCATCAGTAAACCAGGTCCTACTCTTCTCTTCCTCTGTCAGTGGATCATAGGGCACCCTAATGAGACCATAGGTGCTGCTGGGTGGCAGAAGGCAATATAGCAGAAGTAAGAACCATGGGTATTTGGGCTACTTTTTTATGCAAATCACTTGTACCTGGCCAGGACTGATCATGTACATACCATTTCCATTCGATGATGGGTTATTACTACACACATCCAACTTGATGAATCAGAGGTTCACGTAGTACGCAGTTCATGTCACATAATAACCTGGGATCCACTGGTCAAATATTGTTTCCATTAAGACCCAGTAGCAGGCCTGGAGCTGTTTCTCAAAGGGAAAGTAGTTGTCCCTAGGTAGTGGTAGAGCCTTCATTCAAAATTCTAAAAACTTCTAAAAACTTCCTCTATGATTCACCTAAAAGGGACTGTGAGATGCATCTGTATCTAACACTGACACTTCAAGTATCATTGGATCTGTTGCATCATATGCCTCAAGTGGAAGAGCAGCCTTCACAGCAGCCTGGATCTGTTGCAGAGCCTTCTTTTGCTCTGGGCCCCACTCAAAACTACTGCTTTTTGAATTAATTGGTAAATGGGCTGGATTAACTCACCCAAGCAAGGAATGTGTTGCATGCAAAATCCAAATAGGCCCACTGACACTGTATCTCTCTCTCAGTTGTAGGAAGGGGCAGGTGCAACAACATATCATTCACCTTAAAAGGGAAATCTCTGCATGCCTCACATAACTGGACTCCTAGAAATTTCACTGAAGTAGAGAGACCTTGAATTTTAAGTGAACTTATTTCCCATCCTCTGACATGCAAGATCCTTTACCAAGAGGTTTTAAGTGCTTAATACCTCTTGCTGACTTGGTCCAATCAGCACAGTGTTATAGTGTGGTAGACCATTGTGATATCTGGAGAAGATTAAGATGATCACAATCTCCATGAATCAAGTTGTGACACAGAGCAAGAGAGTTGGTATATCTCTGAGATAGGACAGTAAATGTGTTTTACTGACCTTGCCAGCTGAAAGCAAATTGCTTCCTGTGGGCCTTATGGACAGGTATGGAGAAAAAGCATTTGCCAAATCAGTAGCTGCATACCAGGTACCAGGAGATGTGTTAATCAGCTCAAGCAAAGAAATCACATCTGGTACAGCAGGTGTAATTGTAACCATCACTTCGCTAAGGTTATACTAGCCTGCCATCATTCTCTAAGATCCATTCATCTTCTGTACAGGCTAAATAGGAGAGTTCAGTGGGGATCTGATGGGAACCACCTCGTCGGCATCTTACAAGTCCTTGATGGTGGCACTAATGTCTTCATGCCCTCAAGAGATGCAGTATTGGTTTTGATTAACCATATTCCCAGGTAGAGGCTACTTTAATGGTTTCCACTTGGACTTTCCCACCATAGATGTCCTCACACACCAGGTTATGAAACCAGCATGGGGATTCTGCCAAATACCAAATACATGTATCCCAATTTTACATTCTAGAATTTGGGAAATTACCATAGGATAGATGAAAGGACCTATTGGATGCATTGTGATTTGGATCTTGGCTAACACACCATTGATCCGCTGATATCTGTAGACTTCTTTCTCTTATTGGGGAATGAAAATGATGTTTTGGGTCTCCTGGAATCAGTGTTAGTTAGAACCATTTTCCAGTAGTACCCAAAAGGTCTAGTCATTTCCTCTTCCTCAGCGTATGGCTACTCTGGTAATAAAAGGCCAAAAGTCCCTTTGGGGATGGAGCAGAAAAGGCTGACGGTATAACTCTTTGACAGTGCACCAGGATCCTTCCTCAAAGGGACCTGGCCTTCTCTTCATTCCAGGGATTCTGAGACTGTAAATCGGCTCAAGTCTCAGAATTGAATGAGAGGTCATCATTCTCTGTTGCTACACTTTGAGGTAAATTTGTATTTATTTGCCTTAAATGTTTTCTGTGTCTATAAATGGAGTAAAAGTGTAGTAGGTTTCCTATCTACTTCACTTTTGGGAATGCTGACTAATTAACCAGCGCCACAGGTCTATATGTGTCAGATAATCAGACCACTGATTTCCCTCTACTGTCCATTATCAAGGTACGCCCACCTTCCCTTTGGCAATTGAACACTGTCATTTGGCCCCTGCCACTCTAGCATCCAATCATACATATCACACTTAACTTTCCAGATTGAGTGATTATGGTCCCTACCATAAGGTCTGGCAGCAGGGAACAGCAAAACTGTACTCTTCGAGGATGCTGGTGGTGCTTCTCTCACAAATTTGTCTTAAGGTAGTGAATTCAAGTGTGGAGTGGGTTTTACCTGGAAAATCACCCTTACAGTTTCCGTGGAATATTGGGCATCTCTAGCTCATTCACAGTGTGTCTTCCTTTGATCCATATTTCAGTCAGCCAACCAATTAAGCTACTGACACATTTTTAATTCCATGCTCTCTGATATTAAATCCAGAATCTCTACCTAATGAGCTCATAGCAAGAAATTCAGCGTGATCTAGGTTTATGTTTCTTCCACTATTATTCTACACAGTTAAAATCTATTTCCAAATCTATTGCAGAGACCTCTGCTTGCAAGAATTAGAAAACTCAAGACTTTGCTTTGGGATGTAGTGTAACTCCTAATGGATCATGCTTCACCTTTAGGAGTCTTCTGAGATTTGAGCCTGGTTATAGGATAAGAGGCAAAAGTCGGTGGTAAGGGTGGGTCCAGAAGAGACCCACCACTGTTTTGCTTGGTAACTGCACCAAGCAATGTCATTAATGCTTTCATGGGCAACAGGATTAGTTTCTTCAAGCAGCGATGAAGAACATAGGGCTAGAGATGGGGCTGCCTCAGGTCCTAAAAGTGGGAAATCTCTTCTGGTAAAATAACCTCATCTGAATGGAGGAATTCAAAGTCCCCTGACTCATCATGTTCCTCTGAAACATCTCAGTTTATGGGATCCTGTTTTTTTCCCAATCTGCAGATACCTGCAGATACCTTCAAGGTTGAGTGTTAGACTTGTGCTTTAATTAAGCTAATCACCTTATGTGGGTTTGTGTTTGATTTTCTGCAACTTCAGACCTGTGGCTAAAGGAGAGAAGGTTCTCCCTTAGAACACAGTTAGAAGTCTTTAGATTGTTTATGCTTGCCGAGAACTTGAGCCTCTGGGTGTATTACTTTCCTTCATTAGTTTGTCCAGAGATGCTAACAGCAGCCAGCCAGCAACGTTACATTTCTCATTCTTCCAAAAAATGTACAAGTTTTGTATATAGAGTCAATAAATGTCTTGTATTTTACAAGAGGTGAATTAGGCTAAGGAAATGTATTTGTGTTGTGTATGACTGCAAACAATTTATACCGTAGACTTTCGGAACTCTACATTATCAGGAGAGACCAGGGCAGCTTCAGTTCTCATCAAATTAGCCAACTCCAAGAGCCAGTAGGCTAATCAGAGAAATTCATCCTTATGATTCTGTTCCTCTAGAACCACCCCAGGCCTCACCTACATTAATTCACTTCTTTTTCTCTTCAATTATTTTGGATAGATATCAGAGTTTTTCTGAAGTTTTTCTATATATGTTTGTGATACTTAGTGATTTCATTCTCTTTGGGGATAGGAGACATACACATACATACCTCACACTTAACTTCCTCTCCCCCAACTTCTCCTCCCATCTTCAGATCTCCTTCTTATCTCTACCAAATCTACCTCCTGCTTCTTAACATGGCTCTTTTATTTTGATCTTAAATTATTTATATTTTGGGACTCTCACATTAAAGAAACCATGAGATAATTATTCTTTTGTGAGTGTGATCGACTTGCTTCACTCAGTGTTATGATTTCAGAATCCATCCATTTTCTCCAAATGACCCAAATTTATCCTTCTTTATGGTCAGTAATACTCTATTGTATACATAAAATACATTTTCTTTGTCCATTCATCTGTTTATGGACATAGAGACCACTTCTGTGATTTTACTGTTGTAATTTGTGCTGCTATGAACATTATATCATTGTAATACGGTGACTTTAGCTCTTTGGGGAAGATACATAACAGAGGTATAGTTGGTTAAATAGAATTTCTGTTTTTACTTTTTTGATGAGTCTCTATACAGATTTTCAGAGTGGATGTATTTGTTTACATTCCCGTCAACAATATAGACTGGTTTCTTTTTCTTCACAACCTCACCAGTATTTGTTTTGTGTTCATTTATTTGTTTGTTTGTTGAGTTCTTACTAATCACCATTTTTACTGGAATACAGTAGAATCTCAGTGCTATCTTGATTTGCATTTCTGTGATGGCCAAAGATGCTGAACATTTTTTTCATGTATTTATTGACCATTTGTATTTCTTCTTCTGAGAAGAATCTATTCATTTCAACTGCTCATTTTTAGTTTGAGTCTTTTATTTGGAGGAGTCTAATGTTTTTGAGTTTCTTATGTATTCTAGACATTAATCTTCTGACTGAGAAGTAGCTGGTACAAGTTTTCCTATTCTGTAGGCTATCTCTTCACTCTGTTAGTTATTTCTTTTGCTGTGCAAAGGCTTTTTAATTTCATATAATCCTATCTGTTGATTCTTGGCATTATTTCTTATGCAAATGTGGTTCTGTTCAGGAAGTCCTTGTCTATGCCCACGTCTTCGAGAGTTTTAGCAAATTTTTTTGGTCAACAGATTCAATGTTTCTGCTTTTAATATGTCTTTGATCTATTTTGATTTGATTTTAATATTGGGTGAAATACATGGTCAAGATTCATTCTTCTACATGTGGATAACCAATACTCCCAGCATCAATTTTCAAAAAGACTATCTTTTCTCTAGCATATATTGTTGGTCTCTTTGTTGAAAATCAGATGACTAAAGGTCCTGGAAGCTGTTTCTGTATCTTCTACTGTAGTATAATATTTTTGATTTTTGCCAGTACCATACTATTTTTACTACTTTAATTTTGTAGTATAACTTGAAGTCTGGCATTGTAGTGCCTCCTGCCTTGCTATTGTTCTGTCACTGCTTTGGGTATTCTGGACCTCTTCTGATTCCACATAAATTTTAAAATTAGTTTTTCTCATTGTGAACGTGCTTTATGAAGTTTCCATTCTTTTGGGCCCTTTGACACTGTTGGCTGCATTGTGTCTGTCTAGAATTTCTTTGAGTAGTTTTTGAAGTGTGGGTTGGGTGGCCATAAATTTCTTAATGTCCTCTTGGCCATGGAAAGTCTTTATTTTTCCAGCCATGTTGAAAGATAATTTTGGATCATGTTAATCTGGGTTAAAGTTGTTTTCAGTTAGGGCTTGAGCAATTTCACTTTAAGTTCTCCTGACCTTTAAAGTTTGTGTTGATAAACCTATTGTAATTATGATAAATTTGATTTTATATGTTATTTGTTGCTTTTTTCTAACACCTTTTAAAATTTTTTCCTAGTGTTAGACTTCTGGAATTTTTAAGTATGATGGAGAATTTCTTTACTGATCATGGCTATTTGGTGTTCACTATGCCTCATTTCCCTGGAAGCTTATTTCCCTAAATTTGGAAATATTTCTGCTCAGATTTTGTCAATTAATTTTTATATCTTTTGTGCTGCTGATCTTTCCTTAACTCCTATAATTCTTAGTTTTCTTTGAGTCATCCAGTTTTCTTTGCAACCATCCAGTTTCCATGATCTCTTGTTTTTAAGGTATCTTTTAAGGTATCTTAGCCTCTAATTCTGACTCCTCATTTCTGCTGCCTGTACTAGAATTTTTTTTAATCCAAGGGCCCTTTGGTACTAGCTCAGTCTTTGTTCTCTGAATAATTTTCTGGCTTCCAGTATTCCTGGTGCCCTCTTCTGTGAATCTCACTCACTCAGTTTCCTCTCTAGGAGTGAGGGAGACAGAATACCTTAGGAACCTATCCCAGGGATCTGGCTGCCTATGTACTGCTGGCTCCTGCCTTGCAGATGTTAGCTCCACTCCCAAGATGTATTTTCCAGACCTGGAGCAAGGGGTGCTTCAATCTAGAGGCATCCCTGCTCTCTTTTCTATACTCCCCTATTACTGGATGCGATCTAGTGGCTTCCCCCTTCAGGTTGGCTGTCCATATCTCACTCTGTTTGCCTCCTCCCTTTCTGAGTAGCTCCTCTTCCCGATGGACCCCCTCTGAGCTTGTTACTGCACCTCTGCCTCTAGTTGGCCAGGGGGAGATCCTGTGCATATTCTTCTTAAGTATGCCATGTCCATTATCAGACTACTACATATTTCTACATCTTCTTAATTACTTTTGTTAATTTCTGAACACTTACACCAGACTCATCTTCCATTGTACTGATTTTTTTCTTCAGTTATATTTCATCTATTATACAACAGATTTATTGTATTAGCTATAATAACTATATTTTTTACTTCTAAAATTCTATTTTCTTTTTTCCAAGCCTGCATTATTCCCTCCCTCTCCATTTTTCATTTTAATTTCTTTTCCTTCTTTTATGTATTAAACAATGTGATTACTATTTTATAGGACTATTTGCATAATCACAAGCCTTTGTAGTATTTTCAATATTTCAAATTATTATTCCCTTTTGTTGTTATCCTTTGTCATACTAGATCATTTAACTGTGTGCTCTCCAACTTTTATTGTGAGCTTATCTTCAGTGGTACAAGTATATATTTGGGTGTATATTTTTGTTGGTGTCTCATGTTCTTTGATTGTAAGAGATTTTCCCAGTAAGTGATTTTATAATTTTTTGTAGCACTTTAGTTATTACCTGGAAGCAAATTTAACATTCATGTCCTTGTCATAATTAGAATTGTGTCTTCCAAAATGGTAAGTTCAGTTCATAACTCCTAGTACCTGTGAATGTGACCTTATTTGGAAATAGCTTCTTTATGGATGTAAGCAATTTAAAATGAGGTCATTTGTATTAGGTTGGACCATATACTGCAGTGACTGATATTTTTATACTAGGAAAAAAGGGGGATTTTGTGCAGAGATATGGAGTGACACAGAAAAGGCAAGTGAAAATGGAGGCCAGGATCAGACAGTTGCAGCCCAAAGCCAAGGAACCAAAATATTTACCAGCAACCAACAGAAGCTAGGAGGGAGGCATGGAACAGGTTCCTTCCAGAGCCTCCAGAAGGCACAGACCCTTTCAGTACTTTGATTTCAGACTTCTGGGCTCTAAAACTGTGACAGAAAAAGATTACGTTGTTTTAAGCTACCCAGTTTGCTTTGTCAGGGAAACTAATAGCATCTTGGCTTGGAATTTCCTGTGAGAACATTAAAATTTCAGTTTTTAGCTTTTAGAGCTTTTATCTGGGTTAGATATCCCTTGGCACTGGCTTAGTCTCTCACTGTTTTGATTCTGAAATTCTTCTTTATTCCTGGCACTTGACGGTTTCTTTTTTTCCTAAGGCTGACTTTTTACAATATTATAATTTTGATTTTAATTTTTTATCCAGCATTCAGGAGTGCAACTAAAAGAAAAAAATGTCTGTTTTTAACTCTCTCTGACCTGTTCTGGACCCGGAAAACTGGATCTCCTTTACAGACCGAGAGAGGAAATCACTATAGCCTGCTACTGAGCGGGAAATGTCCTGTGGGCACAAAATGGCAGAGTGGCATGGAAGGGAGGCCTTGTGAAGGGATATCACACAGCTCTCCAAACTCTACCCTGCACTCAGATTTTTTCATCTTAGAGAGAGCTCTTTCCCATCACATGGAAGACCATAGTTCTGTCTTCTGTCTCATTTTCCATCAACCCCTTCTTTTCTTATTACCCAGACCCAGGGCAACTTTTATTTTCTCAAACATACTACTATATCTTTCAGTTTCTTCCTCATGTGTGAATTTTTCTTCCCAGAACATTCCCAGGTTCTTTCTCACATCAAAGTCACCCATTATCTTTAGACCTCCTCTAAATGAGCAAAGCCTCACCAGCTACCAAACAATGAGTGGGGGAATATGAGACAAAAAGCATGAGAGTAGATGTGGGTCAAACTAAGGTTTAGAGATGGAGAGAAACAGATGTGCAGATACTCCTTGACTTACAGTGGGGTTATATCCCTGGTAAAACCATTTTAAGAACAAAATATCATAAATCAAAATACATTTTACATATCTGTGGTGGTTCTGAGTGTCAGTTTAATTGGTTTTATAGATATGATCAGTCCAGAGGATTGATGGAGTGCATTTCTGGGTGTGTCTGGGTAGATCATGGTGGCGTGGTCTTGGGGTCTGTGTCCAGTCCCTTTCTGCTTCCTCTCTGATGTGGTCCTCCTACTGTATTTCCTGGGCACCACAAACAAAGCAGCTTTGTTCTACAACATCCTTCTATATGATGTTTTTGCCTGGGAAACAGCCAACCATGGACTGAATCCCCTGATACCCATAAGAAAAATTCAACTTTTCCTCTTTCAAATTGCAGGTGTCAGGTAGTGTCTTAAACAAGAGGATAGCTGACTAATATGATACCTAACCTGCTGAGCACCATAGAATGTTGGTTATTTGTCCTGGTGGTTGCAGTACTGACTAGAAGCTATGGCTTCAGAAAGGTGCTTACTACATATTGCTAGCCTAGGAAAAGGTCAAGATTCAAAATTTTAATTCTGAGTCGCCTACTCAATGTGTATCACTTTTACACCATAGTAAAGTGGGAAAATCACAGTTGAACCATTGAAGGTGGAAGACTGTACTTGAACAGGAAGAGTCATTGAGCTCCTATTATTAAGTATGTGGAAGTTATCTAATCAAAGATATATTGTGCATATTTTTGTCTGTATTTTTCTTACAAGATTAGAAATTCCTTGAAATCAGCAACATTATGTAAATGCATTTTTTTAACCCTACACAAATTCTATCCCAGGACTTTGAGATAATGCAAAGTATTTGTTGAGTGAGAGGTTAAAAGAATGAGAGGATAAAAGTATTCTCTCATTCACCAAAGATACATTCTTCTTATCATCAAGTGTACATGGTCTGTTGATTAATAGGCCTCCTGAAGGGTGGTATTTTGTTATTTATTTGAGGAGGTTTGGTATGTCTTACTACTTGGAAAGTGATTGATAGAATTCATTTAATTTGTAATTCTCTGGTTACATCTTTCATTTTAATCTTATTTTGTGTCTTGATGTGAGAGCAAAGGACTTGCTCATTCTATGCCATGGCAGCCTTATCATACTTTTGACACTCACTAAACGTTAACACCAACAAGAATGTTATAAAAAACCATTATCCAAGAGGGAAGAACACAGAGAGTAAGACTAGCAAACCTCAAGGGACAAGCCCACCTCCTCCCCTCAACTCGTGATTCTAGAAGTTAGCTATTTCCTCAGCATCTTTAACTCCTTCTGGATCTGCGTACAGGGCTGAACAGATTGCAAAAATAATATTTAGAAAGACTTAATCTGGGATTCAATTTTTTTTTCACTGTATCAGCTATTCCAAAACTCATAAGACAAGTTTGATTCTTTTGAAACCTCAATGGTCTATAGTATCCGTATCGGCAGGAGTTGTACATACAGCTCTAGTTTTCCTTCTTCCTCAGTAGTGAAAGGACTACAGTGTGCGGGGAGCTCTTTGATGCCAAAGAGCTGTGCCTTCTCACTTCTGTCTATAACAAATCCAGGGAAATCTCAGAAAAGGCAAGATCCAGCTACCAAATACCTTGCCTCCATCGACAGTTCTGGCTGCATCAGAGGCTTTCTGATTCTAATTAAGTCTTTCCAAAAAAATTTATGTCAGCAGAAGTGAGAGAAAGAAAGGAAGCACGTTTACTTGGCAACAGGAAAACTTTCTTTTGGCTAAGAAATATGTGAGTGAAGTAAGCTTTTAAGAACTTATGGTTCCTTTGTCAATATAGGCCAATAAATTAAAATTGGAAATATTTTCTGCTATCCCCACAAGATCCCATCAATCATCTATTTACTTTATCTCCCTCCCTCCTACCTGAAATAAGGAAAGATGGCTGACAAGTTCCGGTAGCTTCGTTAAAGCAAACCATAGTATTTATTTAAAAAAAACCCAAACAAGGCTCTTTCTCAAGGGAACTTGAAGTGCTAGCTTCAGGTTTACTTTTTAAAAGTGCAAAAGTAAGGGATGTTTGCAGAGAGAGAGAGAAGAAAAAAATAAAAAGAAACCTCTGGAATCTTCAAAGTTGGTGTTTGTTGGCCTCTCAGCTAAGTGTTAGCACAAATGCCCTAAAGACATGGAAATGAGAGCTGAAATAATTATCCGCACATCAACGCTCTTCACTTTGAGTGGCATGTAGCGTGCTTAGGCAGAGAGGGGAGTGTGCTGCAAAGACAAATATCAAAGACCTTTTACTAGGTAAAACTTGCGCTCTGTGTACATCACAAAACTACTTCTTTCCCCAGGTAGCTCCTTGGTCTACAATATTAATCTGCCATTTGAATTAAACATATAGACTGAAGCCATGTCTTCCTTCTTGTTTTTTGTAAAGAGAAAGATGAAAAGGCTTTTGCATTTGAATCATCCAAATATTAAGTACTACAGCTCTATAAATTTGAAGCTCAGACCATTATAAGAAATTATTAAAGAGAAGATCTAGACGGGGGTCATAAATTTAAATGTCTGTGGATCTTCTATGAGTGCTACAAGGCTCGTGGTTTTCCTAAGGGATAAGGGCTATGATAAAGGGTAGAGCTCGGTTCTTACCATGAAGACGGGATTCTTAAAAGTTGTCAGATACATTAAAACACTTTCAGAAAACACATTAAGTAACAAGAAAGACTCATCTGCAAAATCTATGACTTTCAATTTGTAACTTCTTGTCTGGGTAAAAGGCTGCTGGAGTTTCTGGCCGTTTCCCAATCTGAAACTTGAAAGAGCATTCATCTAGGAGATAGGATGAGATCTGAAGCCAGTTTGACTTCTGCTGTCACATCTGTTCGTTTTTACAGCTCATATGGATTCTGGTGCAAACACAGAGACCAAAATAAGAGATTTGCTTTACTCTCCTGGCTAGAAAGTAATCTCAGGTCACAACTGTCCCCCTGAGAAACCTGGAATTGTTTTTGATATTAAAGACTAAAAAACATCCCAATAACACCACAGCTGCTCCGTAGGAAACCAGAGTTCAGAACCCTGAGTTCCCAGTTGGCTCTGGGGAGAAAAATCCCAGCAGCAAGGACTTCCCTGCAAGGTACAGTGTCATCTGCAGTGCTTCATTGAAGATTTAGTGAATGCAGTGTATAGGACAGCTGTGAGTTCAAATTCTGACTCTGAAGAGCATGTTACTTAGTCTACCAGAACTTTAGTTTTCCTTTTTTTATAAGATGGAGGAAGTAATTATACTAGTTTTGCTAGTGCTGCCATAAACAAATAAAACTCCATCATCTGAGTGGTTTGAACGGCAGAAATGTATTGTCTCACTGTTTGGAGAGCTAGAAATTCAAGATCAAGGTGTCAGTCTGGGTGCGTCCTTCTTAGAGCTTTGAGGAATGCTCTGCTTCATGCCTCTATCCTAACTACTGGTGGTTTGCTGGCCATCTTTGATTCTTCTTGACTTCTGTCATATCACCCTGATCTCTGCCTTCGTTATCACATGGTGTTCTCTCTGTCTGTATATTTGTGTCCACATTTTAACTCTTTTTAAGGACATCAGTCACATTGGATTAGTGGTCTACCCTGTTTCAGTATGACCTCATCTTAACCAACTATATCTATAATGACCTTATTTTCAAATAAGTCCACCTTTAGAGGTACTAGGAGTTAGTATTTCTACATATGAACTTTGGCGGGACACAATCCAACCCATAATGTTAATATTTACCTTCAAGGGTTGCTGTCAGAATTAAATGGAGAAATAGTCAATGAAAATCTGAAACAATGTAGGTAACAAACAAATGCCATATTTGTATGATCCACTGATTCTAAATGGCTCCCAAATGGATCCTGAAATCTGAAATATAGTTATAGCCTTATGTTCCACCCCACTCCGATCCATCTTCCACCTTGCTAACAGAACGAGTTTCTAAAATGAAATACAATCATGTTATTATTCGACTTTCAGTTCTTCAGTGGCTTCCCACTCCCACTGGAGGAAATTCAGTCCTTCTGGTGTGACTGTCAAGGTCCTGCCTCCCAGGCATTGCCCTTGCCTGACTCTCAAGCCTCCTGCCCTACCTCTTCTTTTCAGAGCCTCCGCTCCAGGCAGGCTGAACCTCATGCTGTTTACTCTTTCTTTGCTGTACATTGGTGCTTTCCTACACTTGCCTTTTACAGATTGGAGTGCACTTTATTCACTGTCCACTCACAGCGTTCACTCATCTTTTATGACTCCACTTGAAACTGTCTGTAATGAAGTAATTCCTGACATCAGCCTATATAACTGACTGCTCTTTCCTTTGTGTACTTCATATGTCTTATTCATGGGACGACTCTGTGTCCTGGTTCTCCTTGCGTCGCTCTGTTTCAGTCTATTGCCTTGGTACCCATGCAAGTCAACTCATCTGTTCCCTCAGTCACTCTCCAAGGTGTTGCATTGTAGAGGGCAAATTGCTGTATTTTGTCATTGTACAGTACCTATGTGAAGTTTTACTTAGCACCTATTTCCTTTAACTTAGTTCCTTATAGGTCAGCATATTATAAAAGAGTAAATTCTTGTGAAAACAAAAGCATTATATTATTCATCTTTCACATTCATTGCCCACCCTAGCAATTTTAATAAATAGAAGCCTAAGTGATGATAATGCTTAATAAATATTTACAAAATTTAAGACTCTGTCCCTATCTATATCTATCTATCTATCTATGGATCTTAATCCCATAATGAAATATAAAACTGAAATCATGCAACCACTTCTTAATGCATTTCTTTCTATATGTAACTCTTTTCCCTAGCTTACCTCTGCATGAAAACTCAGAGCAGGAAGAAGATAAAAAGCTGAAAAATGGCACAGAGACACACCCACAATTGTAACACAGGCTATAAACTGCAGAACTCAGAAGAGGTCAATCTTCTGGACACAGAGCTTTGGTCAAGGAATGGATTGTGGGAAAAGATACATCCTTGGTGAAAATGGAACTTGATTGCTGGGACAAAGTGAGCTATGACATGGAGTCACACACCAGTTGGATATATATTCTGATTGTGTGCCCAGAATATTCTAGGGCGAATTCGGGATCTACATGATTAGCATCGAAACCTTCAAAACCTGGGTTTGGGAGCATTATTTAATCTTAGATCTTCCTAAATGTGGCATGTGGGCTGTTTAGATGTCTTGCATGCAGTTTTCTCCTTGTCTGGTGAAAGAGAAGAGCCGTAGTAGGACCATTTGGAATATGGGCTGGTAGGGGCTTAAAAACAATATGGAGGTCACCAACTCCTTTCCAGTAATACAGTAGGATCATTGTTTTCCACCCTTGGGGAGCAGTACTGAGCATAATATTTCCTTATAAGTGTAGAAAATTTTATTTAAAGCGTTGTCTTTGCTAAGATCTAATTATTTGTCATTTATTATAACTATTTCATTTATAGCTCATTTTATTTCTCTTTTCATTAAATGACACCAGTAACTCAAAGTAGCAATTATGCCCTATCTGTAGTGAAGGATTGTGATTTAATTTGTTCCCTAGAAGAGGAAAAAAATCTACCTAACCAGATAGGCTACAATATAACTTTTATTTGTCCTTTAACATTCATGCTCTGACTTTCCTCACTGACTTTTATACCCCAAGAGGCTCACTTGTGTGAAATAAACAAAGGAGTTCCCTGACCTCTGCCTTCCAGTTCAGTTCTATAAATGGGAGACCCAGGCAGGGAATCAAAGGGTAGAGCTCGGAGACAGTGGATGCCTTTGGCTTCTGCCAGAATTCTTCCAGCCTGTAAGATAGTTTTCATCACCTCAATCTTGTACCAAGTTTCCTTCCTTATCCCTTTAGTCCTGGAAGTAGTCACAGAAGCACTTTGGTTTTCTTAAATCATCCCTGCTTTTGTAAATTGACCTGTCTCAGGTTTGGTTCCTGGGAAGAAGACTACAAAATAGATATTCATGAGCAAGAAGTTTACTGGGGAGAATTCTTTGGATCAAACCAAACAGAAAGCAAAGGAGGGAGGCAAGACTGGCCAGCACAGAAGCCAGGCCAGCCCAGCTGGGAGCTGTGCGCTGGGATGCAAGTGCAGAGTTGCTCCCTGAGATAAGGAAATAAGGTTTTGTACCTTTATGCTGACATGATGTTGGATGCAGCCTGCCCCCAGAGGGGATCAGCCCATGGGGATTAGGTCCCTCAATCCTGATGAAGAATTTGGGCAGTGTGGTGTAGCATCCGTGACGGTCCATCCTTGTACTGTTTGTCTCCACTTCTTTCTGTATGTGGGGGAGCAGCTTCTCTAGGACACCAACTAAGTCTTTTTCCAGGCAAAATATATAAGAAGAAACCTAGTGCATATAAAACTTCAGTTTAGTTGTTCTGAAGGCTATAACTGTGACTTATTATCTTTGTGTTTTATTTTTCATTCTAAATTTTCCACTCTTTTTAGAACTCTGGTTATATAATTTACTAGTAAGGTGGTCCATGTTCTCACTCCTGAGGAATCTAAGTCTTCATCACCATGATATTGTCAGGCTGAAGCAGCTATATTTTTCCATTTAGTATCAAAGATAGACAAGGTTGTTCTGCCAGCTAAGCCAGTTGGCTGAGTATCAAACAATCTTCCCTCTACCCTCATTGTAAGGGCAGTTTTATCTGATGATCAGGGTGGATTATCCCTCATCAGATGGAGATACCTCTTCTTACCTGCTGCTCTCTTGACATAAGCAACCTGGTGTTTTCAGGTGGTAACCTTAGCTTAATATTTAGTTGTACATATGTTATATTCCCTGGGCACCAGGACCTCTAAATCCACAGGGCGTAGACACAAATTCCCCAAGTGGTCAATCATATTGATGGAAGTGAGGGTATTATTGCTTCACCCTCCTGGTTCCCATGTACTTTCTCTATTGGTGTCACTGCACCATATAATGGCTTTTATTTAGAGTCTATCTTACTTTTGGGAAGATGGTGCCCCTCTCTGGTAAGGTAATATCACCTAGGTGCCCTACAACTATGCCTTCCACAGGATTTTCTACAAGTCTAATAGCCTGACCACTGGATGGTACAGTATGGGACTGGACCAGGGAAGCCAACCACTTGCCCACACTTGTACTTCCTTTCCTGTGTAGAGGGTCAGTTCATTTGATGGATGCTATGTGAAATGCTCCACTGACAAATCAATCACTTTGTAGGTTTCAGATAGTATATTATCAGCTTTCTTATTACTAAGATATAATGCCTGACGCCCACAGCTTAAAGGAGGCGAGGTTAGTAAGTTCAAAACCAGCCTGAACTTCATAGCAAGACTCTGTCTCAAAACTAAATAAATAATGAATAATAAATAATAAATAAAAGAACAGGTTTAATTTGCTCTGGTTTCAGACCCTGGTCAGCTGGCTATAAGCAGAGTCATCATGGTACAAAAGAGTGGTGGAGCAAAGCTTCTTAGTTCATGGCAGCTGGGAAGCTAAGCAGGGGAAGAAGTCAGAGCTGAAAGGGTGAGGGACCAAACATAGACCCCAAGGCCATGCCTCCGTGCCCCACCCAGACACACCTAGAAGTGCGCTCCGCCAATTCCCTGGGAAGGATCCCCAAAGCCAATCAAACTCTACCCTAATACCACAGATAGTGATGTTAGCTGAAGTTTTTCCTGCCAAAAAAAAAAGACAACTCAAATCAGAAATATGAATCAATTCCTAACAAAGTGAATCAGTGATCTTTCCAAGGTAGAAGATATCCAGTGTTGACAACTTTCCACCAAATGCCTGATTAGCATTAGAGTTAATGCTAAACCTGGGTAGGATAGAGGGTCATCACTGATTTCTGTTGTTAGCTGATTAAATATTTGTCAGCACAAGTGGCTAGATCAGTGTTGGGGCGGGATCATATCATCGGCCATGCCAGCATCTCCACTGTCATTTCCAGAGCTCTACCACGCACATGGCATTGCTTGAATGCTGGCACGTAATGACAGAGGTCAGTCGATGACAATTGAGAACTCCTCTCTTGTGAACATTTACATGTGACAAATACAAGGATCATCACAGTCCTTTCTCAATTCCATACCTTTATTCACAACTCTGGAACCTAGATCTCCTTAATCTTGATTTTCTGGACTTTCTTGACCAAGTGGCTCCACCATTTGCTTGCCTATAAACCTGTGCATATTTTCATCTAGAGAAGAGAAAGAAACCAAGGAGAAAAGAAGGAAGAAAGGAGAGAAGTTAGTATTGGTGATTATTTCATGAGAACATTCAAGAATGCTATAAATATCATCATTTCATGAAACATAAGAGAATGCTGTGTCAGGTGAGAAATCCACAAAATCCTACTGAAGCCTCTGAGGACTCTAAAGATAAAATATTTTGTTTCATATTTGAAATACTCAATATAACAAATAATGAAAGTATTTAAATTACTTCAAGCATGAATTATTTGACACATCCATAAATCATCTTTGCTAAAATTTGTTGCAAATTAAAAACAAGCAAGAAATAAATAACGGTCTGGGGGTTTAGCTCACCGGCAAAGCACCTGCCTGGCAAGCGCAAGGTAGTGAGTTCGGTTCCCGGTACTGGAGAAAAACCAAAAAAAAAAAAAAAAAGGAAGTAAATAACTTTTAGAATGACATAAACAGTTCCCAATACATTTCAATGAATATATTTGGGCATGGTGGTATATGTCTCTAATCCCAGCACTTAGGAGGCTGAAGTAGGACCATGAGTTCAGGGCAGGTTTGACTACATAGCAACTTCAAGGCCAGCCTGGACTATACAGTGGAGCCTCACTCAAAACAAAACAAAACAAAACAAAACAAAACAAAACAAAACATAAATAAATACATTTATTTCTATGAATTAAAAATAGAAAGAAAGTCTCCTCTGTCAAGTGTTACAACTGGAGCCCAGGGACTGCGTGGGCCCGACTCATCTTCCCCTCCCTCTTCAGCGCACATTTCTTTTAAAGGAAGCAGGATGTGGGGAATTGTCACAGTTTTCCCGGTCCAAACATTATGACAACTCAGGGTTTCTCTGTGATGTTTCCTCTGGCATTTTCAGTCTCCTTTCCCAGTGCAAATCGTAGCTACACCTCATACACCAAACCTTTGATCTCTGTTAAAAAGCTACTACTCTATGCTGGGAATAAAACCTTACTGTCTTCCTAGCTATTTAATACTTCATATTCTTAGTAATGTTTAGTTGAATGCTCCACAGAATTTAGGCTCCGGATGACATAACATGTCTGAATCCAAATATAATGTCATATATCATACTTGTAATAATAAGAGAATCAAGTAGGGCTTATAGGAGCAAATATGAGGACATCGGTCCCTGGCTGGTGAGAATGTCGAATCATAACCTTGACATTTAGGTGGAGGAGTACACAGTTCTTAGGCGGATGATCTCCACCTCCAGTGCTCTGGCTCTGGTCTGAGCCACTGTCTTCTCTCATCTGGATTCCTGGGCTAACATTTCAACATCTCTCCTACCCTTTGTCGTACACCAGAGCAATTCCTTCTGAAAACAGAAGTCACCTGAATCACGTCACTTCTCTGTTCAAAACCTGTCCGTGGTTCTACAGCTCACTCCAAGTTCAAGGCAGGAGGCCCCATGTGATCAGACACATAATTAGGTAACTCTGTGACCTAGGTTGAGCCTTCGCTCAAATTTTACTTTTTCAGTGAGTCCTTGGGTGACAATTTTATTTGAAAGTGCCACTCCCCTTCCACAGAAACTTCTCTTTCCAGGCCACGACTCTCCCATCCCAACCCTGCACACTCTTTCTTCCATAGTACATCTGTCCTAATAAAACAAATGATTTACTTATCCATGATACTGTGTGGTGTCTTTCTGTTCTCACTAAAATTTAATCTCCATAGGGGCAAGGAGCTTTGTGCATTTTGTTCTTTGACATATTACAAAAACCTCAAACAGTCCTGGCACTCATAGGTGCTCTAAACTTCAATGAATGAATCCCTCCATTTGCTAATAAGGTCATTTAGCCAGGGGTATATTATATTGACATTCACAAATATTTGATGTCTTTACCTTGCAAAAGAACTGTCATAATTAGTGACTTGTTTGGCCCATGAAGTACAAGAAATATGTTACATTTAGTCAGAAGCTTTAAAGCCTTCATATGTCACTTAGCATAATCTTCCTTCCCTGCTGCTGCGTTGTAGGAGATGGTGCCTCTGTCACCCTGGGTTCCTGAAGGTCTGGGATGAAGAGAATCCTTATATCTGTCATAAGATTTTTTTTTTGTTACCAGGAATCAAACTCAGGACCTCACACTTGCTGGGCAGGCTCTGTATCCTTGGCTCCTTATATCTATGATGGGCATGAAATTTAATAACGGATGAATATTGGTATTATAGCATACCTTGATATAGAATCAAAGTCTGGGGTCTTCAAACTCCAGTTCATTGTTTTTTGATGTTTGGAATACATAGGTACACTTTGTTAACATTTCTGAAGATAACACTCTCCCAATTAAGACAGAATATCTGGAAGCCATGCTAAGCCTTTAGAATCAGAGAGATTTGCTGTAGGCAAGAGAAAGTAGTATATAATTTCATTATCTCTTGAAATGTTGAGCTATAGGGAGACTCCACATTGCTCAAGGAACTGCAGGGATGGCTCACTTCTCAAGGCAGCCAAGAAAAAGATAAATCAGATGTGGTAGGTGAGCGATCACAGTGTAAATGAACCTTGTCTAGACTGGTATCAATGTGGCATCAAGTCAGTTCAAGTCTTTGCATTATGACACTCTTAATCTGTGTGCAGACCATTGTTTACCTGCCCATGTTTCACACAATACATATAAAAGAAAGACATTGAGTTTACAAAAAGGCACAAATGGCCAGTCTCTCTACTTATATAAAGAGCAGGAAACTCAATAAATAAGCTCACCCCAGAGAGATTAGTTAGGCCCTGGATGGCTGGAGTCCCAGACCAATTGCTTCTAGCAGTCGGCAAACTTATCTGATTATGCCAATGACTGGTACAAATACTTTAATTTTAGTGCATGCTCTGAGATTAAAAAATTCAGATATCATGGCATACTATGAAAATGACTGAGGAATGTGAGTTGCTATGGAAACCACAGGAGGGTTCCTGTTCTCATTAAAAAATTAAAAAAACAAATTTTCTTGCAGAATCCAGCCATAATGCAACCCTAGGGTGTGCCTTGAGAGCTTACTGCCAAAATGCTTGTGAATTCTTATCAAAAATCATTGCTCAACATTTTAACACAAAATTCTAATCATAAAAGGGGAGATTTTAAAATACAGTGAAGTTTTACACTTAAAAAAAAGTACTACAACAAAAAACAATTACGTTAATCCCCTCATGATATTCCCCTTTGCTTCAAACACACTGATCCCATTGTTTTTGCTACATTCTGAAGTAGTTCTGGAAGTCCTCTTTCATGAGTGTCTTTCCAAGTATGACCAAAATACGGTGAATGCTACTGCCCAATACCATCTATTGTAAAAGGAGGTTCATGAAAACGTGAAGACATATCTTTCTACACCTTATTCATGGGATTTGGCACCATGTGACTTCTGTTCCTTCCCTACCTCTTCTCCAGAGTCAATATGGCTTTGCAAAGTAAATATTTTGAATCAATTCATTACAAGGCAGCCATGACAGCACAACTACAGATACACACAAAGGACTCACACACTCCTAGACTGTAACAGTGATTCTACTTCATTAAATCTTTCTGAGGAAATTTCATTGAGTAGACATTTTCCAAGATTGAAAGAAGGGCTGCGTACATAAACATTCTATTTAGAAGTCTATAACACTGTGGGATGACGGGCTCCATATTTAACTATGGAAGCCAGATAAACACTCACTGTGTGTCTAACAGGAGAAGACTGTGATCTTTCTGTTGGTCACTACTTTTCTAGTGTTTTCTGACCACCATTCCCTTTGCCAGTACCACTTCTCCAAATACCCAGAGAATGCCTGTGATAGATTGGAGTTGATATAAAAAAGAAAGGATACACACTGGAGTTTAGTTCCTTCCCTACCTCAGGCCAGACCTGAGTTCCAACTTGCACTATTCCCTCCAAAAGAGAAGCAAAGTATATGACTAAGATGGTCGCAGGTTTCTGTCACACTATTCTGATCACAAAATTTTACTGCCAGGTGTGGGTGAGAAACAGGATCCCTACAACTGCACCCAAATAAATCCCTTCCCCAAACCGCCTCCTAACGTGCTTGCAACATGCAAAGACTTGGGAACACAAGTTTCTGCCCCAAGGTTCAACAGGTCTGGAGAAGATTATAAATAATCCGCTTACCTAAAACATGAGTAGGAAATCAAGCAGAGGACACCGATGCATGTTAGGGGTGATGGGTTATTGTGCCCAGGGACCGTGAACATTAAGAAATAAGTGGCCTCCCTAAAACAAGGCAGAATCGGGGTAGAACTGGGGGCTTATGACCCCTCAATCCTGGTTAGAAAATAAGATGATATCTCCAGGTGGAGGGGCACCTTCAACAACCTAGGAAATATCTTCTATATGCTTCGCCTCTGGCGTCTGATGAAAGCACATGGTCTGGGGCATAGGGAAGGATTACTGGAGATCAGGTTCCCTGAGGCACAAATGACAGCTACACATTTCTGGGCTCCAGTTCAGGAAGAACACCATGACTTGTGCCAGACGGATATGCGCACTTCTCAGAGGGGAAAAACATGGGCAGGGACTTGAGCTTTATGTGTAGATGAGCCTGGGACCAAGACTAGGAAGCAGTCACCTCCAGAGCTACTTATTAATTCAGCCAACCACATAATTGGCTTGAGATGTGTCTGGCGAGATCTCCCATTACTCTTTTCTTGCTTTTATTTCTAGTCTGCAGAACATTTTCTGGTGCACACATACTAGCAGATGGTGAATTTCTTGAGTTTCAAGATATAATATTCTAGCCTGACTTTTCATTTTAAAAGAACATATTTACTCAAGTGTTATTTATTAAGGACAGTAGTGAAGTCTTTTATATGCTTTATTGGGGTCTATACACGCTTTCAGCTATACAGTATTTAAAATGAACCATTCTCCCTGGTATCCTTGATAGATGGGACATGTGGAGATTGTAGCTTTCACACTGCCCTGTCTGTGGGTCACCTGCCGGGCTGGTGCCAAAAGAAGCCATGTACCCATGAGTGTACACACACTCACACACACACACATAGGGTGATTTAAGGATAATACAATATTTTATTGTGTAATCTCACTTCTAAATTCAAAGCATATGGTTAAGGTCTGATTTTAAAAAAAAAAATAGCCAATTTCTATGCTTGTTGCATACTAAACTAGTTTGACTTAACTTGACTTTTTCCAGCTGAAAACTTTCTCAGTTGCTGCCATCAAAGGAAAATAGATTAAGAGACAAACTTCAAATGAATGCTTGATACCTCTTTTTTGAAAGCAGGAAAACAGAAGGGCAATGCTCTGCTGGGGCTGGTTTTTGCAAGGTTTGCTGTCATCAACACAATATTTTTTCCTCTGCACTTATTTAACTAATGTTGAAAATGTGCTGGGTTGAAAATGTGAAAATGTGATCAAGCCCACCCCACGAAAATTTCAGGGTCACATCATTTACTGGAACACAATTATTTTTTTGCACATAAATTACCTACATGTCTTTAGATTAAATGCACCTTCCAAAAAAAATCCACATCATTATTGAATTGCAATTTCATACACTTAGCCTGAAATTTCCATTCTGTCAGAATCACTCATGTTACCCTCAGTTTCAAAAGACCAAAATCATTTTACTGTAACTATATTTTTTCCAATACTGGGCCAAGGATAAATGTGGTTACATTGATTTCTCACAAATGAACCTTAAACCCCTGATTTGAAATGAGAAAACCACTGTTTGCAATCATTTTCAATCTGAGGTACGTTTAATTGGCTTTAAAGAAATGATGCCAGCTCCTTTGCAAAAACAAAACAAAACAAAGTAAAGCAAGAAAACCTCTTGAGCTCACTCTTGCTTCACTCAAAAACCTCTTTGCTGGTTTCATCTATCCCACCCTCCTGGTGCTTCCCGAGGAAAAGGAAAGCTACTGACCCCTTTATTCTCCCTCTGAGCCCTGTCAGTTGTTAATGGATCAGCCACCACTGGAATGGTGCTAGCCCAGATCCTGATTCAAGATGATGATGCTACTGCTCCGCTTCTGGGTGTGTTGTTAACAGCAGATCTTTACTCCCATGAGCCTTTAGTGTAGGGAATAATTCTCGAACATCCACCAGTCAGATGCGACCAACAGTGATCCATGAAAAGATGACTTGACCTTCACCTTCAAATAGTCATCGTTGGCCCTGGGCCCCTCGATTTTTCTCCTGAGCCCTTACTCTTGCCCATATCTGTGCCCTGGGAGACTGAGGTCCACACTCGCACCACAGGTCTCTGTCCACATGGCTTCTGGTTGGATTCAGCCATAGGCCACTGGCCCGAGATCAGAGAGAGAAAGGAAGCGACTTCAGTGTGTGTTGATGTGGATCCATTGCTGCTGGGTAGTCACCAAGTTCCATCTTTACCGTCTAGTTTGTTTCCTAAGGTTGTAGGTCCTGGTAGGCAGACCTCATTTGTACCTGCTGTGTCCTTTTAAGGTTCTGTTTACTTTCCCTGCTCTTTGTCCCTGGAGCCTGGGGTGGTGAGATCATGCTAACTTGTTTTTCTCTTTAACCCTCTCAATTCCTTTATACAATTCATTTTAAACTATTGGTGTCTTAAGTGGGATAGACACTAGTGTTTTACCATGAATTAGGGTCTATTCTTTTACCTACACCTTCCCAGGAAATAGAATGAAGCCTGTACCACTAACCAAAACCAAAATCATTACCCATTTATGATCTAGAATTTGATATTTGATATTTTGTACCATAGTTATATTTATATTCTATATTTCACACCAATCAAGTGTAAAAAAGGTGGGCCAACCTTGTGTGTTTCATTCAAACTGCCTGCAGACCCCAGCTCTCTACTACCCTCCCTTTAATGCTATTTCTGAGTTTCCAATTAGCTCTGAGCACTGAGAATAAAGTTCACTTGTCCGTCTGCATTAGTATTCCTTCTGGTATATGAAAAGATCAATTATTAATTTAAGAAACGTGCACATCATCGAATTGGATGTTACAAATTTGAGCAACTATAGCTGTTCTGAGTGGCATAAACAGATATGTCAAGGGAATGCTAAACACCTCAAGCCTCTGCTTTGAAAGATGATCAAACAATGACAGAGTAGCTCTGGGGCAAATTATTTCAGTGTGTTCTACAGATGAAGCAAAGGGGAAGGAAGGGACCAAACATTGATACTGGCGTGTTGGAATCACAATCAGGGTATAGGTCCAACTCATAAGAGCTATACTGTTTGAGCACATTAGTTTTCAACAGAGGAAGTTAGCAGGCACGTTTCTAAGATATATGCGGCTGTTCTTTATTCTGCTGGTTTTCTTCCTTCAAACACCAGTTTTATAATCACTGAGTTTTCAACTTTCCATCCTCATTACAGAAGTATATTTTGATCCATGTCATTTAAAATATTTAAATAAATAATAGGCTCGCATTTATTTTTCTAGAATAAATAAGCTAAATTCCAAGTCCTTAAATCACTTCTTGAATAAACATAAGGCATCTCCAGATTATAATTCCCAAACCTACTTAAAGAAATTGCCAAATATAAATTCGACATTTGTGTTTATTCCTAAACATCGATATTTCCCATACTGATTCCCATTTAACTTAATGTATCCCCTTCACTAAAGCAAATATCTTTCAATATTTACAGCTCTAAAATTATTCTTTCCCCATATAAATTGTTTGAAAGATTTTTTACTAGCATATATTTGCATTACATAATGATTACATTTATTGTGGGGAGTTTGAACATGTACACAACACATTTTAATTCTCTTTTTTGTGTCTCCTTCCCCTCCCCACACTCCCTGCTCCTGCCAACTCTTCTGCTCCTTCCCATTTGCAAAAGCTTTATTTCCATTTTTTTCCCTCAACTCTTTTATA
>NW_004955436.1:17679425-17723661 GCF_000276665.1 Chinchilla lanigera | reverse complement strand
TATATATTTATATATATCCCAAATTTAATATTAATCAGAGGAATTATAGGAAGAAAATACCTTCAAATATTTTATTAAAGAAAACTTGCTTAGAGAAAATCTCACTGCCTCACAGTCTTATAACTAAATAACCTGCCAGCCCTGTCTAACCTCTGAATTCAGGTAATTTAGACTCAGTTTTTTATAAACATTTCAATCCAGTAATGCCTATCCCCTGAGCTGCAGAAGTCTGGTTTTGAGGCCCCCACAATTGGAACTCACCTGAATTTTACAAACTCACTTTCTACCATTCCTGTTCTATGTTTGCCAGCCAGTCTCCTAATAAAACGTATCCCTGATTTTTGCTTCTATCTGAGTTTCTTTTTCCTTCATCAACTCCCTTCTCTTGTTTTCTGATTAAATTCTTTCTGCCCTCAAGGTCATCTTTCACAGTCCGACAAAGGACTGAGGAAATTCAGAAAGTCTGATACACCACACCGGCTTGTGCTGAACAGCTTCTGATGACTTCAGCCGATCTTTACTCTTCTGGCTCTTCCCTGTTGTCCTCCTACCTCCGTTCCTCTGCTTCCTATTCTCCTTGGTTTCCTATTGACAGCTCCTTTACATTTTCTCAGCACCAGTGTGTATGTGCAAGTCTTGTCTCCTCAAGTAGACTGTAATCAAGAACTGTGAGGAAAGTTACTTGTTTTTATATAGCAAAGTGTGAGATTAAATTTGTTTTAACATATGTTGTGCATAAAAATAACTCTGGTCTTTTGAAAAGATGCTAAGTGATTAAATCATTCACCTAGAATCAGGCTTGAAGATCTGCAAGTCTGATGTCATCGGAAGCTGATCCGCACAGGCACGGGGTTCATACGATTCTGAGTTTGGAGGGTGAGGACTGCACACACGACCAAGAGGCTGGGAGCAAGGGACGCTGCTTCAGACAGAGAAGCGGTCCTCCCAGACCAGCACTTCTGATGTAGGAAGGGGCATTTTTAGGTCCCAGGATGAAGCAAATGAATAGTTAAAAATGTAAGGAATAGGTCAAGCAGTGAACTAGAATATATTTGAATTCTAAACAATATTACCTTGGAATTTCATGGGAACTTAATCATTTGATAGAGAAGATTTTGAAAAAAAAGATGCGTGACAGCAGCAGAATGGAATTAGGTCAAAGTTAAGTTTTTCCACATCCCACATCTTAGAAAGATAAAATGTATGGCAAACAGACTTTGAGGGGTGTGTGTGTGTGTGTGTGTGTGTGTGTGTGTGTATGTGTGTGTGTTGGGGGGGAATGGCCTGGGACTGAAAACCCAACAACGGGAAAAGAGAGGAAAAGATCATAGGGAAGGAGAGATGATTCGGAAGTGCAGAGACAGGTGAAAGGCAGCAAACCGGGAGGCTGTTGGACAACTTGTGGAAGTGTTAGCAGTAAGTACCAAGCACCTGTTTGTGGAGTTAAGAAGCAAGACAAGGATTTCCAGGGGCTCAAAGGAGCAATGAAGAGACTGATTCCAGAGAAAGTCAGGTATAAGGTACAAGGCAAGTGTCTGTTTACTGTAATTTGAAGCTCAGGGTAAGGTTTAGAGCTGTAACTAGAAGACAAGGGGCCAACCACCGACTAAAGCCCCCTGCGATGCTCAGACTAGGAGCAAGGGCCGACTTTCAGGTAATGAGAAAGAGGAATGGTTCAGGAGCAGGAAGGCTGCAAAGATACTTCTTTTGATTTTCCTTTAGATTGTGTAAATGTGTGATGCAGATAAGACAGATTAAGTTCATTCATATTTAACTTCTTACTTTTTATTGCTATATGCAATCTGACATTTCCCCAATAGTTCTTATTTATTGGACACCAAAGCACCTGTCTTCCTTTCCCCGCTGGTAATTTTATATGTCAACTTGACTGGGCCACAAGATTCCCAGTTAGAAGATCAACTGTTATTCCTAAAAATGTCTATGAGGGAATTCCCAGAAGAGATGAGCTTTTGAATTGGTGAGCTGAGTAAAGTCCCTCTGCATGTGGGTGTGCATCTTTCAGCTGTCGGCTTGACTGGAACAAAAAGTTTGAGGAAGTTTAATTTGCTCTCTGACTGACTACTGAGCTGGGGCACTGATTTCTTTTGACAATGACACCTCTAGTTCTCAGCCTGTCAGATTCAGACTAGAGTTGATGCCACTGGCTCCCGGGTGTTCAGGCCTCCCAACTGCAATGCCAGCGTTCCCAAGTGTCCAGCTCGCAGATGGCAGATTATGGGGCTGCTCAGCCCTCACAGTCAGCACTTCATTATAAACACACACATAGCTGTGTGTGCCCCATTTGTTCTATTTCTCTCCAGAACCCGGATTTATATACAACCTTCGCTGTTGTAATTTCCTTCTTAAATATAGCACACTTATCCTAGAAGTCGTGGACAGAGGTAGAGCAGAGTTCAGAAGAAAAGCAGTGATGTCTTCCTCGGCTTGGATTGAGGCTTCAGTGTTCTAGGAAAGCCTAGGCCCCTTTTAGTGCTACTTCTGAAATGAGACCCTTTCTACCTCCAGACCGACCGCACGGCAGGCGTCCAGCCAACACCTGGGAGGGGTCCAATCATTCCGCACAAATGATGAAGGTGTTCTCATTGCAAAGTTTACCTGCACAGGCCTGTTCACTGAATAAAAAATTTGTGTCTTGGCTGCAAGCCTTTAAATATTACCATATTCTTTCAAGAGGTGCACATTTTCCTTTAAATCAGCATGCATTATTCATTTGTTTTAATTCTGTGGGGCTGACTTAGAATTTCCTAACCCTGAAATGCTGCTGCATACCAAGAGTCTTCTAGGAAAAAGCACCAGTCCGAAGCTTCAAAGAACATATCTTCTGTATCTCTATTTCCTCTTTGATTATGTGCAGTCACAGTACAAGCTTCCTATAAACTCCTCTTCCTGATGGTAGAGGAGATTCATCTGCTGGCACTGCTTTGAGCACAGAATATGTTCCATCCCTGGAAATACGTGTTTAAATACTTAATAAAAGTATACATGTGAAGAGTTTCTGGCAGCTGTAGAGAAAGAAGCTGCATAGAAGGCAAAAAATGATCATTTGAGGAGATTAAGAGAGCTGTAGAAATGGCCATGGTATTATACAACTCCGTGGTAAACAAACACTCCAGGCAAAGAAAATGAAAGAAAAAAGCTACATACAATGCTTGCCCCATGCAAGGAAAAGAACGCAGTACAGAGTATTCCAGAGGTTCAGATCTGAAGTCTGATCTAAACTATGACAGCGCCAACTGCTGTCTATAGCCTCCCTTATAAATCAGTCCTGCCCTTGGGAAGACAGATGGCTCAGTATATAACACTTACATAACCACAACCTGAGCTGAGCAGGACCTGCCAGAAGCAGAGGAACAAGGGTGCCTCAGAGAAAAGATAAATTGGGCTCTCTTCAAAACCCACTGAAACTGCTCTCCCTGGCAAACCAGGGTACAGCAGGGGGCATCAGCATCTTCCAACACACAGGCAACCAGCTGTACAACCTTGGCAGAGCAGCCTGTAACTGCAGCCAGGCGGTTGTGTGTCATTAACTCAAGCCTCCAAGCCCCAGGGTGGCTCCTCCGTCCCCCACACTGTTCCCGGGCACAGGGAGAGCTGCCCTTTGAAGACAGAGAACCTGCATTCCAGAGCTGTGCTGGAGCAGGGAATGTTAGTCAGCCTTCCTGAGCACTGAAAGTACCAGACTTGTACATTGCCAACTTGTAAATAAATGATCTAGGAGTGACACAGTGGGTCACTGCTGCCCAGGCTGAAGGTAGCACTTGTGCTTCTGTTTCCAGGAAAGTCAAAAGGAAATAACAGAGCACTGAGAGAATATGTGGCTCCTCAAAGCCAGGCAGAATCTGTGGAAATCCAGAGCGGCTTAGAGGATTAACCTCAGTCACCACTTAAAGCGAGTATTTCAATAAGTCATTCATTTTTGTGGGATTCATTTTGGTCAACATGTCTTGTGCATACTCAAGACCTTGTACACTAGGAAAATCGGTGTTAATTTGGGATTAAAGAGGATTTTTCAAATGTGCAGCATTTTAGGAAATATGTCATATCTCAGATGAGACAAAATAATGCTTTAAGATAAATGGGAGTGTATCAAATATTCCTTTTGCCAAAGGAATCCCAAGGGCCAAACCTACACAGACAACACCAGGCAGGTGTTTGCCCTCACTTCTGCATTCTGAGATCCCTGCACCCCAGGTACAGATTTTAAGGTGATTACCTGAGTCTTGTGAAATTCTCAATTGCACTAACTTTTATAGTTTGGGTGGGAACCTGCTCAGCACATATGAGAATGTTCCTCTACGGAACTCCAAGTTCTTCACTAATGATTTAATAAAGTGAATTTTTGGAAAGCAGTGTTCTTACGTTGAGAGCAACCTGCATCTAGTTGGCCATACACCGATTTATCATTTGCAGAGAATATAATACATATAACCCAACAGAAAGATTTCCAAAATCTCATTTCTACATTATTTGTCCTTTATTTGTTTGATAGTTTATTGAGTGTTTGCAAGGTGCTGTGGATTTTAAATGCCTGCAATATGACCTTAGCTCCTAATGAGTTTGTACTTTTAAGAGGTGATTGCCCTACACTCTCTACCAAGGGCTATAATGAAAGGAAGAACAATATGTTCCTTAGTAAAGAGAATAATCCTGCTGGCATGTAACAGAAAACTTTTGGTGGGAAGTGGCTGCAGACCTGCCATGAAGGACATATGCATTAAATGCTATAGTCTGAATCTGTGTACTCCTGAATGCATAATACGCCCCCATCCGCAGGAGGGTGGTTATAAGAGGTGGGGCCTCTGGGAGGGATTAGATAATGAGGGCAGAGTCTCACAAACAAAGTTAGCATTCTTGTACAGGAGGCCTAATGAGATCGTTTGCTTTTACCATGTGAGGATACCATAAGAACTGGCCGCCTGTAACCCAAAAGAAGGCTCTCAGTAGAACCCAGCAAAGCTGACCCCATGACCTTGGATGTCTCAGCCCTTAGAACTGTGAGAAATAAATGTCTAATGTCTATAAATCACCCGGTTATCAACATTTTGTTATAGCAGCCCCGGCAGACTAAGGCACTGAACTTCTCCTGAAGGCCATTCTTGTGTGATACTCTCTTTGAGAGTAGGTATGAGTCTTGTATTAGTCGCCTTTCTATTGCTGGGACAAAACACTGAATACCTGCAACTTGAGGAGAGGTTCGTTTTGGCTCCTGGTCTCAGTCTGTGGTTAGCTGGTTCCTAGGCTGGAGTATCATGGCGGAAGGGGCTGGCGGAGGAAGCTGCTCGGCGCATGGCAGTCAGGAGCAGAGAGCAGGGGAAGAGCCAGAGAAGAAAGGGCCAGGGGCCACATAGAGTCCCAGGATCAAGCCCCACTGATCACTCCAAATGCACCCTGAAATGTTTTACTACTCTCTCAAGCATCTCTCAAGAAAATCAAGGTGACAATGAAGATTAATAATCACAAAGCTCTTGTTTGATAATCATTTCAAACAATCATGAAGTATTGGTATCTCTGAAAAGCCTTTGGGTAATGCTATCTTCCCCAAGTCAGTCTCGCATGCTACCAATTCCAGTAGATTATTTGATTTACTTTTTGGACTTCCATTAAAATTATCTCCTTGAGAGTAATTAAGTAAAAAGAGTCCTAGCAAGTTCCTAGTTTCTCTGAAAAAGTGGGTCCTTGGTTTAGGGTATCTGGTACTAAAGAAAGCTTGACAAGTTTTGTGACAGATGCCCCATTTCCCTGTAGTCTCTTTGTTCCTTTAGGATTGCTGGAGCTGCTAGACCTCATGGAAGAATAATCAATGCAGTTTTGGCATTTTCTTTAATATTTAAATGCATTTATTATGGTATATTTCAAAGATTATATAGGCATGGAATGTTTTTAGCAGGTACCCATGTGTTTCAACAGTGTAAATCTGGACACTCATTGACTTACCTAGGTTACTTGCTGGTGAACCCATCAAAAGTTGAAAATATCGTAAGTGGAACAGCATTTCATGCATCTAGCCTAGCAAACAGTCCAGCTTAGCAGCAGAGCACACTGTGAAGTATCTTTGGATTCTCTTCACAATCATACCTGGGAGCTGTAGCTTACGCTGCTGCTGAGCATTTGAAGACAGAAAATTATACTACATATCAGCAGCCCAAGAAAAATATCATAATTAAAAATTCCAAATACATTTTTTTCTTTCACACTATTATAGCATTGAAAAATCTTAATTTGAGCCATTGTAAGTTGAGGACTATCTATAATTTGGATTGATGCCTCTCAAATTGGTAGGCAATGCTACTCCATGAATGGACCTTTGACATGGTATTTCCAGTCCTGGCAACAGTCAAGTGGGACATGGAGTTATCAGAGTTTCTGAAACAATAGCCTGGGGCCAGTTTATTTGTTCATTTATCTAAATTCATAGAGTGTTAATATCCTTAAAGTTTACATGGTTTTTAAAAGATTGGGAAGCCTCCATTTCCACTATAAGTTTCTTAATGGACCTACCCAACCTAATGTTGATTTGACACTGTAAACCCAGGGTAAGACATAGATTTATTCCCAGATCCCACAGTATCTCTCCAAAAAATTGAGCTGAGCTCAGCTCCAGCCATTTGAACGTAGTCACAAATTATATTTGATGATGGCAATGGTGAAGACAAACTCATAGTTGTACTTGATGATGGTGGCAGTGAAACAATTCCTTATACCCTCATCTGGACAGATTTGAATCAGCTGCAGTCTACTCTTTTCTGTGTACCCCAAAACTGCCCATACCTACTCCATTTCCAGCAGAAGCAGCTGACAAAACCTATTCTGCCCAAAGTAGACATCTTTAATTTGTTCTAACTTTTGAATAAACAGTTACAAACTTTAGAAAAAGGCATAACAGAACCTGCAAGAGTGAATAAAAATTAAGAGGTGTCATAGACATTGTGAAATGAAAGGAAACTGCTCAAAAGTAAAGAGCAACTGGGATGAGGGAAAAGAGAAAAGAAAGAAGGGGAAGTTGTGTTTGTATGTATATACAGGATAGCTAACATAGTTGTACTGCTGACTTTTCTCGCTTTACTGAAAGGAACAGTTAGTGATTACTTATTTGATCAATCTTGCATGTCTCTATTTGTTTTCCGGAGAAACCACTTTGAAGATATCAATATGTAATACAACAACCACTGTTAATTTCCTACCACTTTGTAATTCAGTATTGCTTGTGTTGTTCTTATTCTATTTTGTAAATGGATGTCTGTTTGTTAATGTTTTCCTTCTTTGATTTTTAAAATAAATTAAAAAAAACCAATAATATAAAAACTGGAACCAATATAGTGTCAAATTCCTGGTTTAATCATCCAATGGGAACAGTAGTTGTCAAAAATCTACCAAGAGATGATAACAAGTGAAGGACAGCGAAAACACACAGTGGTCCAGCCAGTGTTAGCACATATTAAAGATGGTGATAAAGGTTTATGGAACCCTCTAAGGTGCTTGTCATGATAGAGAAGAGAATGTCTACTAGAAATATAACCCAAAGGATCACACCGCAGGGACGTCACCACTGTCCTTTCTCTCCCTCCTTACTGAAACCTGAACAACTGGCATTCACTTGCTACAGAGTCCAGAGGCATGAGAAACAGCAGGGGAGAAGACACACAAAAGCCTCTTCATCTTTGCCAACTTATGCCAGTTCTCACCACATGTGCTCTTCCTTTCACACTGAGGAGCTGCACCCTTGCAAACATCACAACTGGTAGTTCTCTTCCTTGACTTGTTGGACAGGGCTCGTGGTATCGATGAAGTCAAAGCCCTCTGGCCTCGGATACCAGAAGTCCACACAAGCAGCCTCCATCTAGGAAGGCTGCCTTAGCAGTCTGGCTGCACACTGTCTGGAGACAGATGTGGTATGAAGAAGACGAACACTTGCTTTCTAAGGACAGAGATGTGTGCGTGATAAAAGTCTGAGACTAATAAGGGAGATATTCTCCTAGGTCTTTAAAAGAAACAACATATAAAAATTTTCCTGGAATTGAAACCTACATGACCCACACTATCAGATGACAGCTGACACTTAAAAGCAGTTTGTCAGGAAAGGTTCATAAATATTTGTTCTGAGAAACACTATATATTTTGAAATAGGATGAAGGAAAAAAACCACAATGTTAGACTGCCACAACAGCAGCAAAAGACTCATGGAGCAATAACATTTTTAGTAATGGTGCTCTGCTTCACATGGATCCTGTTGGGAATGCATATAGACTGCATGTGTGTATGTGTATACATGTATATTTGTGTGTGCACATGTATATACATATACATACACACTCAACATATATATGATATATATGCATATGCATATATCACTGTATCAAGCACATATGTATATACGCACATATTCTATTTGTATGTACATTACAATGGTTAATTTTATAATCATTCTACTAGGCTAAGGAATGCTCAGATAGGTGGGAAAACATTTCTGGGTATATCTGTGTAGGTGTTTCCAGAAGATGGTAGCTTTTGAATCAGGAGAGTATAAAGACCACCCTCACTGATGTGGGTGGACAATATATAATCTATTCATGGACTGAACAGAATGAAAAAGCAGAGGAAAGGCAACTCCTGCCCTCGAGCTGGGAGAGCAGTGTCCTCCTGCCCCGGGGCGCGGTCGTGGTGCTTTCAGTGTTCCCGCAGGGAGTTGCATCATCAGGCGTCATCAAGCAGTAGTCATCTGACACAAGCTGAATTACCCTATGGGATTTCCTGGTTCTCCCCCATGCAGACAGGAGATCATGAGACTTCTTGGCCTCCATAATCATATGAATGAATCCCTTACAATAAACCTCTTTCTACTTATTAATCAATCAGTTGTTATATAGATATGCTATTGGTTCAGTTTCTCTGGAGAGCCCTAATACATACATACATACATACATGCTTATATACATACATACATATATACATCTGTGTCTATGTTTCTCACACACATATGAGTGGATGATCGTTTTATCTGCAGTTATAGGAATGTGCTCTCTCTGTTCTGTACATACGTCATTTACATATATGTGTGCCCCTGGGTGGTTCCTTCATCCCTAAAACACGTGAAGGTACATCTGGGAACAAAAAAGTCCTGGAAAGATGTCAGAAAATCATACAAAAAAGGAAAAATGAAATTCAATTGGATAAATACTTCAAAGAATGCTAAAATAGGCATTTACTAAACTCAGAAAAATCATAATAATGAACTATAAGTGTGAGTTGCTATCTGACTTCTTGAAGACGAGAACTGATTTTAAATTAATTTGCATAGGCTATTAGACATGAGGTATAAAATGTTCCCAGAACTTTTTTCCACATAAGGTTGTTGAAAACAAGTAGAAAATTAAGTTTCATCAACTAAATGCTAAAAGTAGAAAATCTCAACAGTTCTAAACACTTCTCACCCAACCCACACTCACAGTAGGGAGAAAGCATCATGTTACAGGGGGCGGAGCATAGCCTGGGGGATCAGGAGTGGAATTAAACCATGGCTGCTGCACCATTTATCAGGTGGCTATGTTGATTAAATTGTTTGATGCTTAGCGAAGCTATTCAAGGCCCAGACTACCATCTCACAGAGCCATTGTAAACAGTAAATGAGATAACACCTTCCTAACATACACATTAAGTGTTTGTTCTTTCCCGGAAATCTTTCCCCACACGATGAAGAAACATGGATCTTTGTCTAAGTGCCCAAAATGGTGTATGGAAAATCTACACAACAGTATTAATGTGCTTTCACAATTACAGTGACTCTATTTAGTACTTTTTTCAGTCCTGAATGACTTTTTATCCCATCTTATAGATGAGTAAGCTAATGTTCTTAAAGCCCACATTTAAAAGGTAAATCAGTGATCTACCTTGGTGGCTACAGTTAACCACCAAGCTCTTGCTCCATATATTCATTACCCTCACTTTTTGATGAAGGGAGAGCCCAACAGCAGCATTTGCTTGACGGCTACAAGGCAAGTCTGCTGTCTTAGGCAGAGTCTAAGAGTTTCCAACGCAAAGACCATTCTCTGGGTAACCACTAAGGTAGATACCCATGCAACAGACATTTATTAAGCATTTCCTATATGTGAGGGCTTGTCATAAACACTGGAAAACTGAGTCTTCCACAGATACTTAGATATACCAGTAGCTGGGGACCCAAATCTTTAGTTTTCTCATTTCCACAGCTTTCCTCCTAGAGAATAATGATAGCTCTGTTGGTAACCTGCTATGCATGATCAAACCTCACTGCACACCATATGATGCTAATGTATTCCTGAGTCTCTGTGGTTGCCATGAAATGGCAAAATGGCTTATTTCAGACATCACTTTGAGAACTGTAACTCCAGCTCCTAAAACGTGGTTACCCTTTCCATAGTCAAGCAAGCTCTGAGCGAAAATTGCTTGGCTAATGGGCTTAATGCAAGTGGTTAGCAGAATGTATGTTTCTCATTGCTGGAAATGTAGCACCTTGGGCATGAAGATCATAAAAAATGAATAGGTATCAAAGAGCAATGAAACGTTGCCTGGTGCCTCTTTTTTGACTTATTAGCCAAATGCCACAGAGTATTTTCATAAGCAACTACCAAAAATGTTTTCTCATAGAAGAAAAAAATAGCAAAGATACAATTCAAGGTGTCCTTCGTTGTAAAAGCCATCGGTTAAGGGACACTTGTGGAACTCTCCTGAAATTGCAAGCTGCCCCTAAAGTCACGAAGAGGAAGGGAAGTCACGAAGAGGTTATTGATTAGGTTCGTGATTACAGAACATTGGGTACTTAGCAACCACCTTTCACCATGAAGTTTTTCAATGAAGTGAAACATTCCAAATCTTTTCTCCTTCCGTGTGACCATCTTAAAATTTCTGCAATTTTTTTCTGGCTCACTCAAACCAAACCTCTTATGCCTTTCAATCCTGCTGGTGGAAACAAGCTTCCTGGGTGGCTGTATAGGCTTGATCAATCCTTTGAGCATAGGCAGATGAACTTCTGTCCAGTATTCCAGCACCCACTGACTCAGAAGTGCAGATTGAGGTGCAGAGAGACCAGGGTCAGCAAAGAGAGCCCGGCCCCCACTCTCCACTAGAAACATCCAGCGAGCAGGACTCTTTAATCTCTGGGAAGCATTTCTCATCAGTTATCTCACCACCCTTCTGCCTTTATGGAGACTTCACGTATTGACTCCTTTGTTCCAAATACTTTTCCCGAAAGCTCTCTGACATGATACATAATTTCTTCCATTTGTTGGATTAGTGCACATCGCATAAACCCACATATGCAACTGTGGGAAATGAGCAGGAAAATGATGTCACAAAGCAAAGGAAGTAAGCCTGCTGCAAACCACAAGTCAATACTAAAGCATCAGCTAACCATTTATGACCAAGCATTAGCGTTCGTCTCCAGGTGGAACAGATAAACTATGGGACAGACAGAGAGTTCTCTTCCTGACTGTGGATCAACTTACCTTGGTCAGGATACATTAGGGGAGGAAAATAAGAGAACATTTTTCCAAAATGAACAGCCCCTTTGTCTGTGTAATGGTCTCCATGCAGTCTCTCCGTGACTTTGCATAAAATCAGAAATAATGTTTACTGTGAGACCTTGGAGTTGTTCAGAAGGCCGACATGAGTTTTCTCAAATACATAAGGGTGATGTAGGAAGGTTTCTGACATTGGTAGTATTCACTATCTTGGTCACTTTAGGTTACCATAACAAAATACTCAAAACCGGGTAAAAGAAATTTAATGCTCATCATTCTGGAGTCCAGAAGGTCCAAGATGAAGGCCCACCAAGATTTGGCATCTGCTAAAGGCCCACTTCCTCATGGCAGCCACCTTCTCACTCTAACTTCACAAGGCAGAAGGATGACAGTCTTTCTGGGGTCTGTCTTACAAAGACTAATCCTTTTTATGGGCACTCCGCCTTCACCACCTAATTATTTCCTGAAGGCTCCGTGTCCTAATACTATCACCTTAAGGCTGAGAATTTCACCAGATGGGCTTTGGTGGGACATGAACATTCAGACCGGCCATCGCATGATAGCGTGTGCTGAGCTGATTTTACACTTGACGAATCTCTATAATCAGTAAGAGTGGATCAGGGTGAGAGATCACAGGGTAATCTCTCCTCTACACACACACACTGACACGCTCACAAACACACGCTCCTACAGGCACACTCATACCTTCAACAGCCCCCAGAGGCATTGTCAAAAACATCCCAGGGGCTTCTGAGCAGTTTTACACGTAGACCATGAACTAAAAAGGATCTCTGGGACTAAGGGGAAGTCAAAGGGGTAACACTTTCCCATGTACAAACGTATGTCTTTCTCCCAGTGTGGTTATCATAGCTCTGAAATTCATTTCAAATGCTACCATTGCAGGCATTCTAATAATTTTTAAAAGCTGTTGTATTTGGCAGCAGTAAGCATAACATACTGACAAAGAAAGGACTGCATGGTCTCTAATCAACTATGTGGATCACAAAGTAATTATGCAAAGATAATCCCCAGGAAACTGCAGAGCAGCCCGCAGGGCAAATCCAGTAATGAAGAGTGGAGGGGCTGCCCAAGGCAGCCATGAATGCTCTGGAGAGCTGCCTGAGGTTTGGGGAAATGCAGCTTCCGCTGGGAGATTCAGGACTATCTTCTCATGAAAAAGGACCCTGGGGGTTCCCAGCATTATCACCCAGCTACCGCCCCAATTAGCCATGGTGCCCAAGGTTTTTTAGGCTTATCGACTGTTCAAAAGTCAGAACAACAAATGGAAAATGTGCCTAAAATTGTATGCTATTGGGAGCTCAAGACTTGGTTCTTGTTAAGACACACAGAAAGATTGGGCCTAATTTGAAATGCGTGGAATAAAAGGCCTGCTCATGCTATGGGAACACCTGAAAATATGGGCTGTGGGGTGCGGGGTTATGGCATGATCCTTGAGGCATTCATGCAATTTGCAGCCAGAATGGCTTGGGTTGGGAATCTTTGTTATTTTTTTTCTAGCTGTACAACTCAGGGGAATTACTCAGTTGTTCTAAGCTGTGATTTTATTATTCACAAAATGAGAATAAGAAATCCTCATATTTCTGCTCTTCTATTGAAACATTGATTGATACATTTCCTTATTGGAAGTTGACTTCCTTCTCTGTGTTGTGTGGACTGAAGCCCATGTCTCCTCATCCCTTTCACCCTTTTCTTCCCCAAACCCAGCTGTCCCATCCACTAAGTCACCCCAGGTGCATGGTGGCTTCTAAACTGACCAAGTCAGCCAGTGACTTCCCTGTCCTGGCAGCAGTGATGGACGTAAGCCATGTACATTTACTAAGCTGCTCTAGTAGAGAAAAGACCAGGTCTCTTGCTGGATAAGTAGAGTAGAAAGCACACAGCCCTGGAGTTCTTCGCGGTCATCCTAGTGTCACATGTGATGTCAGTCTGGGGACAAAGCAGACAGGAGGAGCAAAGCAGAACCAAAGCAGAAATGGAGCACTACAGTTTGAATGGCAACATGAGCCTCTGGATCCTGAATCACTTCTTGGCTTTCACTTTAGATGATCTGCTCCTTTCATTAAGAAAAAAGAGTTGACTTTTGTACCAACACGCGCATTCTATGAGGGACTCAGAGGGCGAGAATATAACCTCAGTGCCAGAGATAGCAACAGAGCTCAGTCTCCACCAAAGCCACTGTGTGTAGGGAAGGCCACTGGGCTGGTGATAGCAATCTGGCTAAAGGGAAAAAGGTGTTCTCTCTTCTTATGAGAATCCAGCTCTATCTGTGGTACAGACCTAGATGCCATTTTTCTCAATTCGTGGGAATTTTTATGGGAAATAAGGTCTCCAAACTGTAACAAAGACTGGAGAGCTGGCAGAAGGGACAATTCCTGCTTACACCCCCAGAGCATCTGCATCTGGTCATCTTTCAGGTCACACTCTTGAATCTTCAAGATTATCAGCAAAGGATTTTCACGTTTGCTTCAATTAGCTTGAGTCTGGATTCTGTTCACCTGCCCTCAGGTGTTCTGGGGAATGAATACCATTTCCAAGATGGCCCCGCTGGCACACAGACGTGTCCCGTAAGATGACTAACGGGTCCGTTGTCTGAGTGGGCTTGGCACAGGGGCTGCCTTCAGACGGAGGCCGCATGGACACAACTGTGGGTCCTGCCCTTCCAAGATAATCAGCTCTGCTTTTCTATCTCCTGTCTTGTGTTCCGGGCTTCTGTATGAAATGCTATTTGAGGAATAGAGTCCATTGCTAAAAGTATTTGAAAATCACTGCCTGGTCAGGTTTAAGAGCCCAGAGCCGGGCAGCAAGGGAACGGGCCGCAAAGCACAAGTGGCCACCAGAGGGCAGTGTTGGGACGCTGGAGACCAAGGTTCCTGCGACAAAAAGAACTTTTCCTCTTTTTAGATATGTATTACAAAGGGCTGACTCAAACTGCCTGCCTGTGTCATTTTTCTTAGGTTTTATTATTAAGTATTGATCTTCATAGCTTATTGCAACTACTTGAATTCAACTGCGGCGTGAAAAGACACCCGAGCATTTTTCCAGTGACATTGCTGCTGTTGATTACTCCTCTTAGCATACATTGGTCCATTATCAATTTATTTGCACTTATTGGTCTGTTCTTTTTGTTGTTTTCACTAAAATTATCGTCATGGAAAAAGATGGGCAAACATCTCTGCAGCTGTATGTTGCTCATTGCGAATCATTCAGCAGACCCCACAGACCCATTTCCCTCTGCAACCCATACTGAGCAATTAACCGCTCAGAGTTCTAATAATGGGGAACACGATCGATCTCTCAGCTGTTCTAACCTGAGATCCAAATACTCACACAAAAGCCAAGGTTTTTAGACTTCCTATAAATCCAGGCAACTTTTTTTCCTGGATGTTCTTCATGGTCTTGGACACCAGAATTCAGCTGGAATGATTTCTGCATAAGTGAATAAAGGTCTGTGATGAGAACACTAAACTCCCGGTTCCTGGCCCTCCCTCTGCCGCAAGGCTTCTAGTGGAACAAATATTCTTGATCTAACTACTGACAGGAGCACAATGCTTTCACCTTGCCCTGGGCTCTCAAAGTCCGCATTAGTCACTTCCTTGAGACCATTTGCTGACATTCTCCATAGTCTCAAAGTTGCATGTAATCTTGCTGCTTAATAGGCTATTTTATGATCTGGTTTTCTTTTCAAAAGCTTTTTATGGTCCCTCTTCTCAAACCATCTCCACTTTGCCAAACAATTCTATTTTGAATAACAGTAAGTGCACGCTAGAAGTAAATTATTATTCTAAAACTGGCTTCATCAAAGCCAGGATACATTGGAGTGGATAAAAAATGTAAAAGGGCCTAATTTGAAAGACCTGAGCCAAGGAAAGGAGATGAAAATCAGCTGAACTTCTAGACTGTTATTCTCAAAGAAGATCACCTACTCTGGAATTACTTGAATGGCTGGTTAAAAATGCAAAGTTCTGGGCTCAATATTGAACTTCCTAAATGAGAATTTCTGAGAGTAGAGACTAGACTTCTGAAGTTGATCACCCTCCTAAGGGCTCTACCCTGAAGGTTGGGGCCAGATCTGCAGGATCTATTTATACACCCTCTCACACAGCTGGAAACTTCTCACTGTGAAGACTGAAAAACAAGACTTTGAACCCTTAGCCTAGGAGGGCCCCATGACCATAGATTACAACCTAGCTGCTCAGAAATATTACTCAAAGCCAACAAGGGAAACTAAGCAGGAGGATATGGATGATACATTAGTTCAAATCCACTGTTGAAAAGATGATGCCAGGAATATCCCTTCCTCATCTTAGGGCAATGACATCATGAGAGAACGCCATGTAAATGACTAGGCAAATCAACATGGTGGATGCAGAGCCCTTCCCTCCCTTCTTACAGATTTCTACCAAATTATATTCCCCTTAGATTCATCCATGGCACCCACCATCACTCTCAATCTTTTCTCACATCACTACTATAGCCATAGATACTTTGCTTAAATTCACATATCTATTAATGCATATAGTAGATGTATACCTGTAGGATTTTAAGGAAAGGTATTTTTAATTTTTTGGATTTTGGACTGTTGTTTGGCTTGAGTTTCTTATCCTTTTTTCTTTCTTTTTTAATAAATCATACTTTCCATTGGCTCAAAATGTCACAGGATCTTGAGCCAAGACATAATTCAACAATTATCCAGTCTAACTTCTCCTACCACATTTGTGGAAACCAAGTTCTTCTCAGCTGTAGCAAACTATGATTCTAAATATCTTTGAACTTTTACAAATTTTATTTTGGAGTCTGAGTTTCTTCTCAAGCAATGTGGCTCATTCTTTATTTAACTAGCCTTAGCTTTAAGTTGTCTTCTATGAACCTTGGAGGAGGTCTTTTAAAATAATGAATTTGAGGCAAAGTTTGAGAATACTCTTTGAGTATTTGAGTATTAATCTAGAAACACCTACAGTTTTAAGAACTTGGTGCTTACATTTTCCAAAGATAATATACCTACAAACAAAATGATCTCTGTCTTTCCTAAAAGATCATTGACTTGATTCCTTTTTGGTAGAAGACCTTAGTATTTCCATGTACATCTATTCCTATTCTTAATGTGACAGTGACTTACTTCTGCCTTCTAAGTTAGCATTCCCCCCTTCAGCTTAGAATTACATTTTGTGTTACCTATAATCAAAATGCAATAGTTCTGAAGCATGAGTCAGAGAAAGCAAGAGAGATGAGGTGGAAGAAAAGAAGAAAAGTGTGATCAGGTTTTAATGATATAAATTGTCATTCTCCGGCACAGCTACTGCTATTACAGTACGGTCTTCTTGAACTCCTCAACTGCAACTCTACGTGCTGCAGACAATCTGATAAACAGTACTTAACAATTCACCTCTACACTAGACACATGTGGATGCAAAGTAAACAGGTGAGAGAACCCTGGATTGGCTTCCTCTCCAGTGAGAAAGAGACATGTGCTGAGTACTAATGCAGGGCTATGGAAAGAGGAGTTAACATTTTTTTCTCAGACAACGTCCAGAGTTTTCTTCAAGTAATGAATAACATCAAGAAGGGGCAGATGCAAGGCTTTTGGATGCTACTGAGAACTGACTGCAGAAACTCACTGGGTAAATGTCAGGCTGACAAGATCATGTGTGACGTGGGGCATCTGAGCAGAGTTGGCACCCGGTGAAAGGGAGATAGTGAAAGTTGAATTGTATGAAAATGTAAGAGAAAATCGACTTAAAGCTAAAGGAAGGATTTCCATCATCCATAAGAAAGATTCAGATTTCAAAAGTAAATAGCATGTGTTGTATTTTTTTATTTCTCAGGATACTGAATCAAGTGTTTTACCATATTAGGCTTTGTTACTGAGAATTTAAAATCTTGAAACAATGAATGCTGAGTCTTAAAAATAGATTCAGTCATTCAGGGACTATGGTAAATCAATAGAAGCGTCACCCTAATATATGATCTAATACACACTAATTGAGTGACTAAAGCCTTTTGAACAACCAAGTGAACTGAGAAACTCTAGAGCAGTTGTTCTGGTGATGCCTGGAGACCCTCTTCACTGCCATGCCCGGGACGAATGGGAAGGGGGTGCTGCCGGCATCCAGTGGGTGGAGGCCTCAGAGGCTGCTAAACATCTGCTCCCACAATGCACAGGAGAGGCCCCACAAGGGTTATCCTGCTCCAAATATCAGTCCGGAATGGGAAAAGACCACTTAGCCTCATCAAAGTCCTTAGTACCGATATATCTGCAGGATCTTAAAGTTTATAAAGTGAATGAGATTATCATCAGTGGATACCCTGCAGCACGTGTAGAGAGACAGGTTGCTTTGGAAGGTTGTCCGTGCGTACTCCTCCTAGCTACAGGGAGAGGACTCTTGGCAGTGGGACGGTCAGTGCCTCATCCCAGTAACAAGACCGTGTGTCTCTCAGCTGAAGGACTGTGTATGAGATCATCTGAATTCCTTTCAAATTGAGCTCTGTGTTCTCCAGAGAAACATTCTGATTAAGATCTTGCTTCTTACATAACTTAGCAACTGTGAAATGCTGAGTTTGCCTCCTGCCTTCTGGAGAAATCTTTTGTCTTCATTTTTAGCCAACCGCATTGTAGTCTTTCTTTTGGTTGAGAAAAATACTCCATAGTTTCTTAACAAGCTCACTACATACCACTAAGTCAAACTCCCAGGCTGCCACTTATTTATCTTTCCTGAGTCTGCTTCTGCTTCATCATTGGGTGTGAAGAAGAGCTGTGGAAATGAAAAGATCCTGATCAAGCGCAAAGCATCACATTTTCATGAAATTCGCAGAAGTTGCATAATGAAGTCTCACCTTACACGTTCTTCACAAGCATCCAGAACTTCCAAAATGCAAAGCAGCCCCAAAGAACTTCCTTCCTTCTACGGGCTGCACATTCAGAGACCAAATAAGCACTGAGCCTTTGAGCCACAACTGAAGCTCCTTGTGTGCATTTTCATTTATCTCAAAATCAAGACTTGCACAGAGTGTAGGCATCCACTTAAAGATCAAAACCTATGATTAATATCTAAATTGCTGATGAGATTTCTTTTGATATCGATCACTGCTGAGCAATGACATGATGTGAAGCGGTAGAACGGCGAGGTTTACTTTCCGAAGGACTCTGCTTACAGAAGCAGAGATGGCAGGGGGAGAGGGCGGAGGAGTCTAAGCAGCTGAATGATATGCAAAGAGCCCTTTTGTTCTTTGCACATTAAGGAATCAGAGGCATTTCAGCTCACTTCCCACACCTGAGAGGTTTGTCACCAAGCCACTTCCTTCTCTCTGAACTGGGTGGAGACTGTCATTTTGCTGCTCTGAAAGTCACATCCTATTCTTTCCCAAACCACATCCCTGCTTCCCTCAGCTCACCCTCCCCAGAAACACCTACTCTCGTGTAGGATTTGCACTTTGCAAGTGGAGAACCCCACACAACAGAGAGAGGACAGATTAAACTGGGAGAGAAATGTCTTTCCAAAGAAACTGTAAGAGCTTTGAAATGCAAAGTCTATTTCTGCAATTTTTGCACATTTCTGATTTTCACCAGTGTGAATGCCAATCAAAGCAAAGTACGTTATAAATGCTGTCAGCCCATTGATCTTCCTTTAAGCTAAGTAAGTGCATCCACGGAAGCTGGCAACTTGACCTTGTTTCAGGGGAATGCTTACCTGGAATTCACCTCACAACATTTCAGGTACTAAGGCACATGACAAGTTGTGACTGGTGCATATTTATTTCCTGAGTTCTAAAAAGTAGAAAGCTGATATTTAACTTTGTGGTTTGTTAGGGTTGAAATTTTTGTTGCTATTACAGCTGTTTTAGCAGTGCTAATTCCAAAGTAAAGAATGATGCAAGAAAGTTCTTGCTCATTTTGGAAGTGTTAGAGAAAACATTTTCAAAAAAATTTTGTCTCCTCCAGTTCTCCAGGAAATGATGTCATCCAGTGGAAACAAACCACTTTGCACAGAGCTGCTGGGCAGAGGCTCATGCTGTTCTGAACGCCTGCAACTCTCCGGGTTGGTGACAGGAGCGGAGATAAGTCACAGTTCACCTCAACCAGTTAGTTCTGCTGACAAACGAGCTCTGATCAATGCTTTTCTGTTGTGTTATCAAATATTTTCAGAGGGTCAGACCTGTCTTTCCGGTTTGGTAAAATGGGTAAGAGGTGGGCTCGAGTTAGGACTAAAAACAATCTGTTTTCTTGTGTGTATCGGATAAATCTTGTTTGGGTAGGTCACACGCAAGAAGAGGTAAACAGACATACCTCCAGGGAAATGATACCGAATTATAAGCAAATGCAAACATAATTCCAAAGTTTCACAGAACAAATCTTTGGGGGAAAAAAGAGAACTTTAAACAAGAGAGGAAAAAATTATATGTGCCATTTTATTAATGTCATTAAAAAGCAACTAGGGCAACTATGAAGGAAGAACATGAATTTGTGGAGAAAAAATTGCTAAAATGAAGACCAAGATAAAACGAAACAACTTTAAACTGTAAAAAATACAAGAAACCTTTTGATGCAAAACCAGAATTAATACATGAACTGAAGGCATAATCAGTAGAATTGACAGTGCTTAAATGAATTGGTCCCATGAAGAACCAAGTTCAAGAGTTTTAAACACTGAGAGTGACGATAATTGGTGATTGACATGGGAGGCCAAAGAAGTCACAAAATTATAGTGATTCCAGGAAAAGATACGAGACAGTCGGGAATAAAACACAAAATAAAGGTTTAATAAAATAAGATAAACATCAAGAAAGGCCAAAATAGAGAAGCATAAAATAATATAATAGAAGAAAAAAAAGACAAGTAAATTAGTTAAGGTAATAATAAAAGTAGCAGGAAAAATTCCTTTCTAAAGGGCAAATACCCAGGATAAATATAAAACTACTTAAACACAAGGCTCTTAAAGAGAAGTCAAAATGACAAAGAAATATTAAATATTAATATAAATAAATAAATAGTGACAGCAGGCAAATGTTAAGCATAGAAGAGACTCGGCTTCTGGTATTTCAGTCCAGACAAAATAAAATTATAATTATAATGAGCACTGTAATTTTTGCATAGGGTGATAAAAGTTTTAACAATATAAAAGTAAAGCAATCAGGACATTTATGAGCTCAAAACTATGGCATCAAAATACAGAAAGCAAAAATGTGCATCATTAGGGAATTATTACAAAATGCAAATACACATTTCTACCAATGACATTCCTAGGAAATAATTATCTATTGATTTCTGTACTTTAGAACAGTGCTCCCACCAATAAGCACTCTTGCATCCTAGGATCTCCTACACCTGAGTGCTTCCATGGAGTGTGAGGCTGCTGGAAGCTCCAGATTGGCCCCCTTCAACTTTGAGCAACTTTTGGCCTAGGGGTCCAGGGGGATTCCTCAGGGAACAGCCAGTAGAGTGGAGTTTGGCAACATGGCTCACAGTGAAAGTGACGGCAATATCTGACACTCTTTCTTCATCTCAGCACATTGGGAATGGTCAGAGAAGTGCTCTAGCCCTTTGGCATCTGATTCAGAAACCTTGTGAAGAGAGATCTTCTGCTGCCTGTCACAGACCAAAGTCCATGGAGCTACCAAGGAGTTCATGCAGGTAGTGGCCAAGGAATAAGTCTGCAGCTCAAACTGAGGCTGAAAGCTGGGAAAGCAGATTTTACCATGTACACACAGCAACCTACATCTCTATGTACTATGACTTCCCGGCCTTTTGGCTAAGATCAGGTGTAGCATCTCTGTGTACTTCCTTGCCTTTGCGATTGATGCCAGCAGGCAGCAGGCAGCAGCAGAATATTCTAGCAATGTCAGTCCAAATAGAAAAAAACAAAACAAAACAGAGCTTCATCATTATTTTCAAGCATTAACATTAAAACTTTAATTGCATGTAAACTAATTTCCCTTATCACAATCTATTTTAAGAATTCACTTGTCAGGAAAATAACAGGAAGAACTGTTAGCTTTTATATAATTTTAACATGCAACGTGTAACAAGTTGGTTAGTTTTAAACTCTTAAATTTGTTATCATTTATTTGTGTAAGCCGAGCTTAATGTCACTTGTAATGTTAAAGTAGTTGAAGAAATTGTCCTAAAAAAGTATTGCTTAGAATTGTACATATATACAAGTAGAAAATGAAAACTAGGTTCAAGCTATGCATATATTTGGGTTATAGTTTAAGTTTTGAAGTATTATGTCAAATAAACATTTATTTTATTTTAGAATCTTGGTATTCTATTACTACAAACCCATTCCATGGTGCCAGTTATTAGAGACCCCTGCAGTGGACCCCAATCTCCTGCCAGGTGCTATAGTTCTTGGCAAGAGGAAAAAAAATACAGAGACAGGATGAGGAGTAACGGGGATCTAGGATGTCTAGTTGTTCTCAGGAAACAAAAGGCCATAAGGCAGCCAGAACCTTGGTATTTCTTGATCACACTCGCGCTGAGGAAAATGGCGGCTGGAAGAGCTGGACAAGTGGCTAGGCAGGCAAGGCTTAAACAGAGGGAAGAAAGCGTTCTTGCGCTAGGGACAGAACAGCCAGATTTAGGTTACTTTTAAAGAGTAGCCTGCTTTGTAGTCAATTTTGGGGAAGGAATTTTCCTCTGGAGTTATGCAGGCCTCAGCAGAGACATTATCTCATATCTTAACCCCATGGTATGACACCTCGTCTATCTGTGCTGAGTTGTGGCCACTGATGACAAACAATGCTAGTCTAGCATCAGCCCCCTGCTTCCCTGAAGATGCGTAAACGGCCTCGGCCAGACTCACCAAAACCAATTTAGGGAAGTCCCCTCTATGTGGCCTGCACTGCTTCTAAGTAAAGACAATCGCACTCGGCTCTGAGGGAAGGTGATGCGGTGGTCCTCTACTTTCAGTTTTGTAGGTTATCAAAATTATATAAGATAAAGCAAAATCTACTTTGCACCTATATATATATATATATATATAATATACAAATGTATAGTTGTATATGTATGTATAAATGCCCTTCAAAATCCTCAAGCTTAGCCCAGTGTATCACAGAAATAACTCTATATGAAAAGATTGGAAAGCACTGGCCCAAAGAATAATCCACAGTGACAAAAAAATACAGCGTGTGTTTAAGTTTTTTAAAAATTATTACAGCAAGAGACACATCACCATTAATATCCCTCAAAATACCCCCTTCAATCACACTGAACACACTTATCCCACTATTCTTGCTACTTCTGGGAGCAGTTCTGGAAGTCCTTTTTCATCAGTGTCTTCAGTTGCGCTAACACAGCTACCTCAGTGTCCTGAATTGATTCAGAATGTTTTCCTTTCATAGTCATTTTGACTTTGTGGAAGATCCAGAAGTCACACGGTGCCAGATCCTGTGAACAGTGTGGGTGAGGACGCACCATAATGTTTTTACAAGGCTGCCTTTCCGCTGTGTGGCACTTGGCAGCAGAATTCACAGTATGTTTTCATCACACCTTGGAATGGCACTCACCAAAGAGGACTCCTAGTATGAGCCTCAGAAAGCTGCATAAACAAAGGGATGCATGTTCAAAGCAAGAGAATATGCTTTAAAGTGTTAATGACAATTGTTTTTGATCACCCCTGATGTTATTAACTTGGTTATTGATAATTATGTTTTCAGCTCTATGAAAACAAATATCTGCCGCTGAAGGAACCATTCTGATATGATTTATTGCTGTAGGCAGAGGTCCTATAACAGTATCACACATGTATTAAGTGAAAAGTTCTTTTTGATTTATAGACTAGAGTCCTTACATATAGTAAATTTTCCTCTTATATTTTCCATTATTATTTCTACTCTAATCATCCACTGAAACTTCCTTTAAAACAAGAAATCCATTATTCTGTTTCCTCTATGATTATAATCTCACTTTTTTCAGTGTAATTGATTATGTAATATTATCTCAATATTGTATCACTGATGCATTTTGCTGCATTCTCAGTTTTGAACTAAATTCCTTCAACAGCATGCACTTTAGTTTTGCTGCTGTATTTGGAATTTCCTTGTGATCCTTGTATCATCTGAGCCTTCTTCCTTGGCTTTTGTCCTGAACTTATCCTGTAACTGAGTTCATTTTCTCTTATTGCTATTTGTTTTTTCTACCCTAGTTGAGAGATTTTGTGACTTCTTTTTGGCAACATTAAGTAGGTATCACTTGATTCCTAACGTGGCATATGTTCTTGTTTATATCTAGCTGTCCTCCCAAAGCCTCAAGCACTCACAAGTGGGGTTTGAGGGAGATAATTGATTCATGGAGGTGTGATACTCATCCACTGATGTGATGTTTGGAGGAGGTGGGTCACTGGGGGTGTGGCCTAGAAGGATCTATCTCCTTCCCTCCTTCCTTGATCCCTCTCTCTCTCTCTCTCTCTCTCTGCTTCCTGCTACCTTTCAGGGAACTGTTTCTCCACAGCCATGCCCCTCTGCCACACCGCCCTGCCTTGGAGCCAGCCGACTATGAAATGAAACCTTTACAAATTATAAGCCAGAATAAACCTCTCCTTCCTTAAACTGTTTCTCAGCAAGGAGAAAGTAACCAAGACAGCATGGTCAATAATATCATGGGATTTTTAAATCAGGTACAATTTTTTCATGTCATTTTATCAATGATCTATACAAACTAATCAAGCAATTCAAACTCCACTTTAAAATTTTGGTAACAGAATAACCATCATTTACTACATAACAGTAACCTATGTCCTACTAACTTTCCATAGATAAAATAGATTTTAGAAAATTATTGAAGACCCTATAGGTACAAAATCAGTTGTAAACTGGAGAAGGGGAAATCATGAAAAAATAGAGTTGTACTGGTGAGATCTGTATTTATCACCTGAGGGGATTCTCAGTGTATAGAGTGAAGAGATTTGGGGCCTAGAGCATAAATCCTTAGGTTTGCTGAAAGTGCCTCTTCCGGAATGCCAGAACAGCCGGAAAATATGAAGAGAGTTCCAGACAGAAAGGAAGCACACAAACACAGACCCCCAAATCTAAATATAAGCATGCTTTAATTCTTTGGGTAAATCTTTATTTCTACACTTCAAAGGAAGAATCCACAGAGCTCTGTAAAACCCAAGGAAGCAGATAAAAAAAAAAAAAAAAAGACAACAAAAATTGAAAGATTTCAGTTGCTTCAAATTTTGGGGGAAAGAAATTTGGGTATGTTTTCAGTTGAGATTACTGCAAGTGAAAACACAGGGCAGAGTGATTCTGGATGGTTGAACATAGGCACCCAGAACTCATCTGCTCATCCACAAAGAAAAACCAAAGCAACAGGTGTACAGCTGTCCTTTGAAGTGACTGATCATGAGACGGCACTGGAAACTAACAGGAGAAAAATGGGCATCTTACGAGATGCAGAGACCTGGTACAGCCTCATTGGAAGAGGAAAAAATTATCCCAGTACCTGCTGCCCCAGTGTTCCACGTGGGAAAAGGGGCATCTCCTCTCTAGGTGGGTAGAAATGAAAGAGAGTCCTAGTGACTCTGCCAGTTATGGATACTGGCAACCTTAGCCACTGGAAACTTTCAGAACCCTCACAGGCTGACAGCCTAAAGTGATAAGGATCCTGAAATCTGCAGTTCTCTGGCTTGGGAAAGGAATTCTTCATCTCTCAATAAGCCCCTGGGGTCCTGCAACTCAGGAGCCATCTTGAGAAGAAACCTGCTATGGTTTGTGTTTAGATGTCCTCCCAAAACCTCATGCAGTCATGGGGTGGGATTCTAGAGTTTGTGGTTGATTCATAGTCTAATGTTGGAATTAAGGGTGTGAGTGCTACACCCGCCCTAGAGCAGGCGGCCTGCCTACAATATAAGGGACAGAAAGAAGCTTGCTCTCTCCTCCTCTCGTTTTTTTACTGTCTTCTGCCTGCCACGAATTGCTCTCTTATGTGAAGCCACCCTTCCTCGGAGCCAGCCGAGTATGGACTGAATCCTCTACACACTGTGAGCTAAATAAATCTTTCCTCCTTTAACTTTGGATGCTGGTTATTTTGTCTCAAAACAAGAGAAAAATAACTAAGACCTCTTGAATGAATTTGGACTGACTTAGGGATCAGAAAATCCTTCATATTCCCAACTCTGGGACCCCACAACCTTTCTACTGTACTGAATTGACAGGTGGCTTCCCCACAAACAAAACTTGGCTGAGTAGAGTAACTCTGACTCAAGGCTGTTGAATGTGCTGTGCTGTGGGGGGTGAAGGGGGCTGCACAGCCCTACCATTGAGAACTAGGAAATTGGGAGCCTCCCTGTAAGAGCAGGGCCAACTGTATGCAGATTCACCCTGGTGCCAGGACTGGACAGTTATCCAGATGGTTTCCACTGTTCCTGTCCTCAGAGTCATGCATTGGTGCCTGTCACTGACTACTGGGAAAGTTTTCCGGGGTCCCAAGCTGCAAATCCCGATCTAAGGGAGTCTTGAGTGATGCATGGCCTCCACTGTTTTCCTCCTCTCAGGGCTAACAGTGCAGAGAGGGCCAGAGGGAAGTTTTTCCTGGCTATAGCCACAGTCTGTTCTTGCCCATTCCCACTGGTGCTTCAGCAGAGAGGAATTCTGTTGAGCTTCACCTGTAACGGACACCTCCTTGATCCCTGGTGGGTGCTTCAGCTGGGAGGCCTCCATTGTCATCTTGTCCGTGGGCATACGCTGCAAGTGGGAACAGGAGGTCCTTTGCTAGGGTGGGCATAGCCACAATATTAACAGAGAGGAATATGACAATATTGCTGCTGAAACTGCATCTTCAAAGTGCTAAAGAAAAAAATCTTTTAAACCCAAAATTCTACATTCAAAGAAGATATACTTCAAAAACAAAAGCATACTAATAAATCATATATGTGTGTGTGTGTGTGTGTGTGTGTGTTTGTGTGTGTGTGTGTGTATGAATGTTTGCCAAGAGACCTCAATTAGAAGGTATGCAGAAAGGAAGTTCTTGAGCCAAAGGAAATGACATCAGCTGGAAACTTGTCTGCATAATGGAATGAAGAGTCCTGGAAGTGGAAAACATGTGAAAAATAAATAAGACTTTATGAAACTCAAAACTGTTCTCATTGAAGCACAGCATTAAGAACATAAAGAGGCAAGTCACAGACTGGCAGAAAATATTCTCCATACACATGACTCATGTAGAAAATAGAGGGAGACCCTCTATAGATAACTCAATAAATTATTCACAGAATTTGGAATCTTTTTTTTTTAATGATAGAGTCAAGAGAAAAAGATAAGAGCTGGCTGGGGATTTAGCCCAGTGGCACGGCACCTGCCTAGCAAGGGTGAGGTCCTGAGTTTAATTCTCTGTACAAAAAAATAAAAGCTAAGACCGAAAGTTGATTAAAATACATAACTAAGAGCCATGCATAGTCCTGTATTGAAACCTAAACCATGATTGTTAAAAAGCTATAAGAAAACACTGTAACAGATGATAAAATTGAATGTAGACTATGGGTTAGATTAGAATATTTTATCAATAAATGTCCTGATTTTGATAATTGTGAAAAAATTCTTGAAGATGCAGCAGTAAAAGGGTCTAAAATTTCCAATTTTACTAAATCCTTTTTTTTTTTTTTTTTTTTTTTGGTACTGGGAATTGAACTCAGGGCCTTGTGCTTGCCAAGCAGCCCCTTGTGCCACTAAGCTATAGCCCCAGCCCCCACTAAATCCTTTAGAAAAAAGACTATGTATAGGTATACAAACACAGCGCCTATAAAGCAAAAGAGGCAAATACAACCACTGATGGATCTGAATGATGTCCAGATCTTTATATAGTTCTTGCAAGCACCTCAAAATCTGGAGTTTTAAATTAGGTCAAAATAAGAAATTATCATAAAATAATGAAATAACATTTGCAAGTTAAGTTAGAAATGCAAAGTAGAAACGAGTACAAATGCAGAAATGATGAAACTAAATTTGGACAGTGGATAAACCAGGGAAATTCTACAATTGTCTCTGACAAAGAAAACAGCAAAATATCTATTTCTCAAGGAATGCTTCCCTAAACTCCAATATTAAATGAAATCAAATGTAAGAATTGACACAGTGGATAAAATCTTGATGTCTATGTATTGAAACAGTTAAGGGAAGGGGGAAAGGACATCTGGGGAGATCAGCTAGAAGAAAGATCATGTGCTGAGTGGGAACATGGTGAGTGTATTCATTTTTCATTTGCTGCCATAAGAGACTACTCCAAATTTAACAGCTTAAACAACATTGATTATAGTTCTTGAGGTCAAAAGTCCACGGTGGGTCTCTCTAGGCAAAAAAAAAAAAAAAAAAAAAAATCAAGATATTAGCAGCACGTCTTGCCCTATAATCTGCTCTCTCTTGATCTCCTCCATGTCAAAGATCCTTGGCACTATATTCAGCCCACCTGGCTAATCCAGTTTAATATTTATAGTTTCAAATCAATGGATTAAGAGCCTGAATTTCATCTACAACTTTTCTTCCTCTCTACCATGCAACCTCCCTTATTCATAGGCTCCAGGAACTAGGATGTGGGCCTCCTTGGGGGCCTTTACATTGTCTGCTACAGTGAGCAGGAAGTACAGGAAGAAAGCCAGCAGGGGCAGAGTCCAGAGAATATGAGGAAAGGGTGCAACAAGGCCATGTAAGGAGGCAAAACGCTGAGATTACATTACTACATATATTACAAAATGTCCTCGGTTGTTAGTTACAAAAAGATTAGTTTCCACTATCCCAAACCTACTTCCCAGCCTGTCTCCCACTAAGTACCTCAGAAGAGGATATCTTATCTAAAACTTAATTGGAAATTTCAAATCTCAGCTGAAGAGTTGCATATGCAAAAAAGCATCTATCTGTAGAAATGAAGGCTGGAAATAACTCAAGTGGGAGGATTTCTTTTTTCCTCCCTAAAGAGAAGGAACAGAAAAGAGTTGAAAGGAGAGGGAAGGTAGCAAGAAGGCAGAAAAGATGATCAGGAAACATAAGAGATCGGCTGCAAGATTTTTAAGAGCAAGATGTCTGATAGTTTGTGTAATGTTTTCTACTTCAAAAATATAAATTTGGTAGCTTTTGCTGTACATAAGAAGCCCTTTTGTAAGCAGCTTTGCTGTAGGAATCAAGAACAGTGGCTGGGAGACATCACAGTGGAAATAAACAAAAAAACTGTAGAATGCAAAATTGGAAATAATAATTCAGTAGAGGCAAAAGTCCAAACTAGAAGTTAGGAGATGGCACAAATTTCCCCTCAGAAACTCACAGAAATCTTGGGAGGACACCTAAGGTTAAATTATCCAGCTCCTGAACGCTGAAAACCCCTGGCTGACATCTGGACCACAAATCTGTCTTCTTTCCCTAGAACTACATTAGTGATACTTGTTTTCAGTAGCATTTCCAATTCTCTAATTCCATTTATGTTTCTTACTGGGATCACTTTCCATCATTTTAATCTATGAGGATTAAATCAAGCAAACAGATGTGGGAGGAAATGGGAGGGAAATAGTGAACATGTTTGCAAGTACAAATCAGGACTGAAATGGGAACTAGAGCTTGGGTATCCTGAAGCAATTTCACAGAGCTGTGTGTGCAGGACAGCATGAAAGGTAACACACACTGAGTTGGGCTAACTATTGACTTTTCAATTACTCTTACAGCCATTGGTTGAATTTTCTATTCTGAAATGAATACTCAAGTAGTGTTCAGTTGCTCTGTTCGGGACAGAGACCTACAAAGCAATCAGTAGCTTAGTTGCTTGAACCGTTAGCCAAATTGAAATCACTTTGGTGTCTGACACCTCGTTTTTCATGAAGTTTGGAAATGAGATGTAGTGAGAGAAGACTAGTCTCTAAGTCAGAGGAGTTCACAGCTCTGGAGGGAGTGAACAGAAGCCAACAACCCCACCCCAGAAAGGAAATGCTTCCCAATACCTACATCTTTTTAAAGATGAGCTAAATTTTATGTTTCTGAAAACGAAAACAGCTTAACAAACTGCAGCACCATGCACATCAGCTTCTTTTCCTACATTATCTTCTCTGATTTCCCAGGATTTAATTTCTCCCCTCCGTCTCCCGTGCTCTGTTTATCTTGAATCAGAGCAGCTACTCTCCTTAATAAAAGTGCCACAGAGAAGTTATCCAAGCATTTCAAGGGCTTCCAACAAAATGGTCAGAGGAATAGTCGAGGCTTTGTACTTTGCTTCTAATTCAACAGAGACCTTTTTAACTAAGCAACCAAATGCCTATCCCATAGCCTAGAAGTTGAGATATTGTATAGAATACAGTTGAATGTCTCCTTTTTAAATTATATAAAAATTGAGATAAGTATTGTTACAGTGGTCTAATACATCTATAAATTATCCATAGTTTTTTTTTTTTAAATGAGGAGTGGTCAGTTTTGTTGCCTATATACTCATTTTTGAAGACAAGATTTATATGTAGCTTTTACTATTTTGCATGTCACTGTCATGTATAAAATTTCTGCAAGACAGAACTTGTAGAAAAGGAGGATCTTCTCTGGAAGATATGAAAAATACATAGTTTTCTCTGCGATATTTGTTTAGATGAACAAATCTTTGGTGAATTTTGTTTTCTTTCTTTTTTTAAAACAGAAAAAAGCAAGAAATAACAATAAAACAGTTACAAAATGGGCTAGCAAGAGAGTAACAATAATCAACACACTGAATATTGCTATTTTTAGAGTAGTTATTGAGAGTACAAGATATAGGCATGAAACATTGTCTGGAAAATTATTAGTACAATTTTTCCCCTTAAACCAGCTGTATAGCTATCTTTTTTTTTGGTACCAGGAATTGAACTCAGGACCTTGCACTTGCCAGGCAGGCACTTGTTCCACTGAGCTATATCCCCGGCCCTGTATAGCTATCTTAACTGTCTTGTGTATGTATGTATTTTTCCTTTACCATTCCCTTTTTTCCATCACAGTTTTTCTTTTCTTTTGATTAGTTTCTGCCTTATTCACAATACCGATTGCACATTTTAGATCTTGTTTATTCTTTCAGATTCTCATACTAGTGAGAAAATACTATGTTAGTTCTTCCTACCCATGAGCAAGGGATATCTTTCCATTTTCTGATAACCTCTTCAATCTCCTTTTTTTTTTTTAGGAGTAATTGTAATTTTGTACTGTAATTTTCACTGTACAGATCTTTTACACCCTTTATTAGATTGATTCCTAAGTATTTCATTTTTTTAGATGCTATTGTGAAGGGTATTCTTTCCCTAACTTCTCTCTCTGTGAGTTTGCTTCTTGTGGATAGGAATGCTATTGATTTTTGAGTGTTGACTTTGTATTCACCTACACTACTTAACTTGGTTATTAAATCTATAAGTCTTTTGGTGGAGATTTGGGGGTCTTCTATGGAGAGTATCATCTCATCTGCAAATAATGATAATTTAACTTCTTCCTTTCTTATCCTTATTCCTTTTGTTTCTTTCTCTTATCTAATTGCTATGGCTAATGTTTCCAGAACTATATTGAATAGGAAAGGTGATAGTGGACATCCTTGTCTTGTTCCTGATTTTACAATGAAAGCTTTCAATTTTAGACCATATAGTATGGTGTTAGCTCTTGGTCTATCATAGGTGGCTTTTCTGAGATTAAGATAAAGACCCTCTGTTCCAATGTCCTGTAAGGTTTTTATCATGAATAAGTGTTGGGCTTTTCCTGCATCTACTGAGATGATCATGTGATTTTTGTCTTTGGTTCTGTTAATATGGTGCATTGCATTTATTGTTTTGCACATGTTGAACCATCCCTGCATCCCTGGTATGAATCCAACTTGGTCATAGTGTATAATCTTCTTGATGATTTGCTGCATTCTGTCTTCCAGTGTCTTATGAGAATTTTTGTGTCTATGTTCATTAGGGAGATTGGCCTGTAGTTTTCTTTTTTTTGGTTTGGTTCTTCTTTGGTTTGGGAATTAGAGTAATAGTTGCTCCAGAAGTGATTTTGGAAGTACTGCTTCCCTTTCAATTTCCTTAAAGAGTTTCAGCATTAGTGGCATTAGTTCTTCTCTAAATTTCTTGTGGAATTCAATTGTGAATGTGTCAGGGCCTGGGCTTTTCTTTGTTGGTAAATTTTTAATTACATTTTCAATTTCATTGGCTGATATTGGATTATTTAGAATTTTTATATCTTCTTGATTTAGTTTTGGCAATTGGATCATGTGTAGGAATGTTTATTTATTCTGTGTTTTTCATCTTATTAGAATATATGTTTTCATAGTAGGTACTGATGATCTTCTGAATTTCTGTAGCGTCTGTTGTGATTCCCACCTTTTCAGTTTTAATTGCTTGAATTTCTGTTTTCTCTTTCCTCTTTTTGATGAGGTTGGCTAATGGTTTATCCATTTTATTAATTCTTCCAAAGAACCAAATTTTTTATTCATTTATTGTTTGCATTGGGTTTTTTTAGCCTCAATTGCATTAATTTCTGCTCTTATCTTTATGATTTCCTGCCTCATGTGAGCTTTGGCTTTGATTTATTTCTTCTTTTTCTAGAAGTAAGAGGTTCAACATTAGGTTGTTTACTTGAACTTATTCTGTTTTCTTGATGGGAGGAAATTTCCTCTGTGACCCCTTGTTTGTTCAGAAGTGTGTTGTTTAATTTCCATGTGTTTATGTAATCTGTAATTTCTTTTGTCATTGATTTCCAGTTTTATTGCACTATGATCAGATGGTGTGCAAGGAATTAATTCAACTCCTCTACACTTACTTAAGCATGTTTTGTGGGCTAGTGTGTGGTCTACTTTAAAGAACATTCCATGTGAAGCTGAGAAGAATGTGTATTCTGATGTTTTGGGGTGGAACACTCTGTAGACATCTACCAAATCCATTTGTTCAAAGGCTTAGTTTAATTCTGATATTTTTTTTGTTGATTTTTTTGTCTAGTTGATCGAACTATTTGTGAGAGTGGCATATTAGGGTCCCTCACTACAATTGTGTTAGTCCTTATTTGGTCATTCATGTCTGTTAATATTTGTTCTATGTAGTTGAGTGTGTCAGTGTTTGGTGCATATATATTTCTGTTTGTTATCTCTTCTTCTTGAAGTTTTCCCTTAACAAGTATTTAGTGACATTCCTTGTCTCTTCTCATCAGTTTTGGCTTAAAGTTTACACTGTGTGCAAATAGAATAGCTACCCCTGCTGTTTTCTGGATTTCTGTGGCATGGAGAATTATTTTCTATCCTTTGACTTTTAGTCTATGAATTTCTTTTTAAGTAAATGTGTTTCTTGATGGCACCAGGGTTAAATCCACAGTCATCTAACTTTAACATTTAGTTTCTTTGCAATAAGAAACTTAGAAATGTGACATACCTATGGATGCATGGGGGAAAGGGAGGAAAATACAAAAAAAAATGGTTAGTTCACAGGGAAAAACAGGACAACAGTGAGAATGCAATATTTTTAAAAGAGGGGAAAAATAGGAATTTCTGATATAGAAGCCAAGAAAAAAATGCCAAGTGGGTTTTTCAAGGGACCGTAAGGAAAACTGATCTGAATCACTTGTTTAAAGTTTAATGGTCATCCCACCGTGTTGTTCTGCTTCTCAATGATTCCTATTTTGTTGGTCTCTGAGGCCCCACTTCTTATTTTCTTCCATAACTTCATCTTGGCTCTCTGTATTGACCTCTGATGTCCTCATTGAAATATGTCTTCTCCAATAGTGAAAAACATCTTTACCTTTGTGCTCCCTTTTCCTTCAGTTCTATTTCCTGACTGCTTCTTCTCAAGAAAACTTCATGAATTCACTGTTTTTATTTCCACACATCTCATTCCATACTCAATCTGGTTTTCTGCTCCACCCAAATCATTGCCAACAATATGTCATTTAATCAAGTGGACACCTTCAGACCTCAACTTTGCTTGCTATGTTCACAAATTTGACATTTGTATCATGCATTGTTTTTTTGTGGGGTTTTTTTTTTGTTTGTTTTTTGTTTTTTCTCTGGTACTGGGAATCGAACTCATGACCTTGTGCTTGCCAGGCAGGTGCTGTGCCACTGAGCTAAATCCCCAGCCCCTGCATTGGTTTTTTGGATAACACTTTCTCCTGGTTTTCTTCCCAACTCTACTCATATTTCATTATTATTTGTAGTCATCTCCTATCTTATCCCAGAACTCTGCCATAGCCACAATATCTGCTACTGTTCCCGCTCTCTAAGGGTGTCCTCATCCATACCCATGGACTCAGTTATAAGTTATTTGGAGACATCTTAGCCTAGTTCTCCCTCAAGAGTTTACAGCCTTATTTCAAACTTTCTACTAAACATGCAGTCTTATCTCTTTAAAGGAAACATTAAACCTAGTATCTCTACATCAGAACCTACTGTATTATTTCCTGAAGCAGATATGTCTAGAGAGTTCCAAATCAGCAAATACTCTACTCAAGTTTCATCTGTGGGAAGTAAAGCATTTGGAACTCAGCTCCTGATTCATTCCTTCCTTCACTGCCATCTATTCAACTTCCAAATCAGTTTTACTTCCTAGCTATTATGCAAATCAATCTACTTCCTTCTATTTTTGCTCCTACTAATTTAGTCAAGCCAACAACATTTTTCATACACACAATACCTACCAACCTCCACTGACCAGTGTACCTCCAGCCTTGCATCCTTTAACTGATTCTTCCTACTCTTCTTGGGGTTTATCATGTCATTCTTCCTTTAAAAATATTTAAATGGCTTCATACTTGAATTTCATAAGTGAATTAAATAGTTTCATAAGTGAATGGCTTACAAAACTGTGATCTGAGCTGTCCCTGTCTCCAATCTCATCTCCTAACACACTTCCCTTCCACTTCATGCTCTAGCAATAGAACTTCCAGGAATGCTTCAGCCACATCTCCCTTTCTGGCCCTCTGGTTGCTTGCTGTTTGTCCTTCAGACTTAGCCCCAGTGCCTTTCTACAAGGAGGTCTCCGTCTCTCTCAGGTTATATTAGATTCATGCCCCCATTGTGGCCAGCATTTTCTTTATAACATTCATCATGCATTATGGTAATTACTCATTGCATATCTTCCTAACTGGACTTGTGCACAGGGCTTGTCTTGTACCTGACAGATAATGGTTCTCGTTGAATACTTGTTGAATAAATGAGCCCAACCTCAAAAGACAATTACAAAAATCCAGCAAGTCACCAAGGAGTCTAGCATATATCAATATCTATATCTATATCTGTATCTATATCTTTATATCTATATCATTTATCTATTTAGAGAGAGAGAGAGGCAAAGACAGAGAGAAAGAATCCTGAAGTATCTGGAGAAATCTGTTATCATTATCTCCTAGATTTACTAAAATATAAACATAAGCTAGGGTTCTTTTGTCCAATTCATTATGAATATTATTGGATTTGAAATAGGTTTAATGGAAATAACAAAATAAAAGTAAGCTAGCCAATGGACTTTTATCTGGAAAATAATATTTTGGAAATTGTTTATTATTAAATATATAAATGCATGAACATATGAATCATAATATATATTATATGTATATATGTATGTGTATATTAAATATGCATGTGTTTTGCATATACACACACACATGATTTTTGTTAATGTCCTTTTGAGCACAGAACAATAGTAGAGTCAAAACAATAGAATCATAAGTTTCTATGACATAAATATTATCTTTTATGGTCAATTTCCCAAGCTCACAGGAATGTCAAATGAGAATCAGATAACTTCTTGGTGAGCCTGCTTCACTAGTTTTTTCTTACTTGCCTAATTGATAAAAGAATTAGGGTCAGTTCCCTGATCCCTATGTCACTTGGAAGCAGTGACAAAGTTTGTAGTCTTTGAAAATATCTATTTTCCAAAAAGCAAAGCCTCCTTTCACCAGAAATATGACCCTGCTTTTGCAACCCCAAACAAGTCAAATACATTACAGTTCAGTTCCCATTGTACTGATGTTTGCACATTCCCAATGAAAGGCAACCTTCCAGGTATTCAAGAAAAGGAAACAAGCTACCATTTATGTGATGAAATCACAGGATGACTGAAGAAAAAATGGAAGATATCATTAGTCATCTGAATGGAATGTAGAATCTGCAGGAACTGATGAAAAGCTCACTAAAATTACAGCATGCTTACTCAAGAGACTTGCAGAGTTAGATGCAGCAAAGATGGAAGGCCACCCGGCTCTGAGAACAACTGTTTTTGTCTACACATTCAGGGTCCCTAATTTAGAATGCTTTGATGAATTTCAATTGTCACACAGCATCTTAGAAATACTGTACAGCACAATCCACACCAGATGAAGCCAGGATGTCAGTGGTCTATAAAAAGTTAGTTGATTTATCATAAGAATACTTTGGGGGTAGAGTCCAGAAAGGCAGAAAGAATCAAGAGGAAATGGGGAAAATTTTATATATATATATATATATGTGTGTGTGTGTGTGTTTATATAGAAAGGAAGGAGAAGATATTTAGGGCCTTTTGGTAAACATCACATTCAAGAGGCACATGTCTGTTCTTCTTGGAGGATACTGTATTAGTCAAGGGAGGATTATAAAATTGAAAGGACCAAGTCTACAGACTCTGACTTCTACCCCAAACTATCCCACCATGGAGTTTTTAACGAGGTGTTTAGTGAACAGGCATGGCCCAAAAAGATATAGGAGGCTCTAATTCTCTTGTTTACAAATCAAGAAACTGCAGTCCAGATCGGCCCTGTTTCAGGGTTGGTACCACAGACTAGTACCAGGATGTGCCCCGTTAGGAACCAGGACACACGACAGGAGATGAGAGGCCCGCTTTGTGAGCAGTGTCATCTCTGTCTACAGCTGGCCCCAGTGGCTGCTGTTACCACCTGACCTCCACCTCCTGCCACATCAGCCTCAGGATTAACTTCTCACAGGAGCTCAAACCCTCCTGTGAGCTGGACATGCAAGAGATCTAGGTTGCATGGTTCTTATAAAGAATCTGATATAATAATAATAAATAAAGGGCACAATAAATCTAATGCACTTGAATCATCCCCAAACCACCACCATTCCTGGTCTGTAGAAAAATTATCTTCCACAAAACTGATTTCTGGTGCCCCAAAGGGCTAGTGATCACTGAGTTATTTGATACACAAGGGCCAAATGTTCAGCAATTATTTACTGGATTATTTGTTATGCACAAAAATTAATTATCCAAAGTCATTGCACCCAAACATCTTGAAGCAAGAAAAAATGGAAACCCTTCAAATTATACAAATTCAATAACAATAGCAATACTAATAATTTTCAGTTACTCTGTGCAACAATGTGTCAGATGCTATGCTATGTAATATATTTCTGTTCCCTCATTTATTCTCCAAAACTTTTTGTAGGTAGGACTAATTGTTCATACATTGAAAAAAATGCAGTGACCCAATATAGGAAATAGATGCATCATTCATTAAATAATTTCTAATTCTAGCAATTTGAAATAGACATGTATATGTGTTTGTGCCTACTAGGAAAATGTGATATGGAGAAAATAAAGAAAAGCAGTAGAATAAGAATGGAAGTAAGTTTCTCTGAGATATGGTACGTGAATAACAAATCTGAGAAAGTGAAGAAACAAAATACAAAGATATTGGGGAAAGAATATTTGAAGCACAAGACTAGAACATGTAAAAGCCTTGGGACAGGGGAATGGTTGAGAAATTTTAGTTCTCTCTTCCCTATTTTTTAGGAAATAACAAGATGAGCCAGACTTGAATTCTTCCCTCAAGAAACTTATTTACTAGAAAGGTAAAACAAGTGCAGTAGTACCAAAACAAAGAATGGTAGAATATAAGAGGGAGAGATACCTAAAGATTCAAAGAGGTGGATGCTTTGTTTAACTTGGCAAGGAGGGATTTAGTATTGGAAAATATTATAAATCTCCTAGAAGTGGATTTTCAGATTATCTTTAAGAATAGAGGTAATACCTGACCACTGAAGTAGGTTTTCAAGAATGCAGAACAATTTTAGCACTTAGATGGAGATTTGAAGAAAAAGTAGAAAATGGATCTTTGGGAAGTGCATTTTAGCAAAAGTAGTTCAGTTTAGTCAGAGTTCAGCAAGAATGAGAGCAAAATAGAAAAACATTTGGAAGTACCAAGCGAGAGCATATTCATTCCAGGCTAAGACACTGGGAGGTAAGCATTGGTGAGCTGATGACACAGTGTGTGTGGAGGTTGAGAGGGAAGAATGAATCAAAGAGCAATGATGTTTTGCACCTCAATGGCAAAGAGAAAGGTTAACAGAAATAAGGAGTTCAGGCATAGGAGCAGGTTGAAGACCTCGAAGGTAATGTTTAGTATGTTAAATATGAGCTCCTGGAGTAGTCTTCTTGAGTATTAGCATGCATCAGAATTACAAGCAAGCTTTGCAAAGACTGATTGCTGAGCTCCAGGTGCAGAGTTTTTGCATCATTAATGTGCTAGATTTTTCATGTCTTATAAATTCCTAGGTAATTCTGTTGCTGTTGGAGCAGGGACCACACTTTAAGACCTAATATCCTGAAAGAAATGTAGATTGAAGCAAAGAGAGGGAAGTGAAGGCCTAGATAAACATCATCTGCTGTGAGTGTCCAAGTAGTCAATAGGAGCCCAGGGAAAAGTGAAAACTTTTTGCAAAAGTAACCATGAGCATCTTTCTAGAAAACTACAATGATAATTCACTGTGTTCTCTCCTTTGTCCACATGTTTTTCTCTCCAAATGTAGATGACATAGTGACAATCAGAATTAGGAACAGATATTTCCAAATTGTTTCGAAAATATTCTGGAAAGCACTATCCAATAGAAGAACAATGTGAGATACAGAGGTAATTTTTATTTCACTAGTACATTTATTTAAAAATAGCAAAGGAAAGGCCCAAAGAAACATAAAATTTCTTTGCAAAATGTATTAAATAGCAGACATTATTATAAAATGTCTTATGTTACATATTGTGTAACATATGTCAAAATATTACACATTTTATATTGTCTAGCGTGTATTTTATACGTACAGCCCACCTCAGTTTGGAGTAGCCATACTGTCAATACTCAAGAGCCACTCGTGGGATTTGACTATCATAATGGATAATGTGGGCTAGAACTGTATGACTGAAATGCCTAATGATTTTACCAATGACAGTTAAATACGTCTGTAACTTAAAAACAGCATTCAAGGAAGTAGGACCAAACCTAATTTAAATATGACTGATCGTGATGGTTAATCTCTGCATTTGTCTGGGGTGATGTATCTGGACAAGATTGGCATCGATATCAGTGGGCTGAGTAGGAAAGAGCCACATTCAACTAGATGAGTAGACACCATCCAATTCATTGATTGCACCAATAGAACAAAAATACAGAGAAAAAATAAATTTGTGTGCACTGGGATCTGGGACAACTATCTTCTGCTGAGTTTAATTTTAGAACTCCAAGTTCTCCAGCCTTGGGGTCCAAAATTGGGGACCTCCATTGAGGTCCTTAAGCCCTCACATTGAGACTGGGAAATACTACCACCCTATCATTCTCCAGTCTGCAGATGACATATCGTGGGACATAGTGTCTATAATTATGTAAGCCAATTTCCATTTGAAAACCTCTTCTGTTGTATTTATCTATTGCTGTATCTGTCCTATTGGTGCTGCCTTTCTAGGAACACTGATTAATACACTGATCTTAGCTTGTTTAGGCCAAGGCAAAAACTAACAAAATGTATGTGATTGTAGAGTCAAGAACAAGAGTGGATAAAACTAAACTGATTCCTCTTTCAATTAAGATAGAGCAATAGGAACCACACTTACGTTCCTGAATGAAAGATTGTAAAAGGAAAACGCTGAAAAGTATTTGAAACAATAATTTTTACATGTAAGATATCAGTTAGTTCAGATTACAGTTCCTGTGGGAGAATAAACAAGGGAACTGTATGAACACATGATCTTATATTTGAGAGAGAGCTTTCAGGGTATAGTACAGGAAAAAGGAGCCTACATGACTACTAGAAATCTCTGATAATTGAGAATATTGAGTTGAAAATCTGCAAAGGGCATGGAAGGAAAGATTTCTGAGAAAATCATGGGAAAAGGCAATTGCTGCACAAAAACAGAACACTCAAAATCTTAAAAGCATCCTGTCCTTATCTGTAGTTGAGTATTGTAAGGAAATGAACTGACAGTAAAGGACAATAAAACAGGACAGGCTTAGAGAAAACAATCTGAAACTCACACAGAGTTGGGAACGTTTCATTTTAATTCCACTCATAAAAGACTTTTAATTCACAGGACATCAATAAGAAAACACAAAAGGCATTGCCTTATGGTGGGATAAAATTAGTTTTATACTAAGGCTGCTTTGATCCACCTATTAAAGTTGAAAGTAACCCTCAGAAGAATAAAATTATGACCAAAAACTTTAGCATTGACCCAGCAAAATTTCAAGAATATTTATGGGAATACAAAAATACCTAGCAGCCATTAAGGTAAAATGCACAATGCCTGGTATCCAACAAAAAATCACCAGACATAATCAAAATGATCAGATACTCAAAACTAGTATACAGATTTAATATAATTGCAATAAAAATATCAAGATCATTACTCCCAGAACTAGAGAAAACTATTTAAAAATTAACGTGGAACCTGAAGAGACCCAGAATAGCAAAAGCAATCCTAGGCAACAAGAACAAATCAGGAGACATCACAATCTTGGGTTTCAAATTATGTTACAAAATTACAATTATAAAAACAGAATAGCACCAGCACAAAAACAGACATGCAAATCAATGAAACAGAACAAAGGATCTAGAAACAACTCTAGGCACATTCAGCTATCTGATCTCTGACAAAGGGGCCTAAAACATATACTGGAGGAAAGATAGACTCTTTAGTAAATGGTGTTGGGAAATGGTGCAGAAGAAAATCAAATCTAGACCCATATCTTTCACCATGTACTAAACTAAAATCAAAATGGATCAAATACCTAAATACTGAAACAGAACAATTTAATCTATTGAAAGATAAAAACAGGTAGAACTCATGAAAACATAGATATAGGCTAGGGCCTTCTGAATAAAACACCAACTACACAAGAAATAACTTCAAGAATCAACAAACGGGATCATATAAAATTAAAAAGCTTCTGCACAGCAAAATAAACAACCAACAGAATGAAGAGAAAACCTACAGAGTGGGAAAATTTTGCCAGATATACTTTGGACAGAGGACTAATATCTAGAATATACAAAGAACTAAGAAAAAAACTAGACCCCCTTCAAAATAAAAGACCCAATCCCAAAATGGGTAATTCAAGTGAGCAGACACTTCTTAGAAGAGTACAAATAGATAATAAACACGTGAAAAAAAATATTCAAAATCTCTGGTGATTAGAGCAATGCAAATCAAAAGAACACTGAGATTCCACTTTACTCCAAAAAGAGTAGCTATATTCAAGATATCAAATTAAAAAATAACCACAAGACTGTGTATAAATAGTAACACTTCAATATTACTGGTGGGGATTTAAACTAATGCAACCACTATGGAAATCAGTATGAAGAATACTCAAAAAGTTAAAAATAGAAGTTCCATTTGGCCCAGCTAGTTCCCTTCTAGGTATCTTCGCTAAAGATTTAAATACATCATATTACAGTGATACATGCATACCCATGTTTATAGCTGAATCTTGGAAGCAGCCTATGTCTAGAAATGACTGGATAAAGAAAATGTGGTATTTGTGGATTAGTACTCTGCCATAAGGAAAGATATATTTGAATCATTTTAAGAAAATGGATCCACCTTGAGCCCATAATATTAAGTGAAATAAATCAGACATATAACCTTAAATATCACATAGATTTTCTTATATGAGAAACCCAATGTACAAGGAAATTAAAGAGCAAAGTAAAGGCTGTGTAGTTGGAAACAGGAAGATAGAACTTTTACAAAAGGAAAAGGTACCATGAGACAGGAGGGAGAAGAAGGGAGGACAAGAGAAAACAAACATGGAAAGTGAAGCTGTTTTTAACCTAATAAGGAAAAGTCAACACACCAAAGCCTGTATTGTTCATCTAAATAAGTGGTTTGAAGGAAATTTAGAAGTTCAAATTGTTACATATAAAATGACCTTGTACAAAGAGAAAGACCTATAAGGTTGACATAATTTATCAAATAAAATAGGAGCAGAACATTGTTATCAGACAGATAATGAAGCTGGAAATGTAATTCATAATGGAAAGGGGAAAAAAATCAACCAATGGGAGAGACCCAGAAATTAAATAGATAATAAAATTAATAGATGAGAATATTAAAATAATTATTATAATTGAATTCTGTATTAGTTAAGCTAAGTAGCTATAACCATAGATTTAGTGGCTTAAACAAAAAAATTTCTTTGTTATAGTTCTTGACACTAGGAAATATGAAATCAAGATGTCAGAATGATTGAGTTCTAGTATGGGTCCTCTTCCTGGGTTGCAGATGATGACCTTCTCATTGTATATCCACATGTTGGGAGGGGAGGGAGCAAGGGAGGGAGCAAGTGAGGAAGAAATGAATGAATACACTTGGGTCTCTTTACCACTTAATAAGGTCAGCAATCCCCTCATGGGCACTCTACCTTCGTCATTTCATTCAAGCCTAGTTACTTCCTAACATCCTTACCTTCATATATCATCACACTGGGAATTAAAATTTCAATATTGCATGAGTGTTGGAAAAATTTAGAGGAAAAATTGAGGATATGGAGACAAAGAAGGTATTGTTAAAGACTCAACTCAAACATCTGGAAATGCAAACTATAATAGATGAAATTAGCAGCATATTAAAAGCTGCAAAAAAAAGTCAACTTGAAGACATAGCAAAAGAGCCTGTATAAAAATGAAACAGAAAAAAAAAAAAAAACAAAGAAAAAATTGAAGTACATTACTGAGCTACAGAAGAAATGCAAGTGGCATATTATATGTATAATTGGAGTTCTCACAGATGAGGGAATAAGAAGCAATTACATTTGAAGAAATGAAAGCTTGAAATAATTCACATTCAAATAAAACAATAAATGCATGAGTCCAGGAAGCTCAATGAAATCCAAACATATATCATGAAGAACATTACATCAGGTGACAGAATAATCATATTGTTAATGTTTTCATCTACCCAGGCTGCCATAAAAAATAACTGAGAGAATAACTATTGAAATTAATTTTCTCATAGTTCTAGCATCTGGAAATCCAAGATCAAGATATGCTCAGGATCAATGCCTAGTGAGGGCTCTTTTTTTGGAATAACAGATCACCAACTTCTTACTATGCCTAACATGGCCTGTGTTGCATCCATACAAAGAATTCTACTCTCTTCCTTGACTTAGAAGGGTACTAATCCTATCCTATTCTGGGTTAGAGATTTGACATATAAACTTTAGGTAAGCATTTAAGCATACAACAGCTGGAAAAGCAGCGCTTATGGAAACATTTTATAAGCAATCAGAAAGGCTTCATATGAAAAGGATTAATAATGATAAAAAGGATTTATAATGATAGCAGTGTTTCTGATCAGAATTAATATAAGAAAGACTGTGGAGAAAAATCTTTAAGACAGTTAAAGAAAAATCTCTCAAACTTTTAAGATGACCTTTTCCCATTTTTTGTTTTAAACAAAAGGTAGGATAAAACAGATACAGAAAAACTTAATTGGGAATTATGTCATCTTGAAACAACAAAAATTACTCCTGATGATTTATTTTGTTCTCTGAAAGATTATATGTGAGTTATTATTTTATTAATATGACTGCAGCTTAGTCATATCACTTGAATATGCTTTTTTTCAATTTTTATGGAAAAATCTAGAATGAAGTCATCTAGAAACTTCATTTTCTCTCTCCCGTCTTGATTCTAGTTATAATTGAAGCAGATTTCTCTAATACAGATTCTACATAATACCAAAACTGCTGATTGCAAAGAGACTTTAATACTTGCCAAAACTCTGACAACTTCTCTTACAGTTAAGGTTAGCTCCCATCGCTTGCTTGAATCAAACAAGCATTGGAAGTTTCTTTCCCAAAGGAAAACAATCAACCACTTTATCTTCTTTAAGATTGGATAAAGCTGATACACAAGGCTTTTCTGAGTTTCCATTCCCATTCTCCAAAGCAAAAACAAATGCAGCAACAAGCAGAAGAAAGGAGTGTGTTGTAAGCTAAGTTTTTCTGGTGCAATTTCTCAAATGTTTCACGTTTGAATTTTCATGTAATCAAGATGGTGTGCTCGCATTGGCAGCACATATGCTAAAATATCATCGAGATGGTGACTCGCTTGAGTATCTTCAGGAGAAATAAATGACGGGCTCCTCTCTCCCAAACCCGTACAATAGAACTATAAATTGCTAGTTCTGAAAAGTACCTGCATTTTAAAGACAAAGCTAAGGAAAGTGAAGTCAACTCTTTATGTTTTTAAAGTTTTAGCTTCATTATATTTATTTTTATGTGCAAATAATTTAAATATACTAGTGGGGTTCATTTTGGCATATTCATATGTGCGTATGATATGGTTTTATCATTTCCCTTTATTGCCCCTTTCTTCTCCATTCTCCAATCTCTTCCTGCTCTCTAATACTCTTCCCTCTAGGTTCATGTCATTTTCTTTGTTAAAATATTTTTTCTAGCTTCTTTATATGAGGAAAACCGTGGTATTTGACTTTGTGGGTCTGGCTTATTTCACTTAACATGACAGTCTCCAGTTCCACCCATTTTCCTGCAAATG
>NW_004955436.1:17659360-17679325 GCF_000276665.1 Chinchilla lanigera | reverse complement strand
CTTTCTTCATCCATTCATCTGTTGATTGTCACCTTTTTTCTATGTTCTGAGTCCCAGCTCCTATTGTCTGAGGCTTAAACTGCCTGACGTCTTCCTCCCTGGTGTAGGCTCAGGAAAGGAGACAAAGTGAAACCACCCCCTGTCAATTCTCCTCCAGTGATGCAATTCCCAAACTCTTTTCCCTAAATCTGGGGTCTTTTGTTTCCCACCCCATTAGGAGGAAGAGGAAGTTTCCCTTATTCTTGGTCTTCATTTCTTCCTGCATTGTGATTTATACCATAATCAAAGATTTTTACTTTCTTTAAATCCTTTCGAAATTCTGGAGGCCGGAAGTGCAACATGGATGGATACGGTTGAAATCAAGGCAGTAGCTAGGGTACCTCTGCAGTTCTGTGCTGGAGAATCCATTTGTGGCTCTCCCTCCCCTTCTGCTAGGGAACTCATGCCCCCTTTCCCCTCATTCTCTCTCTCTCTTCCCCCCTTCGCTCTGTCTCCCCCCCATCATCACTCCTCATTCTAATCTCTGACAGTGCCTGATCTTCCTCTGCCTCTTACTATGTAGAATACTCAATAGCACTTAAACCCTGCCTAGATAATAATGGAGGATAATCTCCTTACAATATCATTAGTTTAAGAACATTTATGGAAGTTTTACCATAGAAAGTATCTTCCACAGGTTCCATACAGTCAAGTCTGATAACTTTATGGGTCACAATTTAGTCCACTTTAGTTTCTAATATAATTAAATGGGGAAGAAAATCTTTTCAATAAATTATACTAAACAGACTTTTTCTCTCTCTCTCTCCTCTCTCTCTCTCTCTCTCTATATATATATATATACACACACACTATATGCAAAGATTAATTTGAAGTGTTATGCTCTTAATTATAAAATATAAAATTATAAAACATCTGATATTGGTATTTTCTAAATGTGGTAGACTTTAAAGCAAATAGTATGCTATCTAATAGAAATATGCTGAAGTTAAAAAGCTTAATTATCTTATTCATTCAAACACTGAATGGAAATTTCTAAATGATATTTTATACTTCTCCCTGTTATAGATATATATTCCATTTTATAAAATATATGTACACCAGAATAAGAAAGTTTTATAATAAATGGGGGTGTTAAGAAAAGTTAAGCCAGGAGAGAGTTTAATAAATATGATATATGCACAACGTTTCTTTTTCATTTTCTTTTTCCGGTACCAGAAATTAAACTCATGACTTTGTGCTTGCTGTCTTCTATTGCTTTACAGAAAGGAACAGTTAATGATTACTTGTTTGATCAATCTTGGATGTCTCTGTTTTCCTGAGAAACCACTTTGAAGATATCAATAAGTAATACAACAACCATGGTTAATTCCCTACAACTTTGTAACTCTGTTTTGTTTGTATTGTTCTTATGCTATTTTGTAAATGGATGTCTGTCTGTCAATATGTTTTCCTTCTTTTATTTTTTAAAATAAAAAAAGCAAGGAAAAAAATACATAGGAATGCAGGTATCTCTTTGAAAATAAAAAAAAATAAATATGATATATGCTGGGAACCTCAGTTCAGCCTGCTCAAAATTTGATTTTTCTGTCTGCCAGCGCAAAGAACACAAAGTAAAATAAAAACATATTGTTACCCAAAATATCATAGTTTTCTGATACTGACATGGGGAAAATGTCTCCCTGAGTCTTCATAAAGAGAAAAATGGACCATGGTGAACATTTCCTCAGTATTAGCTTTCCCATTAATTTAATAAAGAGCTTCCCAGATAACATTCCATTGTGAAGCCCAGTGTCAGTAGGCGGGCGGAAGCCAAGTGGAAGCCAGTGTACAGAGATTAAAGAATTCAGTCAAGCTCCATAGCTTTCCAACAGTCGACTTTGATACAGTATGCTATTGGTATTAGGCTAAAGAAAATTGGTATTAGCCAAATAATTTTGGGTTACTGTGGGTTAAAAATGCACAAGGGATGCCACTGTGGTGGGAGTTTTCCTTGCTTGTAAGTCACTAATATGTAATTGTGAATTTTAAGTAGTTATTGTTTCCCAAACTTTCAAATCTATTTGCCTTGACTTAGTTCCCAAGTATGTTCCTTTGTGAAGAAAACTTTATTTGGAAATATCTATAGGAGATAGTAATTTGCTTATCATGCTCTAATTACAATTGATGCAAAGAAACTATACATCTATGTACTGTCATATCAGATGTGAAATAAAAGGTTGTGTTTTGTGAAGAAGAGGAGAGGATAAAAAATGAGAAAAGGCCAGCAGCAATCTCAGGTCCAGCTCTCACCTGCAAAAGTGGGAGGGCCACATTTGCCCAGGCTGTACATCAGGGACTTTGTGTTTTTCTGGGGCATGGCACAAGAGAATAGATTTTCCCCACTGAAAACCAGTGACCATGCCATAGGTCTACAGGAAGAAAAACTGGTGTGTTTTTAAGTCAGACCTTCATAAATCTGAAGCATTTCACCAATGCTATAGAAAAAAATGGAAGAATAAAAGATGTTTACAGTACAAGGTTCCAAAGAAAAACAACCTCAGATCAGTATCTAAAAAGCAACAATTCCCTTGCAAAGAAAAAAAAAAAAAAGGCTGGGCGAGGAGGGAGAAGAGAACATTTTCAAGACAAACACATTATGACAGAATAAGAAATTAATTCCTGTGGAAGGAAAAACCATTCTGAATATGCAAAGCAACCTCACAGATCTATAAACTTCCATGCCCTGAAGCTATTTGCTTAAAGAACAAAATGATTCTCGCTTCACTAGACCAGCTGTCTTTTAAAACATGAATAAGCCTGCTGAGTCTGGGCTCCGGAGCACCTGCTGGGGCATCAGACTTCATCCCCTCAAAGCCAGTCTCTGAGGCCAGAGCCCTCCTGCTCCTCATTCCCATAGGCACAAGCGTCCTTGTGGTGCTGGTGGGCGGGGGATGCACATTAAAACAACTAACAGGCATTTCTCACTGCTGGATGCGTTTCATCCAAATCTTCCCCAAAAGATCAACAGTATGAAAGCAGCAATTTTCAAGGAGAAATCATTCATGAACTTCCTTATTAGACATTCTGAGCTACTGTCCTGTTTAAGGAGTATCATATGTCAGACAAATTCATTGTCTAGGCTAAAATAGTCTTGCTTTGAAATAGTTGAGGGAGAAACTTATTCAGCTAACTCATAGAATTACTAACTGTTCTCATTTCAAGATACATAAAAACTTCTTTCTACTTTATCTGTTTGAGTCATACCATTGTTGCTATAACTACAGATAGAAGTTTTCCCTCCGGTCTACCTGAGGTATATGATAAGAGAAGTCCACACTGTAAATATGGACTCTTTTCTTGGACCTTTCCAATTAAGAGTTAAAAGAACAGATACATTTGGAAATGAATTCCTGAGAGATACTAAGTAAGGTCTTGGGAAATAGCTAAATAGATTCGAGTCAAAGAAAAGAAAGCCCAGTGCCTAGCTAAGACAAAAGAGTTTGCCAGACAGTACAGGTTTTAAGGGCAGAGGATCATAGCTACCAGGTCATCAGCTGCAGGGGAGGGAGCAAAAATAGCCAATAATCAGAGATGAGGCAAAGCCAAAATATGAGGAGGGGCAAGGAGTTGGGTAGTTTCTAAATAGAGATTAGATTAAACATATAGGAGTGGGGAGAACGACTAAAGATGCCCTGAATTTTAAGAGCACAGACCAGTAGGTACTTTCCAATATCAACATCATCCAAAGAAAACAGATCAGGATGGATAAGAATGATAGGATAGTCAAGAGTAGTCAGTCCAGATCCCAGCAAAAAATGAGCATGTTTCTGCAAAAGGTCTATGAGAATAAAATATGCCATGAACAATTTTTATTTTTCATTACTTTTGGGTTTCTTGCTTGCCATGATTTGTGATGCAGTTGAGTCAGAGGAAGGTATGTCGCCACACACAACTTTAATCTTTTTTGCCATGATGGAAATTGAAATTGCCAGGAAAGTTTGAAAAAGTCACAACTGACTTTGGCCACTCCACTTCGTCAAACAGTGCGCTAACTACATTGGCCCTGCGTCAATCTTCTGAACCCTTCCCCTTCAAAACATTTCATTCTGAGACCAAGACTTTCTAATCTTACTCTCCTGTCCAGCCACCTTTCCCACCAAGTTTCCTGATGGATAACATCACAGCTTTAGTCCTCTGGTCTTTTTATGTAGGTTCTTCTTTGCTTAACTCCCTACCTTTTTTCTCTGCATTCATATCGGAAACCCCACTTACACTCCCAACATACACACAGGCACGGGCGCGCGCGCACACACACACACATGCACACACAGACACTTAACCTAGCAAGGCCTCTGTCTTGGGTCAGTTGAACCATCTGTTTTCTTTCTTATGTTTACATCCCAGATGCTGAGAAAATCAAGTTGTGTCTCTTAGCTGGCTGGCTAGACTACAAAATAATGATTTCTGATTTATTTTGTCAGTTGTGATGGTTTGGCTCTGAAACATCACCCCCCAAATCGATGTGTGTGGGAGGTGGTTGGATTGGGGGGCTCTGCACTCACTAGTGGATGTGATGGTGAGTTCACAGCCGAGTGTGCTGTCAGAAGGTACGGCCTGGTCAGAAGAGGCGAGTCTCTGGGGCTGTGACCTGAGGGTCCATTTCCTCCTGACTTCTCACTTCTCTCTCAGCTTCTCGGCCACCACGACAGGAGCAGCTTTCTTCCACCTGGCCCTTCTGCCATGTGATTTCTGCCTTAGATCCTGCGAACTGTAGACAAAAATTTCTAAATTTATGAGCCAAAATAAACCTTTCCTCCTTTAAATTGTGAGTGTTGATATGGTGTGCCATGGACAAAAAAATGACTAAGACATAATTAAAATCATTTTCAAAATTCACTCAACAAGCTATCATTGTTCACTAGTTCCCAGAATGTGCAGAGAAGTATGAAAAGTACTGAAATATATATGAAAGCTCCAAATATTTACTCACGTTTGAAAACTGGAGAGTGCTTTATGAGGTGCTTGAGGTGAAGATGCACGAATTATCTTTTAACCTTTCCTTTTACCCTAAGGGTGATGGCACTGTAGAATTTCTGAGGCCACGTTCTCCCAATAAATCTGAACAAAAACAGAGGCTATTTGTCAGCATCCATGGAGGACAAACAGGAGAAATTCCCAAGCCTACCCAAAATGGAGCCAAATGCAGAGGCCCTGATGTTTGTGCCTCTCTCTCTCTTCTTCCGCTCCAGGGCCTGAGTCTACAGCATTCTTTGGCCTGCCTGGGGTTTCAGGCTGTGCGCCCCAGCCTGTCCTATGCATGCAAAACTGAGACTGGAAGTCCATCCTCACCCTATAGTCATGTTTCAGAAAGCGCTCGTTAGCTATCGATTGTGTGCCAGACCCCAACCTGAAAATATAGACATGAACGTGACACTTCCAACCAAGTTTCCTTTTGAACTTCCAAGGAATGGATGCTTTATGATTGTTTCTATGGCCTTAATTTATAAACATGATATGCTAGGTGTAGTAAGGGCAGATCTTGAAAATGAATGAATATATTTTTCTCGGAAATAAGTCAGAAAGACAGAAGGAGGCTAACCCACTATGGGGTAGAGGAGAAAGACTGAGAGCATTTTCTGCAGGCAGCCTGCACAGCCCAAGGAAAGAAGCCGTGATGTCCCAGGCTATGGGTGTTTGTAAGGGTCACAGGGCCCAGGTTAGGAACATCAGTAAAAGAGGTCAGGGGTAGCCGTTACAGATAATGCCAAGGAACGAACATGAACACATTGTTACAAGTCCAACCTATTTACATAACGGGTTCCTTCATCTGTCCTTTCTCAAAACTTGAATGCTAGTTTACCTGAGGAGCCAGGATGTTGCAGAAAAAAACAAAGAACATGTTCCATTCAGAGTGATAATATGTTTATAATTATATTATACCGTATTTTAAAGCCAGTAATACTGTTTCCCTAGGTGTGATCAAGTCTGATTGAAAATTCAGTGAAATTAATCCAAGACTAATTTAACTAATCGGGCTACTTTATCCCAGGCTCCATACTTGCTTTATTAGCCCCCGCCTGATAATTCACTTATCCTTTAAACTGGTTTTGTTTGTTTCTGCAATGACTGAGACAGGAGACTGGAAAAGAAGTGACACTTCAGAGGAACCCAGGTGTGTAGGGAAATTGGGGCGTGGCTCTGGGCACAGGTCCTCACATCAGGTGCTCGGGCAGAATTCCCACTCTGCTAGTTCCCAATTACATCATAGTAGATTAATTAACCTCATCATTCTTCAGTTTTTCTTTTTTGTATTTTTGTATGTAAAATGAAGATAGTTATGGCATTCATTCTATGCCATTAAATTCAAGATAAATATAACACATATAAATGTGTTTCCGTGTATTGACTTATGTAGAGAAAGCACTATGTACATTTTGCCATTATTTCTAGCCCTACTGTTCAAGACATAACCACCTAATGATATGAGAACAACAGAGTAGATAGAAATTTCTCATGCATTCACAAGTATACAGAAGATATGTCCAAGAGTGTATGCTCAATACTAAATCAAATTAGGGATAGCAAAGTCCCAAATCAGGGACTACTTGGAAAAGAATTTTCCCTCCTTTGATCATATGTCATTAGTTAGCTGTTGGCCCTTTGCTCAGCTCTTCTCTGTTCATTCTCCCAGTGTTAATCTCATTTAGCATCAAGCGAAGCGACTCTCAAACAACCTTCTTGAACTCCAGCCCCATAGTTTCAATTTCCTGTAAAATATTTCTACCTGGATGTCCTAGCTCTCAATAAACTATATTTTGTCTTCTTCATCTTAATGTCTATCACATATATCTATAAGAAGTATACATATATTTGTGATTAAACAGATATGGTGAAGTAAATATCAGACATGGATGTGTGAATGGATGAGTGAATGAATGAATGAATACTGTGAACCGTTCTTCAGCTGAGGATAAAATTAGCATATAAGAAGTCTTCCAAAGATTTCCCACCCACAAACTCAAACCAAATTAAAAAGAGATGTTTTCCTCCCATTTAGAGTAGATATTCAAATGTGGGATTTGGTCAAGAATGTGCTGGACATGGTAAAGCCAGCATAAAGGCCCAGGCAGGCCGTGGTGAGAGGGGAAGGAGGGTGTAGCTCTCAATCCTGGGCAGACCACAGACACACACCTGCTTAATCATTTGCTCTAAGCCAAAGGAATGTCTATGGGTGGAGAAAATTTAGATGATCTAAATCCAGTAAATTTGGCTGTGTAGTATGGGAATCCATTTTCTTCACCAAAAGCATAAATCCTGGATAAAATTGATCAAGGATGAAAGAAGACTAGGTAATAATCATGTAAATACAACCTCTGTCTCCACCCTTATGGTCTAGACTCCAGTGGAAAAAAAATCAGGGAGTAAAAAGTTGGAGGAGTGTGTAAGAGGTATAGCCCTCATTCACTAATTTTATTTATTTATCCAACAAAAATTCCTGAATGCCCTCACCCTGTATTTCAGGTTCTGTCGAACACCCCAACCAAGGCACATGGTAGGGGAAGTATTTACCTATATACACCAGTCCCTTGGTCTCTTGGGGATCAAACCTTCCTAACATTTTCAGGTCCTCTTAGTTTTTCCTGAGACTCACAGGAGCATAGACTGCTGGGAGACCTAAATGACAATAGAGTTGGGCTCAGTTGTAAAGGCTTGCTTATGGAGCATGAAGCCTTGGGTTCAATTTCCAGCAAAGTACACACACACACACACACACACACACACACACACAATTAAAAGTTAAATCAGAGTCAAATAGAGAAAGAAGCAGAAGATCTGGGCTTCTTGTCTAACCAAATTTAGAACTTAAAAGATATATTGAAGTCCTAACCCTCAGTACCTTTGAATGGACATTATTTGGAGACAGGATCTTCAGCAAGGTAACAAAGTTTTTTAAAAAACAGATAAGAGCTGGAGATATAGCTTGGTAGCAGTTGCTTGGCTAGCATGCTCAAGGCCGTGAGTTCAATTCCCAGTACTGTAAAAAGTAAAAGTGATCGAGTGGCCCTGACCCAATGCTATAAGGATGTCGTTCTAAGAAAGACAAGTTTGAAGATAGGCATGCATAGAGAAGGGGGCCACATGACAGTTACAGCAAAGATCCAGGGATGCTCCTACATGCCAAAGAACACACATACTGCTAACACATCAATGGACATGGGCGGCAAAGCATGCAGCAAATTCTCCTGGTAGCTCTCAGAGGAACTCAAGCCTACCAGCACCTGGATATCAGTCTTACATTACAGCTGCCAGGATTGTGAGGCAATAAGTTTCTGTTTAAGTCGCTCAGTTGTGGTACTTTATAACATCACTCCCAGCAAACTAATATACAAAGCTGATGCTCCCAACTGCCTAGGGAACTGAATTGTAACCAGGTTCATTTGCAACTTCATAAGAGAAGTAAATACCCATCAAAAATTGTTAGGTTAAGAGCTTTGAAAAGAAAAAGAAAAAAGAACAAATACTGTCTCTTCAGAATGACTCTCCCAAAATAATGACAAGGTGCCAATGCAAAAGCCCCTCTTTGGAAAAGGTGCCCTATACCCTAATCTTTTGTTTCAAGTTCAGACAAACAACAGGTTTTTGTTTCCATAGATAGCCATGTTTCAACCATGGAGCCAAAGAGCAATAATTAACATCAATTGCTGTATGGGCTGCTTGTGCCCTACCTCATTTTGTCTCAAGTGTAGGCCACTAATTAAACACCAGAGCAGATGAAAGATGGGCAAGCTCATGTGCTTTGATACACACACATATCTACACATATGGAATTATAGTTATGACAACTTATGTAAGGTGAAAATTATTTAAACAAGGCTTCCTTGTTTCCTTGTTCTAGGCTTATAATCATCACCATGAAAATCTGGAACACAAAACCAGAGCACAGTGAGTCACTGCGACTTAAGAGTTAGAGCAGATATTAACCTAGGTTTAGCAGGGCCAGCATCATAACTTCCAAGGCCAGTGCAAAATAAAAATGCAGAGCCCTTTGGTAACACACAGGGGAAAAAAGTCCTTGAAGGTAATAAAATGTAAAGATATAACAACTGACACCCACAATTTCAAGGGAGAGAGGTTTATTTTAGCTCAAAATGTGTAGGGGTTTCAGTCCATAGTCGATTGGTTCCAAGGCAGAGCAGAAAAACAAGGTGGTGTGGCAGACAAGGAACAGCTCATGGCATGGTGGCAGGAAGCAATGAGAGATCAAAGGAGGAGGAAGAGAGATACACCCTTGTAGGCCCCGGCCCCATGGACCTACCTCTTCTGATCAGGATTCACCTCCCAACATCACATTTACCCCGTAAGCTGCTCATCGGAGAACTAAGCCACTGATAAGTGTCATGCCCCCATGATCCAGTCACTTCCCAAACGTCCCACCAGGAAGGTTGGGGGAGGAGAATATCCAGATATAAACCATAACACCTTTTTTTTCAGCATGGTATTTATGATTCTATTTAACGTTGTGCTAAGTATAGAAAACATTTGTAATTACAGTGAAATGGATAGTTTAGCATTAGATCGTTCAATGCAAGTTTTAAATGTAAATATTAAAGGCATTTAGTTCTTATGCAGCATCACTAAATGCACATACTTCTTATTTCACAGCTTTTATATGCACCTGTATTTCCAGCAGACAGTGGAAATGCTATGCAGAATGAACCCACCTATTATTATTTCAATTCTTGGTGCTTGCACATTTTCCCAACGTGCTCTACCTTTGGGTGACTCCTGGGTAAGGAAGGATTTAAAAGAGCAGGAACTCTCTCAGGGGTTGTGCTGCCTTTCCCTTTCCTTCTGTGACACCTGTTCAACTACTTGTCCAGGTACTACAAGGAAGTAACACAAGAAACAAACTATAGTGGGTGCCTTGGTCATTTGTATTTCATCTTTCTGCATTTATAGCAAGTTTTCATTGAAATGGAATGTGTAGCCTAATGAGATTCCCAGACTCCACAACTCCCACTTAGTCATGGACCTTGCATCTTGACCTGGTAGTCACTTCACGTGTCATTGGAGTCCATGCATTGTGGTCGAGACCTCTGCTCAGAAGAACCCCTGCTAAATGCATAATGGTGTGGCAAGCAACACGTACAACTGTCATTCCATTTCACTTCTGTTTCACATCACAAGCAAAAAGGTGAAATTATTTAAAGTGTCTAGACAGTGACAGCAGAGCATTAAATCAAGCATGAAGATGAGTACGTGCAGCCACAAAGCAACCCGGATTCTTGCCTGGATTTCCCAGTGACTTGCTACATCCTTAAGCAATCCACCAACTGCCACAGGAGTCCGCTCCACATCTGTGAAATAAGGAACAAGTCCACACAGGACTCAAAAGTTCCTTGAATCTTTCCTTTTATGGCATTTTTTCCCCCATCGTTATCAGTTTATTTTAGCAGTCCTACCTTGTCCTGCTCATAAGACAGCAAATTGTGTAAAGACAGGGATCTCATTTTGCTCACAGTTGTTATCTGCAATGGATAGCACTGGGCTTGCCATGTGGTAAGGCCTCTATAAATGTATAGTGAATAAAAGGAAAATAAGTACGCCCACCATCTTCTTGATCCTCTTCATTCTTTTTACAGTGAAATCTAGGATCAAGCATATTAGAAAGAGTATGTGGAAACCAAAGGCCAGTTCTAGCACACTAATCCAGTTTTGGTGATCTGTTCAGTCAACACAGAGCCAAGGTTTTTAAATGGGGGGAATTTCACATTAGCATACAGAAGTCTAGCTATACTTTAAAAATCGGAATAAATGGTATATTCACCTGAAGAAGGCTTGGGCATACTCTCAAGTTTGTCATTGCCCTATTAAATCTGTTTCCTTCATGAAGGTCACCTGCAAAGTCCCCACTAAATATCTGAGTCAGTGCTCTCTGCTTTAGGCCATCTGGAGAGAAAGAAAAGAAGTGACACTGGTGACGTCCATTCACCCATGGCTATGTAACTCACTGGGCATTTTTGGCTTTTCTCCCAGGTCCAAAGTTCTAACAAACATCACTGAAACAGTGCCTGCTTTATGCTTTGCGTGAGTGTGGATCTTTCATAGCAAATTGCTTGTTGTATACAAGTGTCGTTTTTGCAACCCCAAATTGTCGAGTGCAATAGAAAGCCTCTGACAAATTAATAATTCATAACCAGTTCCCCTCAAATCAATGAGCCAGTCCTTCTCCAAACCAATTTCATTTTTAAGAAGCTCTGGTCAGAGAATTTTAATGCTCTACCAATTAATTTCAGTTTCTGTGATACCAGAGATTAGGGTATAATTTAATGATATAAAGGAGGCAGAGCACACTCAAAATAACATATAAATAAGTTAACATCTGTTCCTCTCAGTTGCAAAGTTCACCCTGTTTGTATAATATCTCTCTAAGAAGGACTGTGACTTTTAGAAAACAGCAATATTACTTTTTAAGTATTTGTAATTAAGTGTAAGTTTGCATGGGTCAAATTTATATCTAAATCATTCACAACCATTTGGTGGAATATTTATGACGAGGCACTATTGCTTTTGAACATGTATTTTAGAATATATGTGAGAATAAGTATTTTTCATGTATTTTATAAATATATAAAGAAGAATATATTAAAAATATGAGATATCAGGTGCATTAAGGGTAGTATGGGGAAGATAGAATAGGTAGAAATCTTGAAGTTATAGGTGTAGGTAAAGACTTTGTGAAAAACCCTGATTACACAGGAAATAATGCAAAGAATCAACATGTGAGATTTCATTCTCTTAAAAAGCTTTTGCATAGCAAAAGAAATCACCAATAAAGTGAAGAGACAACACACAGAGTGAGAAAAAATTAGCTGCTCCTCAGACAAAAAGCTAACATCTAGAATACATAAAGAACAAAAAACATCCGACCTCCCAAATTTAAAGACTCGGTCCAAAAGGGGGCATCTGAAATGAACAGACACTTTTCAGAGGAAGAAGTACAAATGGCAAATAAATATACAAAAAAAGTACAACATCACTTGTCATTTGAGAGATGCAGATTAAAACAACACTGAGATTCCATCTCACTCCATAAAGAATGGCTATTATCAAAATATCAACTAATAACAAATGCTGGAAGGGCTGGAAGGGAAAAAGGAGCCCTTCTCCTCTGTTGGTGGGAGTGTGGACTGGTGCAACCACTGTGGAAATCAGTGGGGTGATTCCTCAAAAATCTAGAATTAGAGGTCCTCTTGGACCCAGCTATTCCTCTCTTCTTAGTATCTTCCTGAAAGAATTAAAAACATCATACCACAGTGATATATGCACACCCATGTTTATAGTAGAGCAATCTGTAATAAGTAAATCTTGGAAACAACCCAAATGCCCATGGATAGATGAATGGATAAATAAGGTGTGGTATTTTTATACAATGGAGTACTACTCTACTGTAAAGGATAAACTTGAGACATTTATAGGTAAATAGATGCACCTTGAGACCATACTCTTAATAAATTGGGCACACTTTTAAGTATTGCATTGTTTCTCTTGTGAGAAACCTAAAGTCTAAATAAAGACCAAAATATATAATAGCTACTGAGAAAATGGAAAGAAAAAGTTTGGATAGGAATATGAACAAAGGAGGGGGAAGGGGAAAAGAAGGAAGGGAAAAAAGAAAATAGAAGGAAAAAATGGAAACAGAGCCTTTTAGATGAGGGAAGGATGTGAAATGGGAAAAAGAAGAAGCAAAATATATCATGTACAGGTACAAATTCCTTATGATGAATATGATTGTAATCTGAAATGTACCAATAAGAAGAAAAATAAATAAATATATTTTCAAATTAAAAATATAGAGGGGCTGGGGATTTAGCTCAGCGGCAAAGTGCCTGCCTGGCAAGCGCAAGGTCGTGAGTTCGGTTCCTGGTACCAGAAAAAAACCAAAAAAAAAAAAAAAAAAATAGAGAGAGAGAGAGGAGAGGGTACTATTTATGACCAAATATTAATTTTGGGACATATACTTGATAAATATATATTAGAAATGAAAAGATTATTATAAATTAAAATTTAAGTTTCATACAACAATGACAGTCTACATATTTTTATTGCTCAAGATCCTACACATTTTTCTAATAAAACATTTAAAGCCAAATCAGGCCAAACTGAAATGTATCAAAACATTTTTCCAGTGGATAAGAGAAGCAAGCTGTTTTGTTTTGTTTAATTGAAAGAAGATGTTTATAGTGAGTCGTCTTCTTCAGAATTTTGTCATCCTCCTTGGAATTCACCTTAAAATTCAATCTTTTTCAAACCACAAGTTAACAAAGGGAAATTTCTCTATCAAATTAAATTTATACAGATAAATTAATTTGAAGTCTACTATAAAGTCAGAGCTTTACAAGGACTTCCAGACTCATGCCACGAAATAGAGGAACACTCACTCTTGCACACTTTCATCCAGCATTTATTTCTTCTTAAAGTAAAGCAACAGAAAACTTTATTACATTTTTTACCATTAATTTAAAAGGTCTCTTTTAGTCAGCCCATCAACTGATATTAGTTTATTTTTACCTATGGTAGTATCTTAGGGTATATTTCTATTACAAATTTCAAATTTATTATTGTTCAGACAAAAAGTCTGTTTGTTGCACAAGTCACTGGCATAGCAATCCACTAAACATTATTCCAAGGTCTTGTGAAACTTTCCCTTCAGGACCAGCAAGGCTTGGGGATGTTGCGAATACTTTTGCCTTTCAAGCCCTCTCCCATTTAATTTGCTTTAATGTAGAGTGTGCTACTTTTTAAGTGCCTATGGTCCTATAAAGCTCCCCTATGACTACATCTTGGACATACATCCTGGGATTTTAAATTATGAATCACCTGCAATAAGCTTTTTAATGATCAGGGCAAGAAGTCCTTCTTGCATTATTCTCAAAGTTTCTTCTTACTAAGGCAATGGTCATTTTAAAATCTAAGCATCTTACTTCTTTTCCTTTGTTTCTGGTGGACTCCTTTGTCTGTAGCAGAGACGGAGAGAGAGACACAGGCACACACAGCACACAGACTTGGCTTTCAGTCAGACCTACATTTGAATCTCCAATGGGATTCTTGGCTGTGTGACTGGGGCAAAGGAATCTCTTGGATCAACCTCCTCATCTGGACATGTGCTCAGATTAGATAATGTCTGCAGACCATATAAAGAAGGTAGCACACAAATCATTGCTGTTCAGAATTTCTATTCTTCTTTGCCCACTTTCTACCAATAAATCAACTCTATAAAATTGCCTTTATGATATTCCTAGAGAAATTTGTAACTATTATTTAGCTAATCTCAATAGAAAATGCACACACACATGTGCCTGCTATATATAATCTTAGTTAATCATCCTATTAATCCCATAAAATGGGTAAAGCAGGAAATATTCTCCCCATTATGTAGGTGAAGAGACCATGCTTAGCTAAGTTAAGAGCTCACCTTCCATGATTAGAGGATGGCTAATCCCAGGGGTTCTCTCTGGCCTTCTGACTACAAGTCTCTCCTAGTCTTAACTCTCAGCTAACTTATAGGCATATGCCATGGAACTGTGATGTGTTTGTAAAAGCAAATCTTGTTCACTGGTGGCAATAGTACATTTCCACATTTCTAAGAAAAAGCTATAGGTCCAAGAAATAGCCCAATCTAATTGGAATTAGAGAAGAAATTAGAGTGGAATTAGAGAAGGAGGCCAACAGAGAACAAATTTAAGCCATTTTATTTGGTTGAGCTTTAAACACTAGCAGTCTGAAATTCTGCACAAAAGCCATTTCAGCAATGAGATATCTTAGCTGTTCTCCTCAAGAAGTGCAAAGGACTATGGAATTTTTTAAGAACTGGAAGACCGTAGAGACTGAGGTCAAGAAAAGCAGAAGATGTTCCCAAAAATGCTGTCTGGGCAAGTCATTTCAAAATATTAAATGGGTTATTGTCTTTCCAAACAGCACAACTGAGAGCTATGTAATTATATTTTTTATATGGTATGTCTCATTTCACTGATATCTCCCAGGAGTTCTGAAGTGTTTTGGAATTGACTTGCTCCTACCCCCAGCCCCGAGCCCCAGGGAAGGACTAAAGAGCTGATGGTTCTGACCTGTGCCTCTAATCTGCTTGCATAGATGCCTTCGAAATCCCAGAGCAAAGCAGGATACTGCGCAGGGCACATTGAGCAACTCTTGTCATCCAGGGATGCAATATACAGAAACCGCCTGACTTTGTAATATAAAGAAAACATGATGAAATGTTAGTTCACCAAATAAAGCATCAGTAGCACACTTGATTTCTGAGCATTTCCCCAGAAATGATCTTCCTGTAAAAGTTCTATTGGTTTAGAAAAGTATAAAACATAATACAAAAGGAGGTGCAAACAATGGGCTGAGAGAAGCCAGCAAAATTTTGAACTCAACATTCACAATTTGTATAACAAGCATGTATGGAGCACCTACTTCATATTTCTTTATCTTCCATGTATATAAGACTTCCAACTAATGTAGGGATGAGACTCAGAAAAAGTTCCTGACTATGAGACTCATGATTTCTCTTGTGAATTGCAAGTTCTGCTCTATTGCTAGGAAACCTTCTAACATAAAATCACTAAACTAAAGCCATGCCAAGAAATTCCAAGCAGCCAGGACGCTGTGCTCTGGGGTATAGGAAGGCTTTGTGGTACCTCTCTTTCTTCTGGAATCTTGGACACTAAAATGTGCTTCCTGTTTTTTAAAAATGTCTAAAGTCTTTTTGCCTTGAAAATTATAAGAATGCCAGTGGGATCCATTTCATTTTTCATCATTCTTCTGGGAAAGTTGAACTGAGTAAAAAACACAGAACAATAAATTTTCATTATGTGCATGCATAGTTGGTCTGAAAAATGCAAAAAACAACTCACTGATATGGCTGAAATATCTACAAAATCCACAGATGTGTCTTACAGAACCATATATCAGAGCTCTTTGATGACATATATCCAAGAGAAGATTGTTAAAAGAAAACTATCATAATCATACTGAAAATTGAGACAAAAAATTTACACATAGTAATATGTTTTTTCACTTATCAGTATAAGGCTCTAGTAAGTAGTTTTACACAAGTTCATCCATATTTAGTCTTATTTTCATGATTAACGTGTACTTATCATTCACTGATAATACAATTACTGGACCCCACTTCCTGTCATGATTAAATTATATATGTCAGACTTGCCTCCTTTCTGTAAACATTTAGAAAATGGGGTAGAATATACAAAATTGTTTGCAGATATAAAATGACATTGTGTACTGCACTATAATCCTTAAGAGAATCAAAACCAGTGAAATGAGCCCTAACTGTACCGACATTTCCTCCTTCCAGGCCAAAACATAGGCTCAGAGAGCAAGCACAATTTTTCTGTTGTGGGTGAAGAGTTTGGAGTTGAAGGAAAGAAGGGTCTGCCAGCAGAACAAGTTACCAGAGAAGAAAGCTATGCAGATAAAATGACCTCAAAATTTGCATGGGATCCTCTTAAACCTTTGCCTAAATAACAAAAGAAGGACCAAAAATACCACACACACCACCTTATGAAGGAAAAAAAGTTGGAAGTTATATAGAGAATTATTTCTAGAACTCACAGAGTACTATATGAGATAGCTGGGTTTCATCCAGCTAGAGAAGAGTCTATTCTTTAAATACCCAGGATACTTAGGAGAGATGAAAGGGATCCAGTCTTTAGTAGAAAGTTGAATTAGTTCTAGTATAAAAGACTAGTAACCTTACAAAAAGCCTTTAAAAGATGACGTTAAAATGTAAGTAACTGTGGTGAATTGACAACTGGTGGTCAACTTGTAACGTCCAGCTGAACTGAATCGGCATGATGCTGGGTGTGGGAGGCCCCCCTGAGGATTGTTGCCAACAACATAAAAAGGAGAACCGGAGAGGAAGAGGTGGGGCTGTTGGTTCTGCTGGAGCAGCTTGTTGTGCTGGCTTTCCCAATATGAACTCGGCTATTCTCATAGTCAGAGGAGCTCTGAACCTTGTTGTCACTGAGAATGACTATGGTTTACCTTGGGAGAACTCTGGTCTTAACTTTGAACATCATGTCCTGAATTCAGAGGGGAAGATGGTGCACTGTTCAATCTCCTGGAGAAGTTCTGCTGGATTTCCTGACAGGAGCTCGGCTGTTCTCATCATTGGACGCACTCAGGACTTCACTGTCGCTGAGGATGGCCATGGTACTTTGAGGATGGCTCTGCTCCTTACTTTGAGTGTTGCTTTCTGGCCCCAGTGCAGATCTCTCAGCCTGCTGGCACAGATCCTTCATCCTGCTGGCACAGACTTTCTAGCTTCCACTGCTGACCTTTGGGTCTTACCAGTGCAGATCCATGAAAAAGGCCTGCATGAGACATTGTCGTGGGCTCTTGGTCACTGGACTCAAGGAGGGCCTTGTTATGTGCTCTAGGTCTCCAGCTAGACTCATGCAGGACATTGCTGTGGGATTCAGGCCCTCAGCTAGATTCTTTGGGTCTTCAGCATGTAGACAGATCTACACTCTTTTGTATTTGATTCTTTGGGTGACTATTATAAAATAATCCTATAAATTAAGTGTCCTATATTAAATTGTTTCCTTTGAAAACCCTAACTACAACAGTAACTCAATTGCCTGCCAAATAAAATTTAATACTGCCCAAAGGAAAACAAAATCACACACTGCCTTTCAGCACTGTGACATATCACAATGCTCACCATTGGAAGTCCCTGGAAATGTGGAAAGGCAGGAAAAGAATTAGCTGCAGAACCAGATATAATAGAGAATTACTGAGAATTTCAAAGTAACTATTATAAGAATGTAACAAAAACCATAACAATGTGTGAAAATATTAAAAAGCACCAAATGGAATGTCTGGAGCTGAAAATATGTATCTGAAATAAAATAACTTACTGTGTAGATATAATAGCATATGAGGCATGGGAGAGTAAAAGATCAGCTACCTTAGGGTAGCAGTTCTCTGTTGGGGGCAATTTCATCCATCTGGAGACATTAGGAATATCAGAAAATGCTGTTGCTTAGTATGACCTGGGGAAGGATGCGCTGGCATGTAGGGTGCAGAGGGCAGGGATGCTATGCTGCTAAACGTTCTGCCGTGCACAGGACGCCCCACAGCACAGACTTATTCAACCCCACTTGTAACACCCAAGACAGAGTGAAGACCACTGAAACTAACAGAAGCAGCTTGTTTTAAACTGGGAAATTAAAGAGCTGAGCTGCAGTAAGCTTTGGAACAACATAAAGTGATCTAACACACAAATACTGGAGTCCTAGATGAAAAACGAGGCTTTGTAGGAAAACCAGATCAAAAAGCATTGAAATATAAGAGCTGTACATTTTATAAGTTTGATGGAATTATAAACTTAAAGATGAAACTCACTGAACTGGAGGAGATAAACAAAGAAACACCATATTTCATAAAATTCACGTCATTTAAAAACAGGGACAAAGAAAAAATAACAAAAGTAGTTCCCAAAAAGAAACTGGTTATTAATGGAGTATTACTCAGCTATAAAGAAAGATAAACTTGAGGATTTTATAGGTAAATGGACACAACTAGAGTCCATACTCATGAGTGAAATAAATCAGACCCACATGTACAAACACTGTATGTCTCACTGGTGTAAGAACTGAAAGAGTGAATAAAATCTAAAAGGTAAAATAGATAATGTGAAAGGGGAAAATGCTCAAAAGGAGAAAACAACTGGGATGAAGGAAAAGAGAAAAGAAAGAAGGGAAAAATATGCATATATATACAGGATAGCTAAGATAGTTGTATTACTGATTTCTATTGCTTTATTGAAAGGAACAGTTAATGTTTACTTGTATGATCAATCTTACATGCTTATAATTGTTTAACTGAGTAACAAATTTGAAGATATCAATAGGTAATACAACAACCATTGTTAATTTCCCATCACCTTGTCTGAAATTCTGAATTACTTACATTGTTTATGTTTTATTCTTTAAATGTATATGTGTTTGTTAATACATTTTCATTCTTTTATCTTTAAAATAAAAAAGAAAGAAACTAGTTATATGCAAGTTAACAATGAGAGTTCTTAAAAACTGAGGATTAATGGAGAAATATCCAAACTGAGGAAAGCTGAGGGATATGTCACCTGTAAATCTGTAATACAAGAAATATAGGCAGGTACAGTGGGGAGAACTGGACAAGGGCTCTGGGGATTTAAGAGGGAGAGGAAGGGAAGGGAAAGGAGAAAGGGTTGTGATTTGCTATATGAATATGAACTAATTCCCCATGATGAATGTACTCACTATCATTGCAAGCATATACCAAAATGAAGAGAAAAGTGAGAAAATAACTTTAAGGAAGGGTTGGGGATATAGTCCAGTGTAAACACACTGGGTTCATCCCAGTGCAGTGATAATAATGAATAATAATATAATGATGATGATGATAGAATGTTAAAGGAACTTCTTCAAGCTAAAAGATAGTGACACTAGATGGAAACTTAGATCAACACAGAGAAAGGAAAGCATCAGAAGAGATAAATGTGTAGGCAAATGTGCAAGATATTTGCACTTTATTTTTAAATGTTCTCAAAAAGGTTATGGACTATGTAAAAGAAAGTAATAATGCCTTTGAGGTTTGTAGCATACACAAAGAGACAGTGCAAGACAACAATACTGCAAAGAAAGGGTGGTGAAACTTTTTTTTTCAGTACTGGCAATTGAACTCAGGACGTTGTGCTTGCCAGGCAGGCACTGTGTCGCTGAGCTATATCCCCAGCCCAGAGTGGTGAAACATAAAAGCATAAATTTATGACAGATTATACACAAAGTGTATGACTTATATGAAGGTGAACTATGCAAAATGGAATGTGTCTATTATAAACCTAAGAAAACCCTCTTCAGAGAAAAATGAGACACAGATAATCATCTAACAGTGGAAGTAAAATAGGACAGTAAC
>NW_004955436.1:17369904-17659225 GCF_000276665.1 Chinchilla lanigera | reverse complement strand
AAAGATCAAAAAGATTTCTCAGTCGTTTTCCTCACTTTCCCTGTAGATTTGAAATCAGATTCCTGGCTTTCCCTGTAGATGGAAGTAAAGAGAAAGAGGCTGGCGAGGAAGGAGACAGATGCACACTTCCTTATGATGCTGGCCTGGAAGCAGCTGCCCCAGATCTTCCATCTTTTCCCTTTAGAACAGAAACTGGAAGCCACTGGGGTAAACGCTGAAAATATGTCACCTCTGCCAGAGTCAAGGTAAAGACCCAGTACAAGGGGGAGATGAGAGCAGAGAAAAGATCCTTCCAAGTCTGTAGGAAGTAAATGCCAGGGGTCTAGACCATGACAGATTTCCAATCTGCGGCGGCACAAATGAGAAAGGCCCACTTCTAAGATCAGGGACACAAAACTGCCCAGATCCAAGACTGAATCAGGAAAAAGTAGCCATCTTCAATGGTTCTGAAAGGACAAGTAAGCACTGAGGAACAAAGTGAACCAAGGGCTAGGATGGAGAGGGGAGCGCTGGGGTGGGGGTGGCAAGAGGAGTAAAATGATCAAAGTGCAATATGTGTCCGTATCAAGCACCCCTCCCCCGTGAATGTAATCATTGTGTGTCGCAAACGTGGACTAGCGAAAGTGTTTTTAGAAAGAGCAATTAACACTGAGAGGAAGACCAGGATGACGAGAGCGTCGCTCATTGGCTGAGTCTCTTTCTTGTACGCACACATACACACGCAGCTTAAATCAGATGAAAAAAAGAAATACTAAAATAAATCCTCTAGCAACTCAACCAGTCCTAGAGATAAAGACACTTACTCCAAAAAGAGACAAAAATGAAGAGGAGATAAAAGGGTGGAGAGTGAAACAGGTAGAAAAAAGAATGAGGATGTGTTATGTACACATTCCAACTCCCCGCAAGGAACGTAGCCATTACGTACTGCAAACATGTACTAATGAGAAATAAAATTAAAAAAATACATATACAGATAAATTAAAAATAGAAGAAATAAACAGGAAATAACTAATCTGTAGGCAGATTTTAATACACAGTATCAATGAGGCACATTAAAGGTAAATAGTGTAAGTACACCAATTAAAATATAAAAATGGACTGATTGGGATTTTTAAAAATAAGGTCAAATGTGCCATTTATCCGAGATGCACTTGAAATAGAAAGACACCATTTTAAAGTAAAAAGATGATAAAAAGATATACTGGGAAAACACTATTAAAAAGAAAAAAGAAATGGCTGAATGAATATGAAAGTAGATTTCAGAACAAGAAATGTTGTCAGAGACAAAGAGACATTCCTTTAATAATGCACGGCCGGTCCACCCTGAAAATATTCTAGATATTTATAGGTGATACCCCTAACGTGTATTTATCTTACAACAGAGCCTTGAAATACATGGTGAAAAAAAGTGGGATAACAGAAAAGAGAAGTAGGAAGACAAGCAATCAGTTTTGGAGATATTGGTGCTCCTTTTTAAAAAACTTAACAGTATGCCTGAGAATACCTAAGAGTTCTGCGATACTATCAAATAACTTGACCAAGTTGACATTTATAGAACATTTTAGCCAACAGTAGTAAAATACACATTCTTTTCCAGTGACTATGGAAAACTCAACAAGATAGATCAAATCTTGGATCATAAAATAAATTGATTAAAATCACTAAAAGAATGATGATTATTGTAACAGAGATAGACTAGAAATCAATGACAGCGATATATTTTAACAAAATCTTAAATTATGAAAATCCAGGAATGTATCCTAAAATTACTCATAGATCAGAAAGGACATCATGAGGGAAATAAGAAAATTTTCTCAATTAAATGGTAATAAGAACACAGCATATCAAAATTCTCAAAAGAGCTCAATTTATGTCTAGAGGGAATGATAAACCATCAAATGTTTATACTAGAAAATGATAGTCTTAATTAAATAAGCTTTAATTATAAAAAATTAAAAATACCAGAGAAATTAAATTCAATTTAGGCGAAAGAAGGAAATAATAAGTGAAAATAAATTTGAATTGAATTTAAAGTAGAAAAATCACAGTGAAAATAAATGGAAATAAAATTTGTTTTTTGAAAAATCATTTGTGACTGAGGAAGGAAAAAAGAAGATACCATAAATAATTAATATCAGAATTCTAAAAGTAGACTCACTAGAGAGCTAACATACATGGAAATGATAACAAAGTATTATGAAGATCAATGTGCCCATAAGCTTGCAAACTCAGATAAAATGAGAAATTTATAAAAGGCAAAATGCCAGCCTTACTCAAAAATATAAAATAACCTGAGTTGGCCTATATCTGAAATAATTATATCCATTGTTAAACATAACTGAATTCATAGTTTTAAGCCAACAAGGAAAATTCAGGACCACTGGCAAATTCTAACATTTAACCAAGAAAAATTGCTTAATCAGGCCACAAATACATTTTTAAAATATAGCAACAATAAACAATGTAATTCATCATGTCAACACACGAAAAATAAACTATTTGTTCATTTCATTAAAAGTAGAAAATGTGTTTGTCCAGATTGAATTTTTCTATTGAAAAGAAACTCTCAGTAAACTAAGAAAAGGAATTTCTTCAACCTGATACATGTCAACTTTGACAAAGCTACAGCTAAAATCAGACTCAATGTTGAAAGATTAACTGTTTTATCACCTAGATGAGGAAAATAAGACAGCACAGTTAACCTTTCTTAATCCAAATATCTAAAATCTGAAATGACTTTTAGAACACTGACGTGATAGTGTAAGTGGAAATTTCCACATCTGACCTCATATGCCAGGCGGCAGTTAAAATAAACACATATTAAAAGTATTGTAGAAAATTACCTTCAAGGTAAAAAGAAATACCAGGAAAACACTGTTAAAAACAAAAAGGGAATGGCTGAATGAATATGCAAGTAGGCTTCAGAACAAAAATGTTACCAGAGATAAAGAGACAGTCCTTAATAATAGCATGGTCAATCCACCCTGAAGATATTATAGATATTTATAGGTATGTGCATACAGGAGATGTGAAACATATATCAATTTTGGGTTAAATGCGATCCAATCCCCAAGATACTCATTATGTATATACACATATCCCAAAATCCAAACTCTGAAATATTCCTAGTCCTAAGCATTTTAGAAAAGGGATACTTAACTTGTACTTTTATGTAATATTGTCCTTGGGGTTATAACTAGTATAACAAGTCAACAAATAGAGTTAAAATGCCTAAAGATTGATTGCAATGGAAGAAATAAAATAGTCACTGTAGTGGTTGATTGATGGTGTCAATTTGAGAGGTTTAGAAGTTTAACTAAATTGGCTCAGCAATTCTACACACTAAGGTGCAAGGGAACCATCCTAGATTGGATCATCATCTAGATGATACAAAAGGGAAATGAGGAAGGACAGAGGGGCTTCCATTCTTCTAAGGAGCTCTAGTCTTTACCTTCTGCTTGGACGTGGTCTCCTGACTTGTAGCACAGACTCTTCAGCTTCCACCTTGGATCCTTCAGCCTTCTAGTGTAGACTCATCAGCCTTCCACTGCAGACCCACCGGTCTCCTGATACAGACTTGCACAGAACACTGCAGTTAGCCCCAGACCTTGGACTTTATCCTTTGGCCTCCAGTGTGCAGACACCCTCTGCATCCTTCCTCATCCGACTCTGTGGCTGACTGTCTTAAGCCAATCTTGTAATTTTTTATACATTTGTATATATTGTGTATATCCATTTCTCTAGTAAAACTCTGACTGATACAGTCATGAAAAAGAAAAAATTGTCTACAAAATAATTCCATAGGATGTACAGCAATTCCCTAAACCTAATAAGTGAGTTTAGAAAGGCCTCAAGTAATAAGATCAATATTCACAAATAAAATGTATTTCTAGAAATCAGGAATGAAAAATTGAAAATTAAAAACTTAAGTTCTGTGTATGATTGCACCAAAAACTATGAAATACGTGGATTACATGAATCTATGAGATATGAAATAGCAAATTATGTGCAGTATCTATGCTCTGATAACTGCAAACACTAGTGATCAAAACAAAACACCTGATGAATAAAAATATATATCGCAATCAAACTACCACTAACTGTTTTATTAATACACAATCCCAAAATCTAAATGGTCTTTATAGAGATTGTCAATATAATTTAAAACTTTACCTGGAATTATATAGGACCTAGAATATCCAAAACTAGTTTGAAAAGAAAGCTCTAGATTGGAATGCAGGCATTATTAAATTTTGAGACTTTATAAAATGCTATATGAATCAAAGTAATAAAGTATGGCATATGAGCAGATGTGTATTTGTACAAAACACTGGTATAAAAATAGACAATTTAAAACAAGTCCTAAAACAGACCCATGATCATGGCAACTGACTTTTTAAAAAGATGTCATGGTAATTCAGTGGAGAAAAAAAATTGATTTTTAACAAATGATGCTAGGATTTGGAAAATAATAACAATAATTAACCCATACTCTAAATCTCATATTATACAGATATTGCTAAATATGCCAGAGAGCTACAAAAACATAAATGCTAAAACTACAAAACTTTTAAAAGGTAACATTAATGAAAAATCTTTTCAATAGCATTTCTTATACGGGACACAAAATGAAGTAAAAATAAAGGAAAAAAGCAACACATTTCAGCTCATCAATTTAAAAACTTCTCTTGAAAGACATCACTTGAAAAATGAACAAGCAAGCCACAAAGAGGCAATGTTTCCAGTATATAAATGAATACAAAAGATTCCTATCCCTAAAATACAAAGAACACTTAAAATGAAGAAACACATCCCAAACCCAAAATATAGCAAAATGGCTACTGACACCTCACTCTCTGAAAAAAAGATATATGTAAATGGGCATCAAGCATGTGAAAAAATCATCCACCTCATTAATCATCAGATAAATGTATGTTCAAATCACAATTAGATACCATTTTCTATCCACTAGAATATCTACATTTTAAAAGAATAAGTACCAAAAGTTGATCAGGATGGGGACAACAGCAACTTTCAAGCATTCCTAGTGAGAATATTAAAACAAACAAAAAAAAACAAAAACAAAAATGAAACAAAACAAAACAAAAAACAGGGATAAGGCACTTAGGAAAACCGGCAATTTCTTATAAACTTAGAAATAAATTTTCCCAGAAAAATCCACACAAAACTACAAGAAAATTCATAGAAGTTTTATTTTTAATAGTCCAAACTGGAGACAACCCCAATGCCCATCAAAGGGACAATGGCTAAAAATGTTTGATGTAGCTGTGTGACAGTGCACACCTGTAATCCTAGCAATCTGGGAGGCTGAAGCAGGAGGAACCAAATTTGAGTCAGCCTGGGAAATTTAGCAGCTTAGCAAACCATCTCAAAATAAAAAGCTAAAAAGAGAGCTTAGCGTGAAGGCCCTAGTTTCAATCCCCAGTATCAGGAAAAAGAAAAGTATAATGTGTTCACACAGGGGGAGAGTACTCAGCAATAAAAAGCACTAAAATACAAAGACACAGAATGTGGCTGAATCTCAAGAACATTACGTGAATAAAGAAAAGCCAGACACTACGGAGTATACTCTCCATGATTTAAGTCCTGTAACATTTGAAAACAGATAAACATAATCTGCAAGTGAAGAAAGAAGGCAGGTGCCCCGGCTGGACCTACTGGGGTGGGATAACACACAAAGCAGGGAGGATGACAGCATTGGTGTTCAATGGCAGGCAGGAATGATCAACCGTGTTGTAGGAGGAGGGAAGACATTGTCTGGAGAAATTATAAGACAAGAATAAAACAAACCATGTCCTCCCCGAAAATTAATATTTTTTAAAAAAATTATTGGGTGGGAACCACCACTGAGTGGTCTTGAGCTGTTCTGCAGACACTTCAGCAAAGTGGAAAGAGGTTGACGAAAAATAAAACATCAATTTCTAAAAAAAAAAAAAAATATATTGCTATTGGCAAGTCCAAGCAATGTCAGTGGACTGAGGATTTGGCTCAGGGGCAGAGCATGTGCTTAACATGTGAAAAGCCCTGGCTTGGATCGCCAGCACCAGAAGAAATAATCAGTGATAAATTCCTCCTGAACCCCAAGCTTCTTCCTTGGCATCGTTCCAGTTCCATAGAAAGCCAGTGAGTGATGGGAGTGTTCTAGATCTTCATTGGGTGAATGGGTACATGCAACATTGGCAAATTTAATGCACACTACTCCAAAAGACAGTCCATTTATAAAGTGTTTTTAAATGAGTATCTTTTATGCAGTGCACTGTTCCAGGATTTATGAAGCGTGTAAAGGTGAATAAAATATGTTCCTAGCTTCAAGGAAATCACTTTTTATTGGAGGATGGATAGTAATCAAGGACTATCACAGTGTGATAGTGTAACACAAGCGTCAATAAAATGCTTAGTGTGCAACAGCAAATATTATCATCTGGAGATATCTCAAGTCCTTTGAGAGAGAAGTCAAGAAGAAAAGCTAAGCATAATGACCATATCTCTCCACAGGAGCCCGGTGGGGGAGGTTTCACATACAGAGCACCCCATGGCACTGGAATGTGTCCTTCTCAGTGTCCAAGCTGAGGCAGTAAATTTCAGACTGAGATAGTGTAATATTAGTGTCCTGAGATAGATGCCCAGTTGTTACTAGACTGTTGAATGAAGGCTTATGAAAATAAAAACAAGGACATACAGGGGCTGGGGATTTAGCTCAGCAGCACAACACCTGCCCAGCAAGTACAATGTCATGAGTTCGATCCCCAGTATCAAAACAAAACAAAACAAAACAAAAACAAACAAACAAACAAACAAAAAGAAACAAGGACATACATCATTGTACTGTGCTATGACTCATATGGGGTTATGAACACTTTGATGAGAAGGGAAACACTTCTGGTTAGGAATTTAGAGATATAATACTATGAAAAGGGTGCTGTTTGAACAAAACTATAAGAAGAGTCACCAATGGTGGTACACTCCTGGAATCCCTAAATTCTGGGAGGCTCAGGTAGGAGGATCAATAGTTCAAGTCCTGAATGGTGATGTAGCTCAGTGTAAAGGAGTCCATCCTCAGTACCACAAAAAAGAAAAGGAAACGAGTGTAGTTTCTAGAAATTGCAGCAGAATGAAGTTCAGTGAAGGTAGGATAGCATGAGACATTCCAAGTAGTCATGTGAGGTGAAGAACAACGCACAGAAAAGAAAGGACTGGGTGGGAGGGCTTAGAAATTCAAGGAGAACTGTGGTCTGATTATCTGAATTACCTTAGGTGTCTCTTTGCTGTGATAAAACAAAGAAATATTAAGCTATGGAAAGAGTAATGTTTTGTTTAACATAAAAAATCATGTAAGAGAGCAGAGGAAGATGTAGTTGAAAAAAAATTGCAGCCAGGTTATGAAGAACTGGGAGAGTCAAGTGTGCAAAATGATGTATCCATATAGATTGCACCATTGTAACAGACAGCATAGTAGAGTTTATAGTTCAGATGACCAGGAGCTAGATTGCATTGGCTACCAGCCTCAGGTGCCACATAAAGTTAGCAAGACTCTGTCAGGACGTGTATTCCTGGTGTGTCTTACTTTCTCCTCTAATAAATAGCAATAGTAATATTACCCAACCATAGGTTATGTGGATGATTAATTGCATTAATACAACCCCAATGTGATGGAAGTTTTAGCTTCCATCCTTATGGGTATATGTGTATGCGTGTGGAAACACACTGACTTGTATGTGACTTATCATTCTGGTTTTCTGTTATACAATCTGGGAAGTTCGTTGCTGCCTACAGTAGAGAATGAAATCAGCACATATCTAGCAAACACCGTAAATGTGGCTTCCTTCCATCCGAGACCAGGAAGTCAGGCTGATAACCATCATAACTCTCCTTCATCCATCCAACTCTAACTGGAACCATATGGACATTATAAAATCTCAACCTTGAACTCAAGTTTATTTAAGCTTTTGAACTTCTGTTTTCCTATGTATGATATGGGTGTAATCCTCCATCAATATTTAAAAGTTAATACCAAATGACCTTGAGTGAAGTTAAACAGTTCTCTGTATCCCTTCATCTCTTTTGGTTTGGCTCCAGTGAAGTTTCAGGAACTGATTTGATTATAGAAGGATCTGCACATTTATGGTTTTTGTAGAGGCATTGATTCATGTCATTAAATGGTCACCCACTGTCTAACTTTCTTAAAAGAGTTTTATAATGTTTACCAGCTAAGACTCAATGAGAGAAGCCTAAAAACAGGGGACATGCTTGTGAGCGCACTTGGGGGTTTCCCAAGTGTAGGAGGTAGTTAAGTAGTTTCTGTGAGGCTGTCGTCTTCAAGTCTGATACTGATGGTTAAGTACAGAGGTCAGACACTCAGGAAGGGAAGATGGTTAATAAAACTGTTAATAAAACTATTTGTATCCCAGAAAAATTCATCTACTGAAACCTTAACCTCCAAGATGATGATATGAGCAGGTGTCAACTTCAGAAGGTGATTAGATCCTATAGGGGAGTCTTGTGACTGAGATTAGTGGCTTCTAAAAGGACCCCCCAGAGAGCTCCCTGCCTTCTTATTTCACGAGAAAATCCATCAAGAAGCATCGTGTATGGCCAGGAAGTAGGACCTCACTGAACACCAAACATGCCAGCACTTTGACCTTGGCTTCCCATCTTCCAAAACTGTAAGCAATGAATCTCTGCTGCTTACAAGCCACTTGCAATAGTAGTCATTTGTTATAACAGCCTGAATGGTCTAAGATAGTGACAAAGTGAGTGGGAGTAAAAGCAAGCTGTAACAAAATCACATGGCTCACACAGGGACAGGCTAAAATGTTATTCTTACTGCCTATTGAATTAGATGTGTAGAGATCCTGAAGAAGCCAGGCCCCTTCCTCATGAAGGTAAAGACACACAGCTTGTGGAAAAGGACATTCTTTAGCTACTATTTTGTGTATTGCCTGAGGCCTGACCAAGCCATGATTGTTGGGTTCTGGAGGAAGCCTAGCATACTCGTTGTAAGCACCGGGGACAATACTAGATGCTTTGCTGAGATATACAAAAGGTAGATAACTGTTTCTATGCTGAAAGAAACTGTCAATGAGTCTTTGGTTGACCAGTATTGCATGTCTATATCTGTTTTCATGAGAAGCCACTTTGAAGATATCAATATGTAATACAACCACCATTGTTAATTCCCTACCACTTTGTTTGGAACTCTGTATTGTCTGTATTGTGCTTGTGATATGTTGTAAAATGTTGTATGTCTGTTAATGTTTCCCTCCTTTTATCCTTAAAAAAAAAAAAAAAAAAAAAAAAAAAAAAAACATCAAAAGGTAGATAACATGATGGCTAACTGGTCAAGTCACATTCGTATGATAATTGAGTTGTATTGTCCTTGCTAAAACAGTTGATATCCTCTGAGATTCCTCAGCTGCCTCCGGGGTTCTTTCTGAATAAAAGATTACTGAATATGGAAATCAGGAGTCAGTTCTAGAGTCTGCTAGCACCTGATCATAGAATTTTAGCTTGCTTGGTTTTCTTTTTTCTTATACATCTGCGGGCACCTTTCTCTGGGGACTAGTTCACCCTGGACAGAGTTGGATGAGTGATCCTACAACACCTGGCTGAGGAGTCAGAGAAAGGAAAGAACGACTCAGAAGGAAAGCAGACGCAGATGTAGGTGCTACTCCAAGCCAACCATATAGGCCACACATCAGCAACAGTGAGGGGCAAGCACAGCATGGCTGTTGATTCTCGGCCATCACTCAGTCTCCCCAGATTGCCCCCAAGCTCACCAGCTAGCAGACTGTAAGCAAAAAAGTGCCTGAAAATGTAGTTCAGGCTCACTAACCTGACCCTTCAAGAAGCCTTCACAACATACCAATGCACTACTTCATGTTAAAACTTTCTTTTAAATGTTTCGTATTGAGCACCATTAAAATCTATATTTTCTTTTCTTTGGTTTGAATCTGAAAGAATTCAGATGAAGCCATCCTGGATGGAGAAGGTGGGCCTACTCAATTTCAATCAGCCTTGTAACTCCACAGTTTATATATTGGAATTATTTTCTTTATTTTTGTCCTTTATATTAAGTCTTTATCATTTGCTTATGATGCAAAAACAAGGAATAAATCATTTCTAAATTTCAGTATAACTGCCTGGCAAGCACAAGGTCTTGAGTTCTATTCCTGGTATAAATAATTAAGTAAATAAATAAATATTCACTACTGTGGGCCATATTTCTCCTTCATTATTTTCTACAGAACATTATTAGTTGCTAGTTGTCTGCAGGTGATGGCAGAGCCTTGATTAAAACCCAAAGGCCTCCTTTGTTTCATCTATGGGCCTGTCAGAGGCCATAAATAGTATCTCTGTCTGCCACTAATACTTCAGGTACCTCAGATTGGCTGAATCATGGACCCCAAATGGCAGAGCAGCTTGCACAGTAGCATGGACCTGTTGCAGAGCCTTCTCTTTTTCCTGGGCCCCACTCAAAACTACTGCTTTCTGAGTCACTTGGTGAATGGGCCAGAGCAACACACCAAAGTGAGAAATGTGCTACCTCCAAAATCCAAACAGGCTCACTAGATATTGTGCTTCTTTCTTATTTATAGGAGGTTATTGCCACATACAGCAACATAACCTTAACTCTAGATAGGGTATCTCTACAGGCACCACACAATTAGACTCCTAGAAATTTTACTATACAGGGCCCTTGAGTTTTAGTTCATTGCCCATCCTCTGACTCACAAATGTTTTATCAACAAGTTCAGAATGGTTATTACCTCTTGCTGACATGGTCCAATCAGCATATCATTAATATAACCAGTGTGATACTTTATGAAAAAAAAGATGATCAAGATCCCCTGAATACTAAGTTGTGACACTGGCCTGGAGAGTTGATATATCCCTGAGATAAGACAGTAAAGGTATATTGCTAACCTTGCCAGCTAAAAGCAAATAGATTCTGGTTGGCCTTATGGACAGGTATGGAGAAAAAAGCATTTACCAAATCAATAGCTGTATACAAGGTACCAGGGGATATTCTAATCTCTTCAAGTAATGAAACCACTTCTAGTACAGCAGTGGCAATTGGAGTCAGCACTTCAGTTCACAGTAATCCATCATTATTCTCTAAGTACATCTGACTTCTGCAGAGGCCAAGTAAGAGAGTTAAATGGGAATGTGATGAGAACCAATCCTGCATCTTTCAAAATCTTGGTGGTACTCATCTCTGCAATCCCTCCAGGAATGTTATATTATAGAGACTACTATAATGGGTTTCTTTTGGGCTATCCCATCATAGTAGTCCTCATATACGAGGTTAGAGAAACAGTATGAAAATCCTGCCAAGTAGTACGTATATCTATCCCAAATATGCATTCTGGAACTGGGGAACTGACCACAGGATGGATTTGGGGACCTACCAGACCTGCTATAATTCAGACGCTGGCTAAAGCTCCATTGATCACCTGACCTCTATAGACCCCCTACCCCACTCTTGATACCAATATCTGTATTAGTTAGGGTTCTCTACAGGAAGAGAATGAACAGAAAATATATGCAAAGAGAGGGAATAAAAGCTTGCTTATTGGCTTATGCAATTATGGTGACTCACAAGTCCTAGGTCTATAGTGAGCAAGTCACCATGCTGGAGACTCAGTAGTGTTTGTGAAGTTCTAATTCAAGTGTAGCAGGTTTGAGATTCAAGAAAAGTTGAAATTTCAGTTCTATGTTTAAATACAAGAAAGAACCAGTGTTCCAGCTCAAGGTAATACAGCAGCATGAGATCTCCCTTTCTCACAGAGGTCAGACTTACCCTGTGCAGGGTAAGTTTGCTCTACTTAGTCTACTGATCCAGATGTTAACATCATCCAAAAACAGCCCCCCAGACACATCCAGAGTAATGCTTGATCAAACCTTCTGGCCCACTATAGCTGGTAGATAAAAATGAACCATCATGCTATCTTTCATTTTGTTTCCATGATTTTTCTATTTACTGAAAGGATGTGTGTTTTTACCATCTGTTTAACTGATTCCTCCAACAATCATTCATACATTAGTCTTGTGTGTCCTGCACTCCGTACAAAATTTTGCCTATGAAGATCACAGATTTTGCTTTCTTTATCATGTTAGCAGATAAAGGGGTTATTTTTTTCCTTGAAAAGAAATGAGATATTTGGGGAAACATTGGTTAGTGTACTACCTGTGACAGTAGAGTGTTCCAACATTTTGGGCTCATAAATAAGTGACTTCTTCGATCATATATATTGATGCTGACTTTCCTGAGACCCAGGCCTGGATGACTATGTTGAAAATCTGTACTACAAAATTTTAAAAACAAGACACTTAATGAAGCGAACTATACACACATGCTGATGGGCAGGGACTGAAAGCTGAATTCACTGATCACTCTCCAAATTGTCTGAGGCCCTCCATTGAGGAGGGCAGGCTTTTGGAGACTGTTTAATCTCAGGCCCCTGAGTCTGGGGAGGTCAGCTGCACAATGTCATTGTAGAGAGCAATTTGATGCAAGATAGGTTCAAAGGGTCACTGGATGGCTATGATTCTTCACCTCTGCCTGTTTCTGATAGACTGATACAGAAATAGAGAAAACCAAATGTTGATTCAACTAACTTCTTTCCCAAAAGGCAAATGACAATAGCCATACAAGCATCATTTTTTACTTCTTGATAGTATATTAGCACAGACCAAAGAGAACAGCAATAAAAAGCCCTGTTACCTAAGGAGTGTGAGATAACTGTGGCTAGACATTGGGCTGTAGAGAATGTGCCTTCGTATGAAGTATTTTCTTCCCCTAGGAACCACAGGAACTAGGAGGGGGAAAGGGAGGAAGGGAAGCGAAAACATTGATAAAAGAAAGATAAAATGGGAACATTTGCAAATAAGGAGAGGAAGAAGGATTGAAGGGAGGGGAGGGGGATAGGAAAAAAGAAGAATCAAGATATATCATGTACAGGTACAAATTTCCTGTGGTGAGCATGATCGTTGTGTATATCTAAATTATGCCAATAAACAATTTAAAAACAAATATGAACATACAAAAAGAAAATATAAATAAATCATTGTCTTGAGGTATATTTGGAGCCCACTCTGTACTACAAGTGTTCAGCTGTTTTCCATTTGAATTACAATTTATATAAATGATAGAATCATGGAATACTTACAAAAATGTTACCTATGGAGGAAAAAAATAAACATGGTCTCCTAAAGAACTTATCAGGGTATTTTGTGAGGGGAAAATAAATGCGTGGGTGAAAGGGAACTCAATAAATATAATCTAAACATCCCAAACTTTCAAAAGGGTTCACTCAAGAATTTGCTGTGAAAAGTAAGACCCAACTTGACTATTCCTACAGTCCCTGCTGGCTGAAAAGAACACAGATGAATGAAAAACACAGAAGTGCCTTGCATAGAGGTAAATGGACACTTACATGGATGAAGGATTTTAAATCATGGAAAATCAATACACTCATTAGAGTTTTGTAATAAATATGTGTCTTTAAGAAGTTCGAGGTATGTTGAAATCTGAGCATGATATTAAACTCATTGGTGTAAACAAAGCAACAAATTAATGAGGCTTAAAAGAAATTTAACTTGATCTAAAGCAGGGAGACAAAATTACAGGTGAGCTTTTTGGGTGTAAGTATAAAGTGCCAACTATGGCAATTATAGAGATTAACAGCCAGTGACCTATAATTTCTACTCCAGGAAGGTTTTGGGAAGTCTTGAAGGATATGGTAAAAACATGATGCTTAAAGTCCTTTTATCAATAAGGAATGATTTAATACCCTGAAGATACTGACCAGTGAGGTGCTGGTTTGTTGGAATTTGTTTGTTTAGTACTGAGTATCAAACTCAGTGTGCTCTGCTACTAAGCTACATCCCCAGCCCTTTTTTAAATTTTTTTTTGTTGTTGTTGTTTTTGTTTTCCTGTACTGGCACTCAAACTCACAACCTTGTGCTTGCCAGGCAGGCACTGTGCCACTGAGCTAAATCCCCAGCCACCCTTTTTAAAATTTTTAACTTTAGAGACAAATCTAAGTTGCCAAGACTGGCCTTGGACTTGTTAACTGCTGCCTCAGCCTCCCACTTAGTTGGGATTACAGGCATACACACCAAACAAGGTGCTAGTTTCAAAGCCTAGAAAAATACTGAGTATCATCAACTTTCCCATGACTCAAGCTCATCTATTAAGATTTATTACAGTTCTATACAGTCAATATTAATATAGAAAAGGACCTGATATAAATATGGAATGTGGACAGATAAGTAACTGAAAACATTTTAAATTGCCTAAAAGCATATTTTAAGCTATTTCTACACAGCACTGAAGCACTAACAAGATAATTAATGAAGCCAGAAACCCAAAGAGTCAAAAAGAGCACCAAAGCCACCTTTGCCCTGAAAATATTTGCCAATCTTCAAGAGCCAGAGCTCTGGTGTCAATGATTTCATGGGGGTTTAAGGCCAGATGTCAAAGCCCAAGGCCAGTCCAGGGTAAAGAGTATAAGTGGAGACCCACAGTACATAAAGGCCAAACCCTTAAAGTCAAAGTAAACCAGAAGAAATAAAGTTCACTAGCTCTACCCCAACAGTTATAACCACAAATCTGATCTCAAATGGATCTGCTACACAAAATCACATCACCTGAGTGATCCTTAAACTTTATACCAGGACTTTCAGAGAGTCACAGTATGTAACAAGTAAAAGTGACCCACCTCGATTCATACCACAGTGCATTACCATGGTTTGAATATTAACTCACCCCTTGACCTTGGCCAAGTCAGATTCCAGCTAAAGTCTTTAAAATTATTGAATATTACAAATAACTTTTGTTTATAGATTATCTCTCTCATAGTCATGATTTTAAGAATAAAAATTAAGAATCTTCAAATAGTTATTAACCAATTTTAGAATAATAAAATAATTCCTCTTAATGTGAATAATGCATTATGAGATGTATTCTTCATCTTTTCCAAAATGAAAAACAGTGAGAAGAGTAAATGCTTTTGTAAAGCACTTTAATGTCTGCCTTAATAAGAGTGAGTTAAATTCTCATATCTTCTGCCTTCAATCTTTTGTAATATATTGCTTTGGTTAAAATATATAAAGAAAATCCAACATTATGCAACATATATTTGAAAAAGAATGTTTTAATGGTCTTTTAGACACTTGTGAACATTCTTCTCTGATATGCTGTCAAGAGTAGACAAGTGGTGGTACAACATAGAGCTGGAAATCTTCTCCGTGAAATCTTGTATTCATATGATCAGCTTTCACTTTGAATGGATCGTTGATCCAGGCATAAACTCATTGGTTCACTGATTTATGTAGACCTTGCAATGTTGATAAATTTCATCAAGCAACATCAAAAATGCCATTTATTAATATCACTATCAACCTCACCAAAAATTTTTAAATATTGAACTGCCACCATTAATGGTGGCAGATTGCATTAATTTTCCTTGAGAGCTGTACACTTCTCTTTAGCAGCACAGAATGATAACTGTTTTCCTGAGCTGATAGTCTGACATAATTAATATATAAAATATATTTGCCTATTACCTAATCTGAAAAGCTACTAAGTCATATCTTTAAGAAAACTGGTATTCTATGGAAATAGTGGTTAGTTTAGCTTGCAACTAAAGCAGTCTCACAGGTGCTTTTCCTTGCCACAGATGTCGTAATTTAGAATGCAGCAGAAATTCTTTCTGTGTATTTCTCATCTTGTCACATTGAAGAGTAAAAATGACAGGTATTCAAGTGTGAGGATTTAATCAGAGTAGTATTTACTACTTCAACAAGGATATTTGCCCCCCATTTTGTTTGTTTGTTTGGTTTAATTTTTACTGTAAATGGTCTCAGTGATAAAGACAACAACTCTGGCCTTTCACCCAAGATGAAAGATATATTTTGTGTTCATTTTGAATGAAGGAAGTATTTGATTCAATTTAAAGTTAGAAACAATACCTCTCCTACAATATTTCAAGCATTGATTCAGGCAATCCTATCAGTATATCTGAACTGCCCTTCCATCAAAACATCATAAATTTGTTTTCTCTATTTTTCTCAATACTTTACAACTGGATCTCTAAAAACATGTTATCAAAAGATAAAAGTTCAAAGAAAAAAATCCATTATTTTTATTCATATATTTAAGTTCTACAAATGTAAAATGTACAAACAATTTGAAAGAACACATATACACACACACACACATACACACACTTCTCAGGCATGGCTTTGTGAAAAAAAAAAGCAAGAGGTTTATCACCAGGAAGAATAGATAACACAAAAGACCTTAAACTCTGCAAAGTGTAATACTCTGCAAAAACAGAATTAATGTATCTTAAATAAATATGAACTTTGGAGTGTGTATCAGTTTCCTATTGCTTCATAAAAAAATTACCCCACACTTAGAAGCTTAGAACCACATGCATTTATCATATCACAGTTCTGTAAGTCAGAAGTCCCTTCAGAGTGGATGGCTTATGTTGTCTACAGGACCAAAAGTATAATTTCAGCCAGGTCATACTCTTTTGTGGAAGCTCTGGGGAAGAATCTCCTTCCATGCTCATTGAGGATATTGGTCAAATTCAGCTCCTTGCAGTGGTAAGACTGAAGTTATTTCCCTGTTGGACTATCAACCAAGGTCACTCTGAGAAGGTGCACTAAGAAAAGGCTTCCTAAAGAAATGGTGTATAAGATGTGAATGTACAACTGAAGTTAAGTAGGTAAAGAGAAGAAAAGCTTGTTCCAGACAGAACAGGCTTGTGGTGAAGGGAAAGGGATACTATGAGGAATAAAATAAAGAATAAATTCTAAAAGATTCTGATAATAATTCCTTGTTCCACACAAATCAAAAAACTGGTAAAGAATATTTACTGGTATGATATCTTGGTCCTCTTGGGGGCATTCCACGTGATCCTTCTTCCCCTCTCACTCCCCATGCCCATCCCTCCGTGTATGAGACTCGACTATCTACAGGAATAGTCTTTGCTTATTAACCAGAAAAGAGAGTTCTGCCACTTTCTGTCCTCCTCAAGCAGAAAGAGCGTGGCCAAGTCTCACTTGCAGCTGCAGTTTCTTCATGGAGCTGGAGTTCTCTCATGGCCATGCATGTACATGTTAAATACCTGCAGTGCTAGAACGGCTTTTAATTTAATGAAAGGTTGGGCAAATCCTCTATGTAGGAAGATTCATGCAGTGAATGAATCTTGTAATTCATGCAGTTATGTCTCTGTAACAGAGTCAGTGCTTCATCTGGCAACTACTGTGTGGAACATTAATGCTTAGCCACTTTACACTTAATATTGTGTGGATGGCACTGGCTGTTCTAGAAGCTAAAATTGCAATAGAAATATATATATATATGGATCGGTGGCATAACTGTACTGCTGATGTCTGATGATTTGTTGAGGGGAACAGTTAATGATGAAAAGGGTTTTTTTTTAATATATTTTGACCAATTCTGCCTGCTTATATCTGGTAATCTGAGCATCTTATATGACAACAACAATTTGCAGTATAACAACCACAGGCGAATTCCTACAACACAGTCTAGTGAAATTATGTATTGTCTCTAATGTTCTTTTAAATTATAATTTTCTTATTCCCTTTAACCATTTAATCAATCTTCAATTCTTATATCTGGTAATCTGAGCAATTTCGTTGAAGATGACAATATATAATATAACAACCACTGTTAATCCCTATCATTTGGTTTGAAACCCTGTATCATTTTTAATGTCTTTGCTTTGTTTTGTTTGTATTTTGCTATTTTTTTCTACTATTTTCTTTAAAATAAAAATTAAAAAAAGAAATCAATGTAAAGTATGGAGAAAGGCAGCATAAGGAGACCTAGGATCTAGAGTCCCTTTTTTTAGGCTTCCAAGTTTCTATCCCAATGATTCCAAAACTCTCTTACCTTAGGACTTATCCCCAGGCTCCAATCCTGTGGTTTGTTTGCTCAGGCAAGAGCAAATCTAAGATACTTGTGCTTTGTACCCACAAGTGAGGTCAAGGGACGCATCCGCAGAGGGGCTCCTTGACATGGACTGATGATTCTGGGAAGGAGGAGAGACGAAGGCTGGAAGTATTATGGGAGTAGTGGCAACAGGAAGGCATGAGCTGTGACATGCACATGTTACACACACAGGACAGTTCTCCTTGGAGAAGTCTTGTTATTGTATTTTTCCCTAATCTCTGAAACTGCATGAGATTTAACAGAATACATATATTTTCTCCAACTGCACCTCAGTGGCGATGCCCATTGGGCTGCAGAAAGCTCTGGGATGTTCTGGTCTGGCCTGGACTGAGTGTTCATTAAGACGTGTTGAGGGCTGGCTCACCAAGTGTAGGTATGGGTAGAATAGAAATGAGAAACACACTTTGATTCCTTCCACAAACTGTAAGTCTCTTGAATGAAAATATTTCCTTGACACTTCTATCCTCAAAACCTAAAAATGTTGCTCAGAGATGAACTCTATAAATGTTTTGTAGCAAAGTGATTTTGCCAGCTTTGTGACAGATGTCTTAGAGACAGAATGATGTTCAATGATCCTGGTAAAGAAGCCAAAGTAGGAGAAAGGAGAAGAGAAGATCCTGGCCTGTGTGAGAGTCTATTCTGCTCTTGATGTAAGTAAAGAAGGCATTTGGGGTAGAATATTTCATTTGGTGGATAAAGAGGAAAGAGACAGGAATGACACATATATCTCTGTAAAAGGATCAAAGGGTGAGCAACATTCAATTTTAAAAAAAACGGCTGATGAATGCCTGCTATTTGTCAAGTGATTCTCAAATGCTACCACATTTAATCCACAAAATTATGCAGGAGTTTATATATTTAACAGCAGCTTTTCACTCCAGACTAAGACCCAGGGCTTTGGGCTTAACTGAGGTCATTCTATGAGTCAGGGTTAGCTTCAGCGAGGCTGCGGTCTCACTCCATGTTATTATAGTTTCTATGTGGATATTTCCCCCAAAGCCTCGTGTACTCATAGGGTAGGTTTTTGGAAGACAATTGGATTATGGATGACATCACTGACTTGCTGTTAGAAGATGGGGACCCTATAGAAACAGGGGGTGGCTTGGGGCTTGCCCTGGAAAGGTACCTCTCTCTTTCTGGCTCTTCCCTTCATTCCCTGTTTTCTCATGCTCATGCCATGAGCAGCTCTCCTGTCATGTTATTCTGCCTTGGAGCTAGCTGACCAAGGCCTGAAATGTGAGCCAACATGAACCATTCCTCTTTTAAATTGTGGGTGTCAGGTACTGTGGGTGTCAACAACAAAGAAAATAACTTAAACAGTGCCCGAGCTCACTCTCCTGCTCCACAGCTGAAACTTGACCTCATGGAACACAGCTGGGGGTTCCTTCTAATAGAGAACCAGTCCCAGGGGTATTTGGCAATAGCATCTTCAGCCAGATTTTTGCACAGATAGCTCTGTTGACATCCAGGAAAATCTGGACACATATATTCCCAGTACTCCCCAACCCTTAGCCACTGATGTCCTTCCTTGGCAGGGTAGGGAAGGCTGCAGCTAAAACCAGTCAGATGGATGCAACCCTTGGTTTTTCTGCTCCTAGGCCCAAGAGAAGTCACTGAACCATATTGCTGGAGAGACCTCCAGCCTCTGGGAAATGCTGATCTTTAACCGAACCAGAAAGATCATTGCCTGCCTGTTTCTTGACCGTCAGATAAGGAAACACCACTGATCCCATTGGAGATTTACTCAGGTTAGTCAGGAAGCTTTTCGTCAAATGGCACCAACCCCTGGAAGTAGGAAGGAGAATCATTAACCTTAACATAGGAACTCCAGATGGCAATCTGGACTTTCATCTCAGCTAGGGAGAAACGGCAGAGACAGCATTCACAAAATGAAAAATGGAGGAGGTGCTACCTGCGGCTGTTTCAGCTTAGCATTTCGGGAGCTCCACAGTGGGAGCTCTACCAGGCAAAAATGAGGTTGCTTCTCCAGAGCCACACTAGAGTTTTCCTTAAGGATGCTGAGTGCCTCTCCCTGATCCCCGAAGCACATCTATGGCAGCTATGTCTTATTACACAAGAATAAAGCAAATAAAATTGCTTCCAACATTTTTAGGATGGATACTGTGGGAGGCCACTGAGGAACGGAAGCCAAATTTCACACATATTTAACTTTTTAAAAAAAATTTAAATAGTATTAAGCCTTCCCACATATCCGCATATCGGCTTACAGTTCATAATGTTGTGATGCAAAGCATTTTTTTAAGTTTAGTGATTCTAAATACATGATTATGAAAGGAAATGTATTATGTATTGACCATTTACATTTTTCTAGCTTTCTGGGATTTTCATAACAGAAAAAAATTTAATGAATAGGATTTGTGCCCAACAGCCAGCTTTTTCACTATTCGCCATGTGAATTCAGCAGTTCAGATCAGTCACTCTAACCCCCTTAATGTACCTCACTAGTACCTAATTAGGGCTACTGTGACTCCGTAAGGATCCTTGAATATTATTGGTATTTTCTCTGTTTTGTTATAATTCTGCTGAGCTAACAGCTAAGGCTTTGAAACCACAGGGCTGAGGTCAATCTACTTACTAACTGTATGTATTTGAGTAAGTTATTTGACCTCCTTTCCCCTCAGTTCCCTGATTTGGGAAGTAGGGACAATAATAACTATAAGATTGTCACAAGGAATTTGCTCACTAATATGTACTGATATGTAATAATATGTTCCATAGTAGTTCAACAAATGGTAGTTTGTTGTTGTTATTCTTTTCTTCATTCTATTAATCTTTCCTGCTGGGAAAAGTTTCCCAATCCTACTTCTTATATTTTCACCCTTTGAGTATTTTCCAATCTCCTTTCTCATATAAGTGTCTCTCCATTGCCCTCTTTGATCTCCTTAGCTAGAAATGAATTCCCCACAATCTCTCATCCCATAGCAGTTCTTGCCTCCACCTTGTGTAGCACTCCTCACTTACTACATTATACTGGAGCTTCTTTTTGCCTGAACTTGAGCATCTTAATGATAGCCCCTGTAGGGCAGGCAGTGAAATGGTTTTCCTGTAAAATACTTCTTGAATGTGTGTTGAATGCATATTGGAATACTGCCCTGTTTCTTTTTGCACGTTGGTTGAATTAAAACAGAAATTGCCTTTTATTTCAGTAATTTTAAAAAGTTTAGTATTTAAATAATTCAAATTAGGAAATTTTTTGTGTGAAGTTACAGCATAATAAAGTCAGTATGAAAAGCTATATTGCTGAAAAGACTTGTTCTTTTGCTCTGAGAGAGCACTATTACTGCCTACATTTGAACCTGTAAGTAGACACAATTTTTTCCAGAGCTAGGTGGTAACACTTTAAAACTGCCAGCGATTTAGAAGCACTTCTTTTTCTGCTTTTATCTGTAAAATAATAGGAGATATAAACTCATCTGATCTTTAAAAGACATTTCTTTTCTAGAACCATATAGTTTGTCATTTTAAAAGAGAGTACCAAACTTAGTGATCTTGAGATTTTCTTTCTGTAATGTGAATCTTTGTTACTATCTATTTCCCACACCACATGGAGCCCCAATAAGAAAAATTAAAATCAGTTTCTCAGGCATTGCTATTCAAAAATTTCCCAGCCACTTGTGAGAGTGCTCTTGGGGTTTCTCATATATATTCGTAAGTAAGCTGTTCTCAGCTTCCTCAGAATTCTATTTCTTATTCCTTATCCTGCTTTTCCTTATTCTAGTCTGTCTTCAGTTCTCCTACTTTCTAAACTCTCTGTGATGCCGAGGCCTCACAGTTGTTGGGATTGGATTTTTTTTGTCTTGACTTTCTCATCTTTAGAATAAACCACACTTCTATATGTTCTGTTATGATTCTATGCAGAGTTGGGGGATTCTGAACCTTAGGAAAACCATATCAAACCACAAGAAGGATTTCCATTCTCTTATGATGAGATGATTTAGATGCTCTGTGAGATATCTGATCATTAATATGTCAGTATAAGAGTTCATCAAAGTAATTCTTACTATGAATCCCCAAATGCAATCCAGATTAAAGTGACTTGTTCAGGTTCAACATATAGAATGATCCAGATCATTTCATAAAGTGACCAACCCTGGTTGCAGTTATTGGTGCAATGACATCAGCTTGGCTAGGGGACCTGAGACCCTGTAGTAACAGCAGCTTAGAGATGGTCTATCAATCCCATATGAACTTGAAATGGAATAAAGATATAGAGAAAAGCTCCTACTTTTCCACATTGATTTATACAAATCATGTGTGAGATTCCTATCTCCCTCCACAATGGCAAAAATTCAGATGAATGTCAAAGATTACAAACTTGAGCCAGGTTACTGGAGCATTTATAGAAAGGAACAAAGTTACCAAAAAATGCTTTTGTTTGCTGTTGTGTGGAATCCCAGGTAGGGGAATTTGCCTGAAGATTGCCTTTTTTCCTTGTAATATGAAGATGCTGTTATCAGCTTCTTGAGAAAAACTGTCCTCCCAGGTGCTGAGTGGGAAGACTTTGTGAGTAAACTTTCCAGAAGAAACTGGGGGTAGGGCATCTGTCAATTCTTCTGCTCTCCATCTTTTAGTCTGAGTAAAAGAGTCCTCAGACACAGTGCAAAGGGCAAGTTATTTCCTCCTAGGAAGATACATAAAATGTAGAGCCCAAACCCCTGTCAGTTAGAAAGAGTTAATATTTCTAGGGAGTCCCAACTGCTTACTTCCATGGGGACCTGCAAGGATGAGAGATAAATGGCAAAGGATATAGGATTTTAGGAACCTTGCTGTCTCTTTTTTGGGGGGATCCTACTAACTCTTACTCTGTGCTTGGCACTGGGCTCAGCACAAGAAAGACAAGGAAAAAGCAAGGCAAAAATATTTCTAGAGGTTTTCAACATGTGACCACATTTCCATAAAGGCTGGACTCCAGAAGCCCCAGGGCAGATGCTGACCACCTTCTAAAGAGTGACTCCCACCTGGGAAGTGCATCAGGCACTCACTGGTACAGAGAAAGCCATAGCAACTTACTCTGGGGCATGCTTACTGCTTTGCTGGAAGGATGAAAAGACCTCAGTCACTTGAAGAAATCTTTAGGTGCAAATGAGATTTTTTTTTTGCCATACTGGGGACTGAAGCCACGGCCCCACATATGCAAGGCAAGCAATCTGCTGAATGCTGTCCTGAGCCCTCTCCATCTTCACTCAGGGTCTTCCTAAGTCACCCAGGCTGGCCTTGAACTTGCAATTCTCCTGCTTTTGCTTAGGATTGTAGTTGTGTACCAATGTGCCTAGTAAAAGAGAAACTTTCTTGAAAGAAACAGTTTGACTAGGAAAGGAGATTTCTGTTCTTTCTTATTCACTATTTTTCCATGAGTTTGTGAGATTCTTTGTGGGATCTGATATTCTGGCTGTCAGAGTACTGTGTATTTGTACTTTTGCATCAAGACTGCCTGTCCAGCTAGCAGGGCAGGCTGGTAGACTCTAATTAACACAGAGCAAGGTTCTTACAAGCACAAAGATGCACTGAGCGACAGTCATCATTTCTGAGAAACTCTAGGGAGAAAACACTTGGCAAAGCAACTGGAAAAGCAGCCAGTGATAGAAAGGCATTCACTTCTTACCTAAGCCTTTGTCCAGGTTTCGTCCTCAAAGCAATTCCTGCTGTGTCCACCTTCCAACTTGGGGAAGAAATATTGAATGAAGTAAAACAGCCATTCTTTGAGCACCCAAGATTGTAGAAGTGCTTATAAATGCTGCTCTTGTTACTTTGAATCATTTCCCCAGGGCATTTTTCACTTGGACCCTGAGACATTCTGACAGTCACTTGACACTTGCATTTTATCATGTTGTAATGGAGCACATTTCCATAGTATTCAATATTTTCCCACTCCAGTTATATGCAGTGAATCAAACTTGCTACATGGGAACTTGCCTGCCACCCTCAGATCCAAGAGCCACTGGAGAGACCTACTCGGGTAACTGCCTGTGACTCTGTGCAGCTCCTCCCTCTGGATTTGGAGAACAGCGAATTGGATTTGCTCTCTTTTTGAGAGAGAACCAGATCACTTGTTTAGTAAATGAAATCATTTCTCATCTTTTTTTCCATCATCTTTTATTGTTTTTGGCTGCTTAACTTGGATAATTTAATCACAAGCTAGATAAAAGCAGAAGGAGGTTTCAAGTTTAGAAGTGAGCATAAAGCACATTGGGGCAGAAGCTGATGACTAAGGCACTTCTGCTACCAGAATGTGAGAGCCTCACTGGATACTTGAGCAATCATTTCTGCTTCCAGGGCCTCTCAAATATTGTCCTGCATGGGAAATTGGAGCTGGGAACTACATGTTCAGTGGTATTTCAGTGAGACCCTGGTGCTGTGCTAGTGGTGGAAGAGCAAGTCCCTCCTCTACCAGCCAGCCCTTAGGTGGGAGTAAGGGTGGCCTCTACTTCACTCAGTCTGGAAACCGCGTGAAAGCCCAGAAGATCTACTGGAATTTGATTTTTTATGAGACTCTTTATAAGGCAAAGAATGGAAGATACAGTTTTAGTATGTGTTTGTCTTTTGTCTATAATTTGACAGATTCAAGATGGCAACCACGCCCCCAGAACAATGAAAAGAGCCTTAGATATCAGTTTTAAGTCTGAAGTATTGCTACTGTCCTTAGTCAATACTGATGTGACAGTCCCAAGAACAATAATGATTTCTCTAGATGGTGCTTGAAAAGGGGACCTTCCAGATTCATAGGACGTTCTCAGAGGTATCGAGAAATTTCCTGAAGAGCTTTTATTCCTTGCTTGCTTCATGCATGGTCCTGGAAATGATGACAAGAAGTGGCTGTTGGATCTTTTCAGTGCAGTGTGGATTCTCACCCACTGCTGAATACTGCAATGTGAAAAACCTCCAGGAGCACATCCTCAGGATGTGCACAGTCAACCTCAGCCTCAAGTGAGTTTTCTGCAAAGAGGAAGGTGGCACCTGCAAAAAGTCAAGCTTCGTTAAACAAGAGAAGTTCTTCTCCAAGCTCACAGGTATCTGGCATGGAAGAGCATTCTGCCCATTTCTGACTGCCTGTCATTTCTCTAAAATACTCATCATTTTTCCGTATACAATCAACTCATTCACTCTCTTCACAATCAGTCCTCGAAATGAAAAGGGGCTCATATCTGCTTTCAGTGACATTAAAAGTTGATATTTTTGTCATCTTGCAAAGGAACCATTCAACACCAAGCTCCATCTAGTTGAAAATTTTCATGTGAATTATGTAGCAAATGAAATGACAGAAGGAAAGATGTCTTGGGGCTGATAACATAGCATGCTTGGAAACACTGGCCTCCTAGAAATATTTTCTAGAAGTTTCATTTCTGTTGCTAACCATATCGATGGGAAGTCTTTAAGTGGTTTTTTTTTTTTTTTCTAGAGCTTCAGAGATCATTTTAAAATCTCCCCATATTCTCTGTCACTTCCTGCTCCAAGATCAGGTTATTTATTTCCTGCTGTATTTTTGTGTTTCCCGGTGAGGCAAATTCTCATTGTTCTCTTAGTGTTTGCCAGTTTAATGAACTGTTTTATGACTTAGATGCAAATAATGGGGCTTTTGTGAAGAAAGGCAGAGAAGCAGGAAGAAAGGGAGGAGAGAAAGGAGTGCAGCATAAAGGGATAAACTCCAACACATTGGGATTGCCTGTTAAAATCCTACACAGATTTTCTCCTCCACCAGATAACTTGCTGACCTTATCCTATCCTACATCTGATTGCAATTACTTCAGTTTGTTAGTCGGGCCAATTTTAGAAACTTGGACAATGTACGTCGTTGCAATCAGATCTTCATTAAAACTCAGAAATGAAGGATAAATCAGTTATTGCCACTGAAGTTGTTATGATGTATTTTTTCCTAAAGAAATGCACTCATGTCAGCAGGCCTGAAATTTTATTTCTCCAAACTTCCAGCATGACTTGTACTCATCAGTTTGCTATCTTCTACATTATTAATCTGTAAACTCATGAAATTCAGTTCACACTACCTCAATATTGTTCCTGATTCTTTTCCTTTGTAAATTTTATAATTACTGATGAAACATTTGAAGGTACAAGACACACAGTGTAGGGAAAGAAAGAACTGGGTGAGAGCCATAAATTTCTCAGCTTTAGAATTTTAGCTCTCCTCGCTCACTGATAAATATCAATTTAGATTTCCATCAGGCTGCCAGGCAGGTGCAGTAATTTTTTTAGTAACTTCTTAACAGAATGTAATTTAAGGGTTATAAAAGCAAACATCTCTGACTTTAAAATTCCCTCCACAAATTGCCACTCTCCAAAAATCCCCACCCTCACCCTTTGCAGTGAGAGTCTGAATGCAGAAGGCCTTGTTAAAATGCAGGGTGTCACAGAGAACGCGAACTAGAATCCAGAATCTATCTGCCATCAATGCATTATAAGTTCCAAAACAGAGAGTCAAAGACTACAATTCCCAGTCTTCCTTGCAGCTAAACCCTGAAAGGTTGAGAGGTTGAGATGGAACTTGGGAAGTTGAGAGAACAAATCAGGAAAAAGATCAAGGCCTGTAGGGCAGCTAATAAACCTCTCTAGTAACCATAAAGTTACATATATTTTTTTTGTTGCTGTTGGCATGGAAGCACCAGTTGAGGAGAAAAACTTTGGCACAGCCAGCAGCAGTTATGGGATAACAAGAGTCCATCATTTGCCCCGCACTGGCAGCTTCAACCTCATCATTTTATCTCACTTCATTTTTAAGTTAAACTTGAGCATAGGGGGTCACACAAATGAAGAGGAGAGAACATGAAACCCAGGAGCTCAAGTTCAAGGGACCTCTTTACCTCAGCATCTGTATTTGGATTCATGGTGAAATACTTTCAATTTCACTTCCTCCCCCAAACAGCGGGGAGGGAGAATGTGTGGGACATGCACACGGCAGGGGGACGGAGGAACCCTAAAACCACTGGTGCCTATTTCACAGTTCTGCTTCTTGTCATGTCTGGTATGGAAAAGTGAAATGAACCGTAAGTCTGACTAATCTGTGTGATACAGAAAAACTGGTTTCCAGATGGGCAAATATCCAGCCCCTAATTCATTTCATGAAGTTTCTTTCCCACCTTTCCCCTGTGTTCAGCATGGGCTCCAATACTGCAGTACTCCCCAGCTGTGTGTGCGCACATCTTCCCCTCCTCCAGGAGCGCTCTTTTCTTCATGCTGGTCAAGTGGAGCAGTAGTCAGGTTTCTGTGGTAGTAGTCAAGTTGCAAAGGCTTCATGTAGTTAACTTGGTCAAAGTGAATCTTTAGAAAAACCCCTGAAAGTATCTTTAAAATTCAGTGTCCTTGGATTTGTCATTGTAAATCTCCACCCCACAGAGACCTGAAGGTCACTGAGGGTACAGCAAGTCCCTGGCTGCCATCTCCCTCTGTCTCCAAGACACATGACCAAAACTTTGAAAGGTGGATGGAAATGGCTTTGCCTTAACTTACTTCTTTGTTCCTTTCTTCCACGTTTGCAATTTAAAGAGTGTTAACTCAGCCACACACAAGCCACTCACATGATTTGCTATTATGCATTCAGAGTGGATTGGCAATGATACTTTTTCAACCAACAGGACGTTATAACCTTTTACCTCGTTAGACACTTATTTTGTGGTCCTACTCAATGTTATTTTTATTGGACTCCTCTATGTGGATTGTAAGAGTTCTGTGGTCATAGATTGGTTTTCGCTCACATTTCTAGGTCTTGCCAGGGCTAACCGATGTGTTGAATGGAATGAAATTAAACTGCTGGTGGTGTATGGGTAGTCTTGTTGTAGCTGGCGAGAACCACTTGCTGAAACATGTGCAGATATTTTATGACCTCTCTGGGCATAGCAGTGGCATAGGGAGGCCAGGTGGAGAGGGAAGTCCTAGCAGAGGCAAGGTCCCAGGCCCAGTCTAGCAGCATCACCTGGGCAAAGTCCACGGTTCCCAGTTACGGTGGAAAAAGAACTGTGTCTTCACCACACCTCCAAAAGTGCCAGAAGCTTTTCTATAGAGAGACGGCCTTGCTTGGAATAAATGAGCTATTTGTTGTACCCAAGAAAACATCAACACAGTAAAAACACTTTTTAGGAAGGCAAGTGATAAGATTACTGGGAGAATCCTAGGGCAACGATGTCACAGTGAACATGGCAGGCAGACTTTCAAACCATTTCTTCAGGAAGCCAAATTAGGAGCTGCACCAAGGGATAAACCCCGCCTGTAGAGATTTTCCAAAAGAAGCACAGTGGGCAGACATTTCCTTTCTACCCTCATATGGACTGTCTTGGTTACTTTTCTCTCGTTGCTGGGACAAAATACCTGATGCCCAAAATGAAGGAAGAAAAGGTTTATTTCACTTACAGTTTGTGGAGGTTTCAGTCCATACTTAGCAGATTACAAGGCAGACTGGCACATGGCAGAGGGTTACAGCTCCTGGTGCAGAACACAGCAAAGCAACAACCACACACCAGGGCGGAATGGGGGAGGAATGGCCTCAAGCACTCTCTTCCTCTCCCTTACATATGCAAACTATCCACCCCCAGGGTGCAGCTCTCACACCCTTAATCAAACTCGAAAAGCCTGACCCATGGCCACATGAGGCTTTGGGGGGACAAACAGACATAAACCATAACATGGACTCAAGGATGGCCTCAATGCGTAAAGGTCTTTTATTCATTTTCTGGTATATAATAGTTATACGGAATGACTTTCATTTGGGCATATTCATACATGCGTATAATACTCTTCCATTATTTCTACCCCTCATCCCCTTCTCATTTCCATTTCCTTCTTGTTCCTTAATAATTTCTGCTCTACCATCATGTCCTCTCTCTCTCTCTCCCCTCTCAGTCTCTCATGTGAGGCAAAAATGTGATATTTGTCTTTCAGAACCCAGTGTATTTCTTTTAACTTGATCATCTCCAATTCCATCTGTTTTCCTCCAAATGACATGATTTCATTCTTCATGGATGAATAATACTCCATTGTGTATGTATACACCACATTTGCTTTATCCATTCATCTGCTGACAGGCACATAGGATTAGTAACTGTCTTGACTCTGTTTTTCAAAAATTGTATATGGGTTTGAGCACGTTTTTAAAATTATTCTGCGCCTCCATGGTTCTGTTTTTTTGTTTTTGATCTCTCAAGCAGAATATTTACCTAAGAGAGTTAGTCCATGCAAATCTCCAAGGAGACTATCTGGCCCTCATTAAACTCTTAAGGAATATTAACTTTTTCCACCATACAGCTTTCTACATTAATTTGCCAATTCTCCATTTCACATTTCCCAGCCTCTGGGCCCAGTCTGCATCATCTCGGGTTCAAGACTCTACTTATGTCCTTTCTCAAGCTAAGAGACCAAATGTACTATTGCTGCTTTTCTCTGCTTCTTTCTCCTGAGTTTTGCTGAGCCTGGGTCAGCTAGTCAAAGACTGTAGTTCCCAGTCTTCCTTGCAGCTAAGTGTGATGATGTGAGGAAGTTGTGGTCAGTGGGGGCTGACATGAACTGGTGTGTGGTTTTCAGGGAATAGCATTAAAAAAGAAGAGGTGTGCCCTCCACTGTGCTGGCTGAAGTACAAAGGTACATTTGAAGGATGGAAGCCACCAGGAAAGGTAAGGTTAACAGAGAAGGAAGACTGAATTAGGCTGAGTCTGCAATAACTTCCCAGAAGAACCACTCACATGTAAGAAAACTTAACTGATTAGCTCTATATTCTCTTAGAAATTGTCCTCTTTTCCTTAGAACCTTTGCTCTTTATGTTATAAGATATATTAGAGACAAAAATATCTATACAGAGGATCCATTTCAAGTCTGTGAGAACATATAATCTTGAGGAATCTTAATGTGGAGAAAAATGGCAAGTTGATTTTTCCACTTTCCAATGTAATTACAGAGGCTCAGTCTTTCCTCCTTTTCTTGCTTCATTTTTGTTTCCACTCTCATCACATACCTTTCTTGTGCATCAGTACAATTTTTAAAACCTGAGACACATTGTCTTTGTGATCAATTTTTACTAAAATTGATTCTTTGCCAAAATTTACCATGATTCATCTATGATGGTTCCAAAGATTGATATGACCAATCCATGCCTGTTTTTCCAAAGGACAATCTTTTTTCTTTTCAGATTATCTGCCAGCACACATCTGTGCTGTGTATATGAAAATTTCACCTCTCAAGAGACCCAGATTTGACAGAATCGTTTGCCTCATTTTTCAAACAGTGTTAATTCAGTTTAAAAATACTTTTCACATTATGTTATTGCAATGGTCTTCTTTGATTCCATCTCATGCTTTAGTCTATCCTGTACCTATCACTTATTTAATTTGAATCCTTCTATATTGGAGAAAGGGTTCTATAAAACATAGCTACCGCGTCCCAACCCCTGTCATATTTCTTGTGATGCATAAAGGAATGAAGGTATTACTTTTTTCGGCTAACACAAGACAAACACTTAAAATTAAATTCACTTGAAAAATATCTGCCCCACATATTCTTTTATGTGTAATTTCTTTGTAGTGGATTACACAATGCAAATTAGGCACCTTATTTATACCCAAGTCCAGGGAAATGAATTTTGCACTCCACGGAGAAAGTTCTGTGAGAACATCCACACTTCCTTATTTTTGGACTACTGGAGCTTCTGCAATACAATATCCTATTTCTCTAAAGATCTTAGGGCTCCCAAACAGACAGTTTGCATGGAGCAGGCCATTTCTTCTCTTGCTGTTTACCAAAGAATAGCTAGAGCCACTGTTACCACTTTGAATTTCTTGAAAGGTCAGTGAACTGTTCAAAGCATTAACTCCATTAACCAAGATATGCTTATTGATTTCAATTAGAAGAAAGGGTTCTTTACAAAAACTAGATTGGAGTTCCAATCTAGTTGCAAAACCTGTGAGAATCCCTCACTTTTCAAGACCTGTAACAAAGATAAAATCATAATCCCTGCGTGTGTAATAAAAAGGATTTCTGTGTGGTATCCCCTGGCTATTAACATGCACTGTTTCAGGCAACATATTGTCTAAATTTGAATAGAGTTTCTAGATCTTCAGTGAATTGAATTCTTAGCAGACAATCAGTCTTATAGATCCTTGTTTTTCTCAATGTCTAGCTTAGTGCCATATTCATAAAATACATTTATGAATGAATGAAAGAGTGGATATATATTTTTATATAGCATCAATGTAGCTTAGGAAAGTATCTAATCCATCTCCAAGTCTACATCCAGAACATTAGGGTACAGTAATTTCTATTTCTGTTTAAAAGGCACTAAAGACCCCTTTTTTCCATTTGTCCATCCAGTTCCTCAGCATATATTTACTGAGTGTTCGCTATATTCCAGGTATTGTTCTAGATGCTAAAAATACAGTGATGAATAAGGCAAGGTTTAACTTCTAAGGAGAAAGTCTTAGTGAGGAAAGAATTTCTCTATAGCAAAAGAAACAGTCAGTGAAGGAAGAAATATTGCAACCACACCAGTTTGGACTTAGAAGTAAATATAATTTATTTCTTCAAGAATTATAAATTCAACAATAAAATGGCTTTATCTCACGAACAGATATACTAAAATGAACTATAATACTCCTTGAAAATTAGAAATAAAAAATGATTCCAATTCTCCTTTACCTAAATGGTACATCCATACCAAAAACATTCTTTAAAAAAGCTAAAATGAAATTTTAAATGTACCCTAAAAAGGAATTATCTGAACTATATTTACATGGAATCTTATTTTGTACCTTAAGTCAACATTTCTCTAATTTATGTCCTATCTCTCCTTAATTCCTTTTAATAGTCTTTTACTGATACATGAAATTTTTTCCACTAAAATTTTCATGAAGCAGAAAATACTGATCAGATACCCAATTTTTAAAAAGTATTTATGTCTTATGCAATGTATTGAATAAGCTACTGCTAATGAAAAGCCCAAAGGTAATTCATTTAGCCCATAAAGAAGCAAGACTTCTTGGTCTTCCTCTTCCCCTCCAGGGTGGCTGAGGGAGGGGTTAGAGGTGAACATTCTTTTTATCTGAAATTTAAATTCCCAATTTGCCATATTTGAGTCACAATCAGGCAATACTTCTGATCACTAGTGGTGGATAAAGAGGGAGAGTGGAAATAACATCCTTCACTAATTAGAAAAAAAAATCTTTTTTGAAGTAGGAAATTTAAATTTAAAATTTTACTGTTTATAAACTTTGTCATCATAAAATTCATGTCTCTCTGACTGACTACTAAGTAAAGGTAGTTCTTTCATATATGTTGGTATATTAAAAGTACTGTTCCTAAATTTCATTGAGGTCACTTTTCCAATGCTGAGTAGGGTTTCCCAGTGTAGAAGTCCTGGGACCCGCAGTCCCCTTGACAGCAGCTTCAGGGTCAGGCAAGAGGAAACAGTCTCTCACCAAAGCACCTAAAATTAAGTCAAACCTAGGAAACAGGAAAAGGGAAGGAAAGAGAGGAGAAGACAAGGGAAGTAGTCTGGCAGCTGCGGTAGAGCTGGCCAGATGCTCACAAATTCAGTTCTTCATCTGAGGTCAGAGAGAAGCCATGTTGTCCACCTTCCTGGCAGCAAGGAGTAGCCCTGAGACTGGCTTCTGGGGCTTGGAATGTGGGAAGTAGTTGTGTTCACCCCTCCCGGGACCTCACCCAGGAAACTCCCTGCGTAAACCTGCACAGGCTCTGCCTCTTTTGCAGAGTTGCCAAGATCAAGGGCAGCTCTCTCTAGAGAGGGGAGGGAAGGATGGAACCGCTGGAGGGAGGATTTCCCCAGGCTTCCAAATGCCAAGGGAAACAGGGGATGGGTGATTCAAGGAATAAATCTCTGTGGGAAGCCACTAAGGTTTGGGGTTATTTTGACAGTAGCCTTCACTGACTGACACAACAGATGAAAAGGGGAATTGATAGTAACTCCATTACTTCCCATCCTGTGAAGCAGCTGATAAACAGTTAGGTAAATTTGTCTCTCACAAGAAGAGCAGTGGCCCTGGAAGCTGCTCCCTGTCACCTGAGCAAGGAATGCACCCTGTCCATTTACAGCCTGTGGAACTTGGGTGGGGGGAGGGATATCCTCACTCAGCAGGGGATCTGCTTTGATTCTTCTTGCCCAACTGATGGTGAACTATCTCTTTATCCCTTGGGGTGGGGGTGGGGATGGGTCCTAGGCCAATAACATTAGATTCTGTTGACATGTGAAACAATTTTGGCAAACCTAACAAGCCTTTTGGTTGTGATTTATATCTAGTCAGCGAGAAATGACATCTGGGATGTCTGATTTATTCACTAGCAAAATGCTGGCTGAACCTAAAATAAGAAAATAGAGATTTATGTAACAGATTGCAAAGCCTTAATTTAAGAATGGTTAGGAAACCAGCAGACACTCCACAGTTCTGCACTGCCTGGTATCACATGCTGCAAGTTAATATCGCCTTTCTTAAGGTATTAAGTCACATGCCGAGAGTGGGGGCATTCTTTCTGCAAAACTCAACACCTGCATCTTTTCATGATGACTGTTTTAGACCCGAATCAGACCTGGCATTCAGTTACATGTCAACTGCTGCAAAGAAGCAAATAGCTCTTATAGAATTTAGCAGAGAACTACAGTTTATTGTAATTCTGATCCATTTTGATTTTAATTTAGTATACTGTGAGAGATAAGGGTCCAGTTTCAATCTTCTGCACACAGATAGACATTTTTTCCAGTACTGGCTGTTGTATAGGTTATCTTTTTTTTTTCAGAAGCCCACAAACTATTCATATGCAGGTGAACTTAGAAAATATTGGGATATGAACAGTAAAGAATTTTGGTTCCCTTATTAGCAGACCATTAAAAGTCAAAGTCATAATTGTTTCTTCCTTAAGACCGAACATAGTTTTTCTGAGACATACTTAGTGTTGTAAACACCCAAATACAATTGCTGTCTGGTCTGGCTACTCACACTAGATGTCCTCCTCTTAATCCACTCACTTCATATGGGGACACCGGGCCATGTAACATAGGCCTGTTTCCTGCTTCCCGCTTTGCAAGGGGCTTTGGAAAGCTCAGAACCCACAAGCCATACACGTGGGGAAGGCACAGGTCTCCATGGCATGAGTTGAGTGCTAACCTTATTCAGACAGCTCCTATTCCAACTTTGCTTTCTATGTGCTCTTCTATGCATTCATCAAGCATTACATTTATCGTGGAAGGTGGTGAAAGGCTTTCAGAATCAGGTCAAGGGAGCCATGAAGAAAGAGAGAAAGGAAGAATGATGAGTGAGAGAGAAAGAAGAAACAGAGGGCAGGAAAGGGGACAGGGAAGGGGACAGGGCATTGGGAAGGACCAATTGAAAACAAAGAGGAACGACAAGAATCACTCAGCCCCCACTTCAATCACTGTTCAGCGGGTGAGAAAGTTGAGTCCCTTTCTGAAGGATCGCTAACAGGCATATTTACATTTTTCCTTAAGAGAAAACTCTTGCTATTACTCCTTTCCTTGTTTAAATTCCTCAAAGTCAAGGGATTTCCCTGAAGGGTCCCTCCTGCAATGTGAAATCTTGCTAATCCCTCGTGCCTTCTTTGATGTTAAGATTTGGGAGAAGTCCCTTTTGCAGTGGCTGAGAATGGGATGTTTCTCTGTAGCAAGGCCAAATGTTAGCCTGCTGGGGCTCTTCAGCTGTCCCCACGCCATTCTGGCTTCTTTGGAGAGAGATTGCTCACTGTCTTAAGGATCACAGCTTTAGCTTCTTAACACACGTCATCGTGGGCAGCACAACCCCCGGGTGAATGATGAAACAGGTCACTTCCCTCTCCTCCCCTCCTCATGAATTAAGGCATTAGCTCAAGACCAGCGTGCTGTCCTGCTCACCTGGACAATCCTTGGCATGGCTGTGGACCTCTGCCTCTGCAGCCACCATTGCACAGCCCAAGATGAGGACCTGATTCTTTCTTTCATCAACAATTAAATGATTCTTTCTTCTTCCCTGGAAAGAATTCAATAAAGGACTTCCCTCTCCCACGTGTGCAATCAGGTTCCAGCCCAGCTCTTAAAATGGGACAGGAGAAAGACAGAGCTGCAGATCTGTGCATAACAGGGCATGGTGGCTCATGCCTGAGACTCAGGCAGGAGCATCCCCTCAATCTGGAGGCCAGCCTGGGCTACATAGTGAGTTGAAGGCCAGCCTAAACTACACAGCGAGACTCTGTCCCTCCCACAAAAAAGATCAACCTATAATGGATTTCTATCACAATACACAAAAACCTAGGCAAGAGACATGGAAGGCGAGCTGTATGCATTCCCTGTTGTTTATCTCAGTGTTTGATCATGAGCACCAACCTGTGCAACATCTAGGAATAGCTGTTTACAGCAATAGCAAGTTTTCTTTAGCAAAGAAATGAATTTGTAGTGAATATGAAACTCAGTCTACAAACCTAGAGTGCAATGAATGTCATCATTGTTTCTTTTCTTAATTGCTTCATTTTCACTTCTCTCAAAAATCCATCATGATCATTATTAATCTAACATCCCCAGCCAGGCAAAGTTCCCTGTGATCCTAGGCATTCCACACTGCTACGGTAAGGGCCTTCGGGTGCGGTTCATATGTGTGCCCCCAACCCTGGAGGTTCTCTGAAGCCAGGAGTTCCTCGGTTACCATGCCAACTTGGACTCCCAGAGGGCTCAACTTCAGCCTTCAGCCCAACTCCTGAGGGAAATGCCCCTTCCAGGGTTCTGTGTGGAAGGACAGAAGGAGAGAAGTACTTGGGCTTCCAATTTCATTCTCTCCTCTTCAGCCCAATCGATTCCATCTTTTGAATTCTAGGTACTGCAGTTTACTCACCTCCTGCTCCCTCAAGACCATCCAGTATAACAAGCCTGCATTTCCACAAATGAGCAGCAAACATCTAAGGAGAATTGCCTTCTTCACCTGGTAACTTCTGCTTCCTCCCTCTGCCATACAGATAAAATAAGCAAACACAGAGGCCTGACCACAGGAACGAAACAGCAGTCAGCCACCCTTGCATGCACAACCTGAGATGGAATAAAAGACATCCCTGAAAGCGACCAGAGAAGGACATGTGGGCAGTGTAAGCATCTCACTCCACACCACAGGTGCCCACTATGGAAGAAGAGCATGGCCATGGGTGTCCAGGCAAGTGGAGAAGAGAGCCTCTAAGGGAAAGGGACCCGATTAGACCTGGAAAGAGCAAAGCTTGTGGCTAAGAACAATTTAGTGTTCAAATGTGGAACCTAGCATTTGGAACTGTGTGACACTGCACAAGTGATGGCTATTCTGCTTCTTGGTGTTCCCTTTGTAAAATATAAAAACCCTTCTTTAGAAAATATTTATGAGGAGCAAATGACTTCATCTCTCCTAGAGCTTTCTCTCCTGTGTACCAAATTACTCAGTAGAATACTGATGAACAGGAAGTAGCAGAAAGTTCAAAGGAAACATCCTAAAACTCCAAGAAGATGTTCTGCTCCAACCCAGTGCCTGCTCAATCCTGTATGAACACCAGATCAAAGAGGCAAAGCAGAGGTTCTGAGAGTGAGACTTCACTGCTCCTGTCTCCCTCCTGATCTCCATGACCAGAGGTAGTTCTGCCAAATGCAGGGTCACAGACAAACCTCAAAGCCTCGGAGTCCATCAGACCTGGGTTTGAATCTCATCTTCATCAGGGAAAGACTGAGTGCCTCTGCTGAGGTGAGTCGGAGCCCTCCTTACGACACAGAGATTTTGTCAGGAAAGAAAAATGGGATGATGCACAAAAGGCTTCACCCGGTGCCTGATGATAACGGTGTCGCTCCTATCCTTTTATTATTAATACCTTCTGTTGACTTGCTAGGAAGCCTTTCAATCAACTCACCATCAATGAGACTTTTCCTTTTATTCTTGTTTAGTTTGTTTTCTTCCTAAATAGATTTTTGGGGCCTCTTCTGATTGTGTTTGATCATGTGTGAATTCCATTAATCCACCTACTTGGAATCCTAATGCTTCTCAGCTATCCCAAGGGAGCACCAAAAATATGAGTCCACCAACAACAGCTGCTTCCATGGAGCTGAGACTGAAGATCCCAACCTATGCCGCAGAGCAGAGTTTGCATGGGACATCTCCTTACAAACAATCTTACCTTCACCCAGGATACCATTTTTATTATTACGAATTTTCGCTGGTTTCCTCTTGAACGCTGACAAGTTGTACCAGGTATTTCCTCCTCACTTAGATACCAAAATAAAGGCTCTTCCAAACTTCTGGCTTTGGAGTTCTTATGCCAGGGTGTCAAAGCCAGCCCCTGAGTCACACTGAGCTACAAGCCAAGCTGAGAGGAGGTGGTTTTCATTTCAGGAATTCGCATTAGCTTCCTGGAGACAAAACACAGCAGCGTCAATAAATAGGGCAGAAAGGAGGCAGAAATAGGAGAAGGATTTAAATGTCACTTTTAATGTTAACTAAAGAGGATACACTAGTTAGGCACAGTGATAGAACGGAGCACATTTCAATATGTTGGAATAATAGGATCAAAATCAGAGGCAGAATAAGGGCTGATTCTGCCACAACACAGCCAACACAGATGGAAATAACATTTTCTTACATGCACAGCGTTCTTGGTGGAAATAACCCAGACTGTTCCTAACGGGTAGTTAAAGTCCCAGTTTTTTCTTTCATTCAGTCCATAACTATGAGCACCTCTTCTGTATCAGATGCTGAGGATACAACAGAGAACAAGGCCCTGAGATTCGCTGACTTCATAGGACGGCTCTTCTACAGGGAGGGATGGATCGCAGACAAAGGTTACCACAGATGATGGGAAAACATGAGGCCCAGGACAAGTGTCCTCTCTGCCATCTCACTCTTTCTTTGTGTGCCGGGTGCTGCCGATGGTCCCCTCCAGGCCTGGCATGTGGGTTCCACAAGAGGGTAAATGAGTTGCTTTCTGTGTAACGCTGGGCACAGCACCTGGACCTGGTCAGCCTTACTTCACTCTGGCCTTGTCCAGTCCCCAGTGGAATGGGAGCTTAAAGGCCAGAAGCCTCTGGTGTGATTTGTTCATTGCCATCCCCGGTGCTTGGACAGTGCCTAAAATAAAACAGCTGATGCTCGATAGATATCTAAAAAATCATGCCTTGTGCCTAATGCTATGAAAGAAATGAACACAGTCATCTGAGGTGGAAGACTAGGGGAGCAGGGAGCAAGGACCGCAGAGCCAGGAAATGTGTCTCTGTGAAGAATTCGGGAGAGCCCGCAGTGCTGGTGCATGCCTGGAATCCCTGCAACTGGGAAACTGAGGTAGCAGGATTGTAGTCTCAAGGCCAACCTGAGCAAACGAGTGAGACCTTGTCCCAAAATTTTAAAAAGTGTTAAAAGGGGGCTAAGGATGTAGTTCAGTGTCAGAACACTTGCCAACTAGGCATAAAAGAGTGGATTTAATCCCCATTACAAAATTTTTTTTTTAAAAAGGGAACTGGGGTAGACTTTTCCAGAAGGAAAGAGTGCATGCAAGTGTACTGTGGTAGGGATAGGTTCCTGTGTTCAAGAATCCCCCACTCTGTAAGGTGAGCACGTGTGTCTCCCTGGCTGTGGGCTTTCCTGCTGTGCCCTATGATGCCGCCTCCGTCTTTGTCTTCCTTTTTTTGTTTATCACTTTGTCAGTTTCCCTCACATAGTGGTAAATGTCTTCTTTCAGCTGGAATACCTCATAATTAGCAACCTGCTTTAAGGAATGTTATTAGAGTGTAGAGGAGCAGGAAGCAGGAGAACACAGTCCCTAGACACTTGGGAGCTCCACAGCCTTGCAGGAGGAGCCTGGTTCGCAGCAGTGGTGGCACTGCCATTTCCAGACATTCCTTCTTACCCTTTCCCATCTTTCACCACCCTTCCTGAGGACATCTGACAACTTGAAATTCTCAAGACTTGTCCTTAGGCGCCTAATCGAAGAGTTGTGTCATGACTCATACACTCGTTCTCTGATAAGGGATTTCCATCTGTGTGTTTCCGTCCCTGTAAGATCAAATCTGTTCTGAAGAGAACTGCTGGTGTTGCTTCAGAAATGCTCGCGTTTTCTCAAGAGAGAAAGTGATATTTATTTCCTGGTAATAAACAAAGCAGATTTCCTTTTGCTTTATGATGAGACGCGTGAAGTCTGGTAGTATTTGCCTCTGACTAGAAAGAAGGACGAAAGGAGAACGCTGAATTCCTCCTCAGAGCTAACTAATTGGTCAGGCCACAGATGTGCCCATCTACGCAGTGACACGCTTTGGCTTCCATCACACATTCCCCAAACTGTCCCATTTCCCCAGTGCCCTCACCGTCAGCGTCCTCAAATTAGTTATTTCCTGCCATGCCAAGAAACCAGGGAGGAAGGGAGCAGATATTTGTACCGTTCTCAGATAGCCAGCCCATGTGAAAGGGAAGAAAGGGAACTCTAAGCAAGGACTCTGCTGGCTTCTGTCATGGTTATTTACTCTATGGGATATGTTCATCAAATTGGGAAATATAACTCCTCTGGGAGTAGACACAAATGTTTACATTGCATAATATCTTCCTCTGAAAACCAGCAATAATCTCCTCTGTCTTCTTTCCAAGACTGGCTGGGTGGACTTGAGGCCAGGGGTTCTGGTCCCAGGGGTGACCTTTTGTTATTTGGGAAGTCCCCTTGGCCTCTGCATCCTTGCCTATGAATAAAAGGCGTAGGACTTGGTGCCTGTCCCAGTTCTCAAACATTTCATGGATCTATTTAACAAGCAGAAACTTGTGGACGTTCCTCTGGCACACTCAAAGGGGAGTTTGCTTTGTTCGGGCTCGGTTAGTGGAGACTGCTACTTACTGCCTCTGCCAGTATCAGTTGGACTGACCTATTGCATGTATTTTCTTGTGGCAAGTCCACATGGGATTTTCTTTTTAGATTTTTAAAGGAAATTACGCACTCACACTAGAATCTTTAAATGTAAGTATAGTGCTAATAAAGTAATGCTATGGAACATGGGTTGTATACAGAGTTTATTAACATTACATCTACATACACAATTCAGAGTTACAACAGTTAACATATAGATGAAACTATAGGGTAGTCTGTTGTAACACACTCATCTTTTCCCACAAAGATACTGAGAAAACACCTAGTCAGCCAGATACCTGTAAAGCATACATTTCTAGAATAGCCCTGTTCTTATCTGTTCCTTCTCCTCATTCTTCTTCATCTTCCTTTCTTTTGCAGTGATGGAGTTAAACCCAGAGCGCTGAGCATGCTAGGCAGGTGCTCTACCCTGCATCTATGTCCCCAGCTAGTCATCTTCCTTTTTTCAGCCCTGTTCAGAGTGGGGCAAGAATCCTCCTAGGTTCTATAACAGTAGATATGTTCATATTTACAGACTGATTGGGAGAATTACTAGTGTGTTCTCTGATTTCACAACATCACACATTAAAGTTCAGCGTCTTCATCAGTTGTCTTTATATAACTCCAGCTATTTCTAATCCTACTTGTGAATGCACAGGCTCATGCAAATGCAAGGCCATGGAAAGCCTGGCTCAGGTCCAAGGCCCACTCTGTAGTGTGGAATTGCTGCCATTTGTCTGCTCCAAAATACCTCTTCCCTCTGCCTACAGCCATAGAAGGGCTTTCACAGACCACCCTGATTTTTGGAGAGAAATGAACATCTGAACTGAATATTGACTGAAGAATTCTCCCCCCACCCCATGTGGAAACCAGTACCCCAAGGTTACTTCCTGAGTCTCGCCAACCAACAGTCTCAGCAAGATAGCAGCTGTGAGTCAAACCAGGAGCTCTCTGGTCACAGAGAGTGAGTTTTCTTGTTTAACTGCTTTACCTCCACTTATTCCACATTATTCCTTCTTGGTTGTCAGAAATGTATCTCCTTTACCTTTAAACACTCAATGATTCACCACTTACCAGGAACTGTGGAAGAGGAAGCTCGGTAAAGCCTCCTTTTAAAAACTGGCCCAGATTTATGAAATGAGTAGCAGAAACAGATGATTTTAATTCATCTCATCTGCTCGGTACCTGCCGCACATATGCATGTGTTCATGAGTCCTGCAGTGCGTGTTCCATTCTGCTCTTACCACATCCCTTGACCCCTCCGATGCAGTCGACGCCCTGAAATTCCCTTTCTCAGAGAGATACATATATAATCTCCACACGCCTGCAGTTGCATCCTGTGCTTTCCACGTGATCAACAAAAATATATCCATTCTCGTAAGCTGTGAAAGCAGCTTCTGGTTTCTACCGAGAATCCTTCTCAGCATTTCCTTGCCCTGTGTTCCCATGCCCCTTCGCTTCAAAAATGAGTGACAGTACTTCGTTATTCTCTCTATTTCTGTTCCTTTCACCGTAAATATTTGTCCCATGTCAACTTTAGAGGCCATCCGTTCACGGTAGGCATAGGCCTGCCATACATTAACTGAGGGTTTCTCAACAAAAGAAATTGTCTTTATATGATATGTTCTGAAGGTCTCTAAGAAATAGGGATTTTTTCCACCTTCTATGATAGACAATACTTTTAACCTAGATCATTCTATTTGAGAACCACAATGAAAATTCTATCAGAGCACTAACGATTATGCATGCCCAGCATAAGGCCCTGCCTGGAGGCTTCTGTGGTGACTCCTGCCTTCCTGAGCCTCACCTCCTCTGTAGGGCAGAGCATCAGCGCTCTGGGACCCAGCTTACACTTAATCAGATCTTGTGCCTTGCTGGTGGTTGTTGCTCTGTGCGGGGTGTTGTCATCTTGCCAGTTGCCTCAGCATTTTCTTGCAGGCTATGCTCATGTTACTAGCTCTGCTCCTTTGAGTTCTCCTCCTCTTCCTACAAAGGGGAAAAAGCAACCCTCCTCTGCAAACCTCTGTAAAACTCTCTTTTCCCTGCTATAATAATAGTTTTCATAGTAGCGTAATTTTCCCGCTGACATTTCTGGCTGCATGACTAGGTTGTGAGCTCATAAAGGTAAGTCAGTGTTTGGTGAGCTTTTATATCTTCTCATTGCAGGACCACTTTTCAATAAGTGCTTGTTTGACTATGAACAGATAAATGGATGGATACATGGGTGATGATCAAAAGTTTTAAGATTCCTTGTCAGGTTCTCATATAATATTTTAACAAAGCACTTGTGAAACATTAGAGACTCCCTAAGTACAGCAACTCGTATTTTGGACTCCCCAGAGTAATCTTTCCTGACTAGCTTTTCCTAAATGAGTAATGCATTCAGTAACAAGCAAGAGGAAGGAGCTCAGCCATTCCTAAGATGCAAATAAAGTGTAGCACTCTGCACTGAGAAATGTGACCTGCAAATAGTTGCTAGTTTATACATAACATGCTAAGAGGAGTGCAGAAATGTTCAGTGATTCCTACATGCTCCATAGCTCCAAGAACAACATCAAAGTCACATTTTTATTAAAAAGAAAATGCTGTTGAATGTGAAAAGCTGGCGATCTGCTGTGGTTCCTGCTGAGGGTCTGCCTTGTGGCTGGGGTCGGGGAGAAGCATTTTTGTGTGTGTCAGAGAGGCTGATTGACCATGAATGGTCCTTGCTGACAATGAATATTGCAGTGGACTTTCACCTTTCCTGAAACCTCCGACAAAATACCGCTCTGTCTCCTCTCCATGTTGTCTGCAAAGGAGCTAACGCAAAAATCACACCAGCGGGTTCAACCCACTGTTACTTCAAAGCGCAACCCTCATGTGAGAAAGGAACCTGTGGCAAGCCGCTCAAGGTATTAAAACCATGACTCACTGCCACACAGAAAAAAAAGTATTCTCTGCACAGAGAATCAGTGACATGCTATTGCTAAAATGAAACATTTTTTTTAAACTCTCCAAACAGGCCCACAATAGATTTGTGTAAATGGATAGCATTACAACTTCAATTTGCAAAACAAAAGGTCTTATGTTCTGGTAAATTCACAGAAGAGCATTAGATAAAACCAACAGCAGCAGTAAAACAGAGGAGATGCTCCCTGAAAAATGCTTTCTTAAACTGAATGAAGTCCTAGAGCTACAAGACGCGAAGAACGGTCTGGCTTTCTTGGCAAGACTGTATTTAAAGTTTGAAAGTAATTTCCAAGTGGGTCATCATTCCACAAAACATGGATCAGCTGTATCATTTTCAACGGCAGTCGCTCTGCACACAGGACAGATTCCCCTGCTGCCTCTGTCTGGCTCACAGCTGCGATGCAGTGGCTGACAGTCACCCAGACCCCGGCTTGCACATGGCACACCAACTCTCACTTTGTATCTTAGGGAAGCCTCCTCTTCTTTCTGAGAGCTCACAGTTCTGTGTCGGAAGCAAGATAAAAGGAGGCACCGATTCAGAAAGAGAGATCAGTTCTACAATTAAAAAATATTGCTCTACTTTTTTACATCCAGATATCTGCTGAAGACAGGTGAAAGCAAGGAAAGAGCGATACGCGTCTCCACAGTGTCACAAAGACTGTAAAAGGGCGGATTTGTGGGGCCTCTCAGTTGTTTATGTTTGGAGTCCAAACAAATATTTGACTGCTTGGCAACTGAACTGGTCCCTTTGGAGACTGCAAAGTGGGATTTGGATGGAGAATGGGCACACAAATATTTAAAAGAGCAAAAAAGAAAAAGGGTAAAAATATGAGTAAGAACAAAGGAGAATGATGGAGTGGAAGCTGCAGAACGTGATGGAAAACACAGTCTAACACCCTGTAATATGACAGCAGTTCCTAAGGACGTCAAGCAAAGAGCTAGGAAGCTATAAACACCGACATTTGCAGCAATAAGCCAGACAGTGTGACCGACCACCCACTCCCGGAGTTGCAGGAGGCTGTGTGAAGTGTGAGCACATTCAGCCCGAGCCAAGCCTTTGGAGGACTTAAGCATATAAGACATAGAAGAAAGTTAAGTCATCAAGCAGAAGTTAACTCAGTTTACTACGAGTCATATCCTCCATCCAATGCAAACAGATCAATAAGGGAAAGTTCGTTAAAGGAAAACATAAGCGGATGAATCTAGAAATATTTGGAGGAAGGTTTATGATGTCTAAAAGCCCTGTCTTGGGCCCTGTTGTCCCCATCATTTCTCTACAATGTATCTGATAATGGAGATACCATTTCTTGTCATTTACAAATAAAAATATATATTGAATCAAGATCTGAAATTATCTCAATAGGACACTGGTCTGAATCTAATACTAATAAATCTCACTTCTCCTTCAGATCATAAATCATATTTCTTTACAAGTTATTTCCCAAGCCTTAGAGCAGTGACAGCCCCTCCTATGCTTTTGTAGCACCCCACCCTGTCCCTTTCTCTGTTGCAGATGGTAAGTTTGTTGAGGGCAGGAGAACAAACCTGCCTCCTTCACCTGTTGAGCACATTCTTGATACATAGCAAGTGTTTGATAAATATTTGTTGGGTTAATGGGAGACTACACCAAGATACACTGCAGCTAGGAGAGCCGCCTGTAGGATTAGAAGATGTGTCACGGTGCTGGTGCTGGTTGTGGTTACTGAACGGCAGCAGTGGAAACAGCAAGATATGGAAGACTCAGGGTGTTAACTATGACTCAACTTCACAAAGTCAATACAACTCAGACTACATGAATGAATTAAAAATTCCACTCTCAAAGGAAGAGAGATTTTCAACCTTTCCCAAAATATTATGTCCACTTCTGGGGAAGATGACCAATTGAAATTAATCCAAAGGCAAAGAAATAGGACATGAGGACTGTGAAAGAGCCCTGAAAACTTGAAATTAATTACAACCGAAAGAGTAATTTTCAAGTTTTACATTTAAATTTTAAATCTTTTTTGAGCTGATTTTTACATGTATCATGTAGAATAAAGGGTCCAATTTCACTCTTTTCTGTACTGATATACAGTTTTCCTAGCACCATTTGTTGAAGAGTCTATCTTTTCCTCCTTGAAGACTCTTGGCACTCTTGTTTAAGATTAGTTGAAGATTCCTCAAAAGTTAAAAATAGAATTCCTAGATGATCCACTAATCCCACTTTTGAGTATTTATCCAAAAAAATTGAAATCAGATTTCAAAGAGCAGGCTGGGGATTTAGCTCAGCGGCATAGCTCCTGCCTGGCAAGCGCGAGGCCATGAGTTCGATTCCCGGTACCAGAAAAAAAAAAAAAAAAAAAAGATTTCAAAGAGCTGACTGCATTCCCGTATTCATCGTCACATTATTCACAAATGCCAAGACAAAGGAGCAACCTAAATGTCTGTCAATGGATGACTGGACAGAGGAAATGCAAACTGTACACACAATAGAATATTATTCAGCATTTAAAAAGAAGGAAATCTTTCCATGTACAACAACATGGATGAACTCACAGGACATTACGCTGAGTGAAATAAGCCAATGACAGCAGGACAAATACTGCATGATTCTGCTTGTACAAAGTGTTCAAAATGATCAGACTCATGGATGCAGAGTTTGGGATGTGGCTCTCAGAGGCTGGTAAAAGGGGGAAATATAGGATTATTGTTCAATGATTTTAAAGTTTCAGTAACGCTAATGAGTAAAGTTCTAGATAACCACTGAGCTACTATGACCGCAGTTTACAGTACCAAATTGTGCATCGAAATTTGGTTTTGGTAAAAGGATAAATTTTTTGTTAGGTGTTCTTAACATTCTGTCTCTCTCTCTCTCTCTCTCTCTCTCTCTCTCTCTCTCTCTCAAAATAAAAAGCATGAGCAAACTTTTGGAGACGATAGATGTGTTTTTTTCTTATGTTTGTGATGGTTTCATGGCATATGCACATGTCCATACTCATCACATTTTCCTTAAGTATGGACAGTTTTTGTCATTCATTTATGCAGAGCATGAAAAATAAGACACAAAGAACTGAGAGTAGTCGGTCTTCACATCTTTGCAAGGTGTCCTGGAAGAGGAGGATCAGACCCTGGCTTGATAATGGAAAAATCATAATAGGTGGAGATATTTGAAATGAAATGTGCTCATTTGGCTTTGAAGAAGTGTTACAGAAAATATTCAATGACAAAGGCTGATTCTAAACTACAGGTAATGATTCTGCAAAATAAAAATGTACATACCCAGGGACATGCACACACATCTACAAGTAGCCACCCAAATGTTAATGGTGCTCATCTCTAAGATAGTATTATAGATACTTTAAATTTTTATTTATTTACTTAACAAATTATTACAATGAAGACAAACTTTTCACAGTAACAAAAACCACTGTACAGTAAAAGAATGGCTGTCTTTGGACATTCCATCTTTCTAGAAGAATTGAGCAGAGTTGTTACTGTAACTCTCGAGAGACCCTGTGATAAGAAAGGAAGATCCTCATTACCGCCAACAACTTCTATTTCTGAGACTATGACACAAAGTAGTAATTACAATTAATAATTATAATGGTTATCATTACCAATATGTAACATGTAGAGTTAATAGTTTTTTAATAAAGAGTCGGAATCTCAGGGGACTCAGAATTTAGCTTTTCCAGCCAATATGAACAGCATTAAAAATACCTCAGGCAACAGCACAGAGAGAACTTGCTGTGGCCAGGAAGGCTCAAACTTCCTATTGCCCACTTCTGCGTGGTCTGCACTACAGTGTAGGAGACACATCTGTCTAAGATGGCAGGCCCTGTGGTACATGAAACAACATCTATTTATTTCTATCTAGAAATATCAACATCTATTTATTCATCTATTTATTTCTCATTCACCATATACAATAAATCCTTTTGCACTGGAACCCTTCTGTAATGCTACTAAATATATTCTGATGAAAATTTAAAACACTGTTCTTTCTCACTGTTTATATAGTAGTAGCTTCCCTTTGACTTGAAATTTTCACCTGTTACTTTCTTTAAGGTATATGAGAATGTTTCCTGTCATCTTGTCTTGTGTATGGTTGTAAAACCTATTTGTTATTGCTTTCTCTGCTCAAGAGGTCTGGACACTTTTGCACAGAGGGATTTTAAGTGTGAATGTAAGTCGAATTCAATAGGAGTCTCCTAACATTGAGGAAAGCCATAGGTGAGAAGTCGAAGTCCGGCATACATTCATCATGAATGCTACAAGAGGTACAAATCCTCCCTAGATGAGCTTTCTTCATTGTTTTCAGGCACCCAGAGCCTTTCCAGCCCTTCCTCTCTCTTCTCCTTTAGATTCAAAATTCCCTCTTAAGAAACATCTGGAATATTTTCAAGTCAAAGTCCACAGTAGGAAGCCAGCCAACTAATTCTCTAATTGCCTTCTACGTTCCTTGCTCGGTGCAGGACCCCTCAGAAGATACAAAATGACATCAGACAGCCCCCATTCCTGCAGGCACATAACTCACTTGGAAAAGCAAAACGACCTCAAGAAATCACAAGGTAACGTTTGATTAATAATCCAGTGTTACAAGCAGTAAAAACGCTATCGGGAAATGGTCCCTTCAGGTTCAAGAAGTACAAGGTAGCTGTCTTTGACCTAACAAGTTTACAGTGCTCCCAATGGAATGAACGTGGGGATTCCTGCGCAAGGTTCCAGCAGGGGTCCCGAGAGGGCTGGCGGAGATGACAGCTCTGGCAGAATGTCAGAACACGATGACACAGGCGGGCCCACTTGAGGGGACAGGTCTGTCCCTAGCGTCACTCCAAGTGTTATTGAAATGTCACTGTAGACCAGCGTCCGCAACACCATTTTTGGAGATTATAAAGATGGAAAATCAATGGCCAATTTAGAACCACTGAATCAAAAAAACTACATTGTAAAACTTCCCTGATGATTCATGCGCACGTTCAAATGTGAGAAGCTGTTCTCTACACAATGGCGAGTCCTTCAATCTCCTTACTTTGTTTGGTCTCAAGCATATCAAAGCTCCTTGCTTTTTAAAACAATTATTAATTTATGGCCTAAAATTGTTAGAGTTGCAAATTTAACTCATTACTTAACTTTAATATGTTCCAATTTATCTCTTCTCGATGTTTCTCATTCATCAAAGGGGTAGTAATTAAGAAAGACAGATTTTCAGCATCAACCCAGTGACCAATGAACTACCCTTTATCCTGCACTAGGGGGCGCATGAAGACTAAGATTTGGGATCTTCTAGGCCAACTACTCGGGGATCTTTATGGGTTGCCCGCCTTTTTCTCCAGAATTGATTTCCCAATGGCATTATTTGGAAGAATAAAATGATTGCTGGAAATTTCCCGTAAACATAAAAAGCAGACAATTCTTCAACTTGCGTCTTTCTCTATTCTCCATCTCAGGCTATTTGCCTGAGAGCCGTCTTTCGTACGATCCACCCACAGTCCCAGAGAAGGAAGGGAAGTTGATGATACAAACACATCAGAGGCTCTCCTTCAATATTTTTGCTTTCTTTTCTGATGTGGTTCACATTCAATCAGGTCCTGTGGCGTTGAGATGGATACTTCACCTCCTCTCCTTAGATCCCCCATGTTTCCAGCATTTCACAAAGTCTTTGCCTTTTGTCACCCAGTTTTTTAAAACTCCTGCTCCTGTTCTTTTATTTCAAGATGGTGAGAGATCTCCAGAGTATCTCCACCGTAAGAGGATGAAGAATCCGGAGACGACAGTGTGGACTGCTGTGCAGTTACTCACGCAAACTTTGGTCTGGACTATAACTAGAAAAATTAATGCTCCATTCCTGTAAGTAGTGTTTCCCTTTTTCCACTGGAACCCAATACTCTCTCTGCGGCTGTGTTTCAAAGTCTAGTGAGCTAATTTACCAATCCGCAGTGTTTGTCATGCACACAGAGCCCCCAGAATTTTGGCAATAAGGAATTCACAAATGTGTGTTGGAGGTCACTATATAATTTTCAGTATCATCTGGGATTTCCTTGTCCTAAAAGTTGTCCTGGTGAAAAGCTCTTAAAGATTACCTTGACTATTTATGCCTACCGCTTGGGCTCTGTTTCAGAATTGGAGCATTGTGATTATTTGTCCCCATGTGTACTCCCACACTTAAACAAACCGGAGCCCACTCCAAAGTAAAATTACACTGATTTCAAAGAATGACAGAAAAACATTTCTTTTGGCAAGGAACAACAGGAAGCCAGAAGGAATAGAAGAGAGATCCAGTGGAGAGTGTAAAGCAGTGAGAGACCTTTTCCATATGTGTGGACATTAAAAAAAATTCTTATAATCCCTTGTGTTGCATATGTAGGATATAACTTTTATTTTTTTTAATCCTTCCCATCATGTCTGTGTTATTAGTATTTCTTAGGAAAAGAATGTGATGAAACAAAAATAAGAATGATTTTAAAAATGATACCCAGGGCTACGCATGATACACAATAAATTAAGGAGGTGACTAGAATGACCAGACCAGAATGACTGACTTAAACATTTGCATGGCACAAGATACAACATGACTTTTATGTAAAATCAAGAACTTAGAGCTGGCTTCTTAAAGCATCTTATACCAAATATCATGTGAAATATTTTATAACATGGCCCCATAGATCCTAAAAAAGATGTGGTCCTGCTCCGTGCACAGTAGCATTTCCCCATCCTTACTATGCCCCTCACCAATAGTACTTAGCATGTACAACTTCCCTCTGGTTATATTTTCATCAAATAGTTAAGCAGCTGGTCATTCATAGGACTTTCCCCCATTACACATGCTTTCATTTCATGATGCAGTTGACATCAGAAGGAGACAGAGAGATCAAATGAATTATATATTGTATATTTTCCTCCCTCCTTTTCTTCTCTTCACCCCTGAAAGAACACGGGCATCACCCAGGTAACTTTGCTAGGGCTGGATACCCCTCCAGCCTTTCTCCTGAGAGAGAGAAGCTTGCTCCCTAGAAAAGCCAGGAGCACAATTTAGGTCTCTCATTGCTTCAGTAGTTTAGACCAGCGTTGATCTGGTCAATCTTTATTACCATACATGCGAACATTAGATGGCATGTTGGGCATACCAAAGCCAAGGGGCTATAGATGTGGTTCCCCACCACAGTCCATGTTTTTCATTGTGGTCATTTATTTTCTTTAACACACGGCATCAAGTAGACCATTGCATTTGCAAAAGAAAATGCAGGTTATCTGCATGGTGAAGAGATGCAGGAAGACCATTCCCACCCTGGGCAGCACCCTGGGGAGCAAGAGAAGTGCGCTGAAGGAGAAGAATAAAGGGAAGGCTTAGACCCAAGCAAAGGAGCATAGTGTAGAGGCAAAGACAAATGATTCAGGGTGGACGGGCAGTTTTGGGAGCCCTGAGAGCTAGGCATGTCATGCCCATGGTGATGCAGGCCACTGGGAGTCATGTCATGATTCTGAGTAAAGTCGAGGCAGCTAAATGACAGTAGAATTAGGGACGCGGAGGGGATTGGAGCTAGCGAAATCCATGCTGAAACATAGTGTCATTTTGGTTTCAAGTGTCAGAAAACCAATAAAGGTAAGTGAATCAACCAACACGAATTCATTATAAAGATGTACAGTCATCTTTAGAACCCAGCAGAAAATATAGCCAAACTTCCTTTTACCTTATTTTACTCTTCATATTTCCCCTCGCTTTTAGTCTACACTGATGTATTCTAATTCTCTGTACATATTACAATCATGGTTCCAAAAGTCATAGTTGAGCCAAACACAGACACAGGTGTCTATTTATTCATTTCTTTAAACCCAATTCCAAATCCCTAAGAGAAAGGTAATGACTATCTAACATAGCTCAGTGGGAGAGCTGATGTATGCCCTGGGCAGAACAGAAGGGTAGGGAGGACGCGGTTACTTGGGATCCCCCTTTGTGGACAGAGCAGTAACTCCTGGAGGAATGTGGTGCTATGGGCAATGCAGGAACCCCCAAAGGTGTTCACAGCAAGCACCCAGAGTCAGCTGATGTATTTTAATCCTGCAATCAAGTTGATGTCAGTAAGAACAAAAAGAAATGGGTAGAAGGAATTTCTGTCAGGGCCAGTTTAGCATACGACAAAGTGTCGATCGTGACACCACACAGGAGGGTCTGGGCAGTGCTAGCTGGAAAGAATCATTTGTACAAGACTGCTGGGAAAGTGTGCACTCTTGCGGTCAGAAGGATATTCAGACACCCACAGAGGGGAGGGAGGGGGTGGCTGTGTAGAACAGCTCCGAACATCACATGTGAGCTGGCTTTCTCCTTTAATGTAAGCTGGGCACGGAGCTAAGCAAGACCTGACAGTTCCCAAAACCTGGAAGGGAGTGTTATGCTGGGAACATTCCCAGCATTGTTTATCAGTTCCCCATGTGCTCACCAAGGACCTGCTCCGTGCCTGGTACTGCTGGCTATAGTCGTGCGGGATCAGCGCTGTGAGACAGAAAGGCCATCCCTCAGCTGTTGTAGAAAGTCCCTTCAGGGGTTTTGAGAAGAGCCGAATGCCAGGAAGTTTTCCAGCCTTCGCTCAGCCTCCCTTCCAGAACTCCACGAAGCACGTGCTCCCTCCCTTCCCCTCGCCTGCCTGCCAGGGTTTCCAGATTTGTTCTGTTTTGCAGTTGCGTCAAGCCACACTCGATTCCAATCCTCACAGAAGGCATAAATTAACATTTTATTATGTGTGTTTGTGAGGGTCTCTTAAAGTAGACATGCAAATTTGAGGCTCCCATAGTAAATGAGGGCATACCCAGATTGACTGAAAATAAATCGGGTTGCCCTCGCCAAACCCTTGGAAAGCAGTGCCTTGCAGAGCTATCCTGGGACAGACACTCACCTCCGCTCCTGCCCCCAGTTGTTTACCCTGGCCCCTGGCCATTTCCTGCTCGGCTTGGCACCCCACTCCCTCTCTGTCCAGCTGCCGTTGGCTCATATGACTCCTGGTTGACTTTCATTAACAAGGAACCAATTTCACAAGCAGCTGTAGGTGAGCCTTTTATGGGCCTCTGGCGAGTGACCGAGAGGCCTTGGGTCCCCATCAGGCAGCTGGGCAAATACATCTGACTGTGCCTTCCACAAGCACTAGCTATTTTGAGGCTACCCTTTGATTGACTTTTCCTACAACTGAGTCTTTAATTGTAACTTACAGCTCTTAAAACCTGATAGAACAGGAACTCCAGGCTGGATGGAGTTTGACTTTATTTGGCCTTGCTACAGCAAAGGAATTAACAAAATCAAAAGTGAGAAGTCCTTCCTATGCCAATCATAGCTCCATCCGGTTTCATTTTAAGTAAGTCTGTGGTCTTTATGTGCTGATTTTCTCATGTGTGTCTGTGTTTTGATTGGAGAAAGTTAGATAAAGGAAAGAGAAAGAAACTTTTCTCCGTTGCCTCGTGAATGTTCCAGATTCTCTTTGGCATCCTTCATATTTTATATTATTTCGAACATCTGCCTTCTGGGGTGTATGTGTGGATAATCCTCTACAAATGAAAAGAGAGGAAAGGAAAGGTGCTATAGCTTGGATCAAGAATGTTCACCAAGTGCCCATGGTCCCTAACTTGGATTGGTGCTGTTGGGACACAGTGAAACTTTTAAAGAATAAAGGCGTTATGGTTTAGCTCTAACATGTCCTCCGAAAGTCTACTGAGTTCAGAGATCAGAGTCAGTTTAATCCACTGAGGAGTTCATAGCTGATTGTACTCTCAGGAGGTGAGTCTCTGGGAGTGACGTGGAAGGCTGTAGTCTTGACCTGGCTCTTCTCTCCTCTTTTGATTTCCTAGCCACTGTGAGTTCAGCAGATTTCCCCCACCATGCTCTTCCACCGTCATGTTCCTGTCCTGCAGCCAGCCAACCTTAGACTCAACCCTCTGAAACCAGGAGGAAGTGACAGAAAAGTGACTAATACAAAAGGCGAGCCCTTGAAGGGGACTGTGACTGAACAATCTCTTCTTTCTCTCTCTGGCATCCCAGCCACAAAGTGAATAGTTCTTCTCCACCAAATGCCCCCCACTATGGCTGCCTTGCATAGACCCAAAAGCTACAGGGCCAGCTGACCATGGGCTGAATCTCCAAAAGTATGATCTAAAACAAAAATTTCCTCCTCTGAAGTTGATTATCTCAGGTATTTGTGCTAGTGATGGAAATCTGACTAACACGCAAAGAAAAGAAGACAGCAGAATCTTCCAGAGCTAGTCCATAGGCACCCACCATGGAAGGGAAATAGTTCTAACCCTGTAGGTGGAAGAGCTGGTGTGGAGGTCTCATGCCAGCCTGCGTGTGCCCAGCAGGCATGCTCAGGGGAATCTTCTTTGAGTGTCTCCATCGGATAGATCATTCTGGAAGCCACTTTCCAAAGGGTCCTGTGTGGTGAGAGAGCAGGGTCCTGCCTCCTTCCTGTAGCTCCACTTCTGGATGAGCGCCACCTGACACTCCCACCCCAGTGCCACTCATGGAGCAGGCGCGTTCTTCCTGAGTGCCCAAGGATGTTCCTACACTCTGGTTTCCCTGCTCTCGCCTGCCTTGTTGCTGTCTCTGCTTTATTTTTCCTTCCAAGTATATATTTCATAACCTCCCTCTTTCTTTCTCCCACTTCTCTGCAGCATTTCTACTTCCTTCCTTGTCTTGTTTCACTCAGTTGGTAGCATCTCATTTCACCTCCCTGCTCTGCAGAAATCTATGTGTGGGTCTTACCTTCCCCCAGTGGCATTTAAAGTGTTTCTTGGTGCAAAACATCCTATTCATTGCCATAGAAACAGGAAGCTCAATGTGGAAGAAAAAGGAAAAAAAAAAAGAAGTCTGACACTCTGAAGCTGTGCAATTCTGTTATTTTGCCCAAATCCATAAATGGCAACATGCTGGGAGATATGCAAAAGCCGCCCCGCTGCTAGAACAAGTGAAGGAAGGGCCTCCCGTTCCTGGGAGACTTGTCGCAGGTTTTAAACCAGATCCTTAAACCAAGAGAGAACTGGCTAGGGTACAAAGGATTTCAATTTTTCCTCCACTTGAAAGCTCCCTGCTGAAGATAAGGAAGTCGGATGGTCACAACACTGACCTAGGAGTCAGACAACCCTGTAGTCTGCTATTAATTCTGCTTCTCAAAAGCTGTGGCACTTTGGACTCGTCCCTTAATCACTCTCAGCGTCCTCAGCTGTAAAGAAAGGATATTATTTGTGGAGAGGGTCAAGTGAGGGCACCTGGAGGGCCAGCTTCTTTGCACCCTCTGATGGGCTCACCACACCCTTGGACAGCACAAGTCTGGTCATCTGTTCTCAGCTGCTGTAAAAGTAAGACGAAATTGACGTTCACACCATTTCTCAAAGCTAATCAGCACCAGAGTTCCTTGCAAAGCTGTAAAAAGTGCTAAACTTTTATATCTTCATGAAATCCTCAAGAGGAGCCTTCTATTTTTTGTTTTGTTTTTGTTTTTTTCTCCGGTATCGGGAACCGAACTTACAACCTTGCCCTTGCCAGGCAGGAAGAGGAGCCTTCTATAAACCATTCATTTCAAAAATGTCCCTCCAACCTACCCTCAGTGCTCCTCTATTTTTTCGGGTCCCCAAACACCCTAGTGTCCAAAGAGGCCATTACCCTCAAGCTGAAAACAGCCCAGGAGCTGTTCAGAAGAGTTCAACCTCCACTGAGCCAAGGAGCTTCTGAGAGGCCATATATATTCCAAATCCAAAACTGTGCTCTACCGCTCACCAAAGCCCTTTATTTTAACTGTACTCTTTAGATTTTGCATTTGCCTGTTTGGCATCCACCAATCACAGGGATAAACTAGCCACTGAAGTTGTTTTCTTCTTCCCAGACACCTGCTCATCTCGGCGCACGAAAATCCCACTGTAAATCCTCTAACCCATCCTCAGCCCAGACCCCAACCCTCTCCTTTAACTAGTTCTTGATATTTTTTCCTGCACTAAATCACTCAGGTCCAGGAGCTGAACAACTAGAGAACACCAGAGGAGCTCAGAGCCACCAACAGCATTCAGAGCAAGTGATCCTAAGCTGTTTCCACCACCTGCCTTGCCCATGAAACTCACAGTACAGGCTCCTGGCCAAGCTTTCCTCTCCCTCCAGCTTCTGCCCAGTACTTCCCTAATTGGCCCTAGGGGCAGGGAGAAGGCCTGACCCCTCTTCTCGTGAAATGTTTCAGTGATACAACCCTTCTTGCAAGGGCCTTGGTCTCTCCCTGTCCTCCCTCAGTCAGGTGGGCACAAATCCATGTTGGCAGCATCTGTCACATCAGCCCAAGGATATCCTGATGAGAAGGTATAACTGGCTCATCACGGACACATCACAGCTCTGGGAGAACTGTCCAGGGTCGTGCTTTCTTGGTGCTAGGTCAGCAGCATCTTCATCTATAAATAGGGTGACCATATGTCCATTGTGCCCTGTAGAGTCCAAGTTTACCCCTGTTGACCTGTGCAGTGATTAATACTGTCCTCCTTCCCTCTCAAAGCAGTCCTGGTTCAGAATACAAATCATCTGGCTGCTCTCATAAGAAAGACAGAAAATTAATCATCCATTAAATAAGCAAATGTCTTTGTCACACAGGGCTAATTGCAGCTTGATCATTTAGTCCTACATTCTCACTTGAGGAAAGGGTCTAAGTGAATGTTACAGACTTTCTAAAAATACAAGTGTTTGTCTTCGTATAATATGCAAACGTTAGAGAGGAAAAAACAGCTGCATGAAGTATGTGTACAAAACAGAGCAATGAATCATGATTACACAGAAGTGGGAACTGAAGTGACTGTCCACCATGACTGAGAAGCCAGACAAGGCTCAGGGTCACAATGAGCTAGTCAATTACCAGGTCACTTGTGCATGTTGCAGTGTTCATGATCAGATGGTGATGCAGTCCCTGACATGTCCCGGACACACAAGAAGTGCTAGGAATTTCATTAGAATTAAGTTCAGCTAGTACTCTTTGGGGCTTAATCTTTAACACAAAATATCAACACACTTGGGAAGTGTTTCAAAATATATAAGCACAGGTTACTCCAGGCCCATCTAAGGAATCCCTTACCCTGATCCTGGGGTTAAAAATTAACCATAGAACTTCAGTTTAAGGTGGGTAATGGAGAAAAAGAAGAGTAATTATGAGACCCTAATTACAGCGGAAGCAGTAGGCACACAGACTATTGCCTAAAGCTCTACAAGCCAAGGACCGAGCCTGAGAGAACTAAAGTGTGCACGGGAGGACAGTCCTAACAAGCAAGTAATTAAACAGGACATAGTGAGGGCCTGAGTGCTACCGAAGATCTGGTTCTAAGTTCCAGCATTTTTACCTCATGTAGAAATGAGAAATGCTAAGTACCACCTGTAAGAAAAATAAGTAAAGCCAAAATAGAAAGAACTGGTTCTGAATACTCTATATTTTTAAATTCATTCCCCAAACACCTACATTCCTCCTTAGGTGCCAGACAGGTGCTGCTATCTGCCCTTCAACTTGCTAGCCTTGGTTTCTTGGAGGAGCAGCTCAGCTGTGTGACAGGGACAACTTCCTCACCATTCTCCCAGGGAAGTCTGGAGGGGTTGTTTGTAATCAAGCCTGAAAAAATTCTATGACATGCAGCTGCACTGTCTGTGATAGCACATACGTCAATGAGAAAAATTCATGATTTAGGAAAGCATCTGAACTGCGCTTGCTCCTCCATGCCCTCATCGAATGTGAGTTGTTTTGGTCCTCTACTGAGCCATAAATAAAAAACCAGCTCTAAAGATTTGCTGAAGCAAACCTGTGGCTGAAGGAGCAATCCTTCTTAATTGACCTGTCTTACACAATGTTTCTGGCATATGCTCTTGCTCTCCCCATGGGCAAAGCAAAGCAAAATCCTATACAAAGAAATACACACGAACCCCAGCACTATTTTAGGGCCATGAATGTTAGATGAGAGATATCAGACATCATCTGGCCCTATACTTTCATCGTCATAGGGTTACGTAATGGACCTTCCACAGCTGATTCTGTCATTTTTGTGTCAGAAGTAAACACAATTAGATCCAACACCTTAGGTGATGGCATGTTATTATATTACTAAATTATAGACAGTGGTCTCTACTGTGTGATTCATACACTTAGACTAGGTAAAAGAGTAAAATATGTACTGCATCCCTGAGGCTATTCAGTGTCTCAGGGTACAGCCCCAGGATCCCAAAACACATCATCGTAGCACTTATTATTATCCCCACTTGGGATCAGGCTCTACCTCTTACCCATTAATAAGTTCCCCTATTATGTTTTCTCTTATCAGAACCCTGGCAGATGACAACTGGTTTGATAAACTCATTCACCCCAAGGTGTTCACATGTGATAATGTACCAATGAGAGTATGTTTATAATATAATAACCCACAAAATAACACTTTTCAAAATTAGAGGGACATGTTTTAGTATGAAGAGTCAGGCATTGCACTAACCTTTTTAAATGCATCATCTTGTTTAATCATTATAACAAACCCACAAGATACATATCACATTATTCCAGGGTAGGACAGGCTTTTCAAGGGTTGGAGGAAAATAAGCCTTGGAGAAAGCAGTTGATCAGTGTTATACTCATAGTAAATGGCAATGTGGGGCTTTGAATCCAGGCTATGTGAATTCAAAGTCGACAGACCTCACCACAGTGCCCGGAGTGAAGCAGGTTTGTGTGGCTGCTATAAATCACAGCAAAAACAATGTTAATTGCTTCCCCAAAGGCACAAATTATGGTCATTCAGACTAAGCTCACTTTTTCTTTTTTCTTTTTTTTTTTTCAGGTGTATTGAGGTATAATCAGCCAATAAAGACTGCATATATTTGGGGTATGCATGATGACTGTATCTATGGAAACAATCACCACATCAGGTTATTCCAAAAGCCTGCACAGTGCCTCTTATCAGCCTTCTCCTCTAATCTCTGTATCTTCAGTTTGATCCTAATAATGTCAACAACTATAAAAAATAAATCACTTCAAGTAAAGGCCCTCTGATGAGAAAGCTTCCTCCACTTTGCCAAGTTTAAGAGAGTTGCAATTTTTATTTTCCTCCACTGGGCCCTGTTTGCAGTCATATCATGTTGTACATCATAATCACTGTCCTGCTTCCTCCCTCAAGGTTCTGTACAAGCCCTGAGCTCCTGGAAACAGTCTGTGTTACCGTAAGCAGCAAGAGAGCAAGGGGCCGTGAACTGGGCCTAAACCGTTCCAGAAAACCCATCACCGTTTCAACTTCCGCTTTCCTAGCGCCTGCCTCACTCCCAGCTCTGCCCTCTTGTCTTCCACTTCCTCATTTGCAGCCTAAGGAGATGAGCTAGAGAAACAAGCACAGTGAAAATCCCGGAACACACTGAATTGTGTCCCTCTAGGGCTCCGAGAAGTAGAGTCTATGATATCAGCGACCCTGAGACAGACTCAGCCACCCTGGCACCACCACCCCGGTGACACTACCCAGGAGCAGAGAGGAGGGGGTGTTCACTGTCTCTAACCACCATCTCTGGAGCTTCTGCAGCTGCCGCCAACTCCTCTAATCCAATCAGAGCTGCATTGTCCTGTTTCTGTTATAATCATGCTCAGAATGCCAGACACAAGATATTTATCAACTCTGGCAAAGCCATTTCTCCCAAGGGAGGCTGTGTCTGAACTCATGAAACTGCCTTACCTGCCCAGGCTCTTTCTTAGGTACAGCCCCACTTGGCGAGCCTTTTAGAGCTCTCAATGATAACAAACAGCCGGCTGCAGTACATGTGCCATTGGTTCATCACCGCTGTATCTAGACCTTTTCAAATTCACTCACATTCATGTACTCTCTTTAGGACCCTTGGTACCATTTAGTGCCCTGGATAATCTTCCAGGGCCATGGAGAGCCTCACATCCTGTAAGATGGTAGACAGGCATGACCTAGAAAGCCTGAGTTCTTTCTGTGGTTCATGCATTCAATCAAGGACCTACTGTCTTGCTTTCTTCCCCAAGCCACCTCCAGCCTCCCTCACAGTGGAAAATTGAGGAACCTGGGAGTCAGGAGTGGACATTTAGAAGTTGATGCCAGAAGTTACAGCTACATTTTTCTTTAAAATAGGTAGAATAATAACTCAGCTTCTTCTCCAAAAGATGTTCAGTTCTATTTCCTGGACCACATTAGTATAATACTTTACATGGCAAAAGAGGCATTGGAGCAGTGGTTAAATTAAAGGCCTTGAGTTGGGGAGGTTATTTTAGATTATTCAAGTGGGACCAATGTAATCATGTGGGTCCTTGAAATCAGAGACCCTTTCCCATGTGTGATCAGAAAGATGGACAGTGGAGAGGCAATATTGCTGGCTTTGAAAGTGAAGGAAGGAACCATGACTTGAGGAGCACAGGCAGATTCTAGACACTGAAAATAGGCAAGAAAAGAGGTTCTCACCCAAAAGCATCAAGAAGAATCAGCCCTGCATAATCTTGATTTTACCCTGTGAGGACAGTGTGGGACTCCTGTCCTCCAGAACTGTAAGACAATGAATTTGTGTTGTTTGAAGACACTACGTTTGTAAAAGCTTGTTATAGCACAGTAGGGAAACTAAATAGGCCTAAAAGGTGGAAGAGGCAGTTAAAGGCCATAGTCTTCTTAGAGCCACATTAGAGTAGAAATTGTCAAATATTTACCTCTCAACTGACAGTATTTCTCAACAAGCTACTACTGCAACTATCAGAAACAGAAGGTCACCCTTTGTCTCCAGATAGGGCTGGCTGCTGTTTCCTAAAGAGACTCAGGATGAGAAATTTGGAAAAGAAAGAAAAAAAAATAAAAGCTAAACATTATCCAAATGATGCAGGAAAGTACACTGCTGCTGAGTGGGAAACACAGGGACTGTTAAGTATTAACTCCAAAGTTCATTCTTGGTACAGACTGTTCAGGTTTACACAGATACCCTTTGTGATGACAAAGTGGATGAACACTTTGCTCTTATATGTTTTTTTTGTAAGATCTAAAAGAGAGAAGGATTGTGGAGAATCTCTGAGAACTTTTGGATTCAGAGCACCTTGGTCACTTACATGCAGATCCCAGAGCCCTTGCAATATTTGAAATCATGCAGTGCCCAATCACCAAATCCTTTGAGTTGAGAGAAAACTCAAATCAGTGCCCTTAAAATATTGGGAAATTACATCTTCCCAAGTCTGGTCAAAAGTGTTTAAAGCATGTGTCAAGGTAATTGATACTTTTTCTTATTATTAGCGTTTCATCTCATATCCTCTTTCAGATGCTAAAAATGTGAATTTCTTTCTTTCCCTAAAACACTAATATAGTTGTGATGGCTCAGATCTAGAAGATCCCCCCAAAGCATCATCTACTCAGAGGTGGGCCTTTTGGAAAGGGATTGGTTTACACGGTGCTGTACTCATCGGTGGGTTTATTCATTGGTTGGGCCAGCAGCTGAGTGTGCTAGTAGGAAGTGGAGCCTGGTTAAAAGCAGCATGACATGGGGGCATGACGTGGAAGGATCCATTCTTATCTCTGGCTCCTCCCTTGATGCTCCGTTTTTTGACAGCCATTAGGTGAACAGTTCTCCACCACCATGACCTTCTACCATGCTATTTCTGCCTTGGAGCCTACTGACCATGGGTGGAATCCACTGAAACTGTGAGCTATAACAAAACAAAAGGTAGAGAATAGGAGATAGGGATTTGATTATTTTCGAATGAGGTAGGGATCATGAGATGGTATGAGGGAGAAGGGAGGAGGAGGATGGGACAAAAAAAAAAATAAAAGAATTGAGATGTGTTATGTACCTGCACCAATTTTCAAACAGGAATGTAATGGCTATGTACTGCCAACATGCACTAATGAATAACAAAAACTGAAAAAATGACTAAAATCAACCTTTCCTCCTTTAGTTTGCATGTGTTAGAGAGTTTGTCCCAGTGATAGAAAAGTAACTAAAACAAAGTGATTTTTTGTTCTCTCTTATTACTTTTCTTAATTATAAAAGTTGGATGAACAAAAATTGCTATCACTTACTGAGTAGCAACTATGTGACAAGTACCAGATACTATCCCATTTGATCCCTTAATTAAGGATCATTATTCTCATTCACCTGATGAAGAAACTGAGGCTACAGAAGTTCAAATAACTTGTCCAAATTCACAGAGGTGGGAGGTACCATTTTCTGTCCAGCGCCTCTTAGTTTCACTCAGTACTTCCCGCTTTCTTCATGTGAAATATGTTCAGAGAACAATAAGAAGAAAATAAAATGGATCACTCACTGGTATGTCCAGTTTGAGGTCATGAGTTCATACCCCACCCCACATTTGAGCTCCCACAACCACCAGCTTCCCTCTACGAGATGGAAAAACGAGAACTAAAGAACCACTTCCTCATTTTTAAATTTGGTTTCCATCAGTTAACAATTAAATTTCTTTGGTACAGGTTCTCCTTAGAACCTTGGAAAAGTAGAAATACTTCAGTAGCTTGATGGCACACGTTACAATTGAACGCTCTGCAACTTTAATTTCGTTGCTCTTCCCCAGTGCCCTTTACTTCAAAGAAGAAAACTGAGTACCCTGATCCACTTGCTGTATCTAAGTCATCAGCCCTCGCATATTCCCTCTTGTGCAGTGCACAGTTTACCCTCCACTCTTCACACGCAGAGTCATTTCGCTGATAGCTTCTACTGCAATGGCTGCCAAAAGATAAATTTGCCTCTTTTCTTACCTTTCCCTTAACTGCTGTCTTCTGCTGCTTCTTGTAATTTCAGAGACTGGTCCAAATTTCCCCAGTGACCTGTGTGGATGCACTGATGTGATTTCCTTTTGAAATTGCATTACAATGTCTGGAGCCCCCTTCAGGCGGGTGGAGAATTTTCAACAAAGAATTAATAATACACTGTAATACAATAATTGTCTTGGCGGCTGCAAGAATAACCAAGGATGAAATTCAGTGAAATAGTTTCTTTCTGGTTCCACTCACTCAAGTGTTACTGTTAGCTGCAACAGTGTTATTTTTTGTTTTTGTTTTTGTTTTTGTTTTGGCAGGAAGCCAACTATTTGCTTATTTGTGTAGTGATAAATATCTACATTGTTACACCACTTACATGGGTACATAATTAATACAATATAACAATGGTTCATATGCTATTGCAGTAGATAAAACAAGAGAGCTGATGACAAAATGGTGTTTCTTTCGATTTGGGGTCTTATTTGATTTCTTGGATCATGTATACAGGGTGGGGAGAATCACGAATGTGGACAATGTGCCTGTAGACAGCTCTTGATAAAGTAGGTGACAGGAAGTTGTGTTAATGCTAAGGGGAGAAAAGGGAGAGAAAGCAATCCATCTGAGACCTGGCCTTTCAGTTTTCTGATTTAGAGTTCTGGCCCAAAAAGTAAGAAAACACATTCTCATCCTGTGCTTGGCACTCTCTCTCCCAGATCACTCGGTGCTACAAGTAACAAAGCAGGGAAGGAGTTGTAAGCAAGAAGAAATAAATTTCCTTCTAAAAAGGTGGACGAGATTGGCATGCTAAAGAGGCAGACCAGAGCAAAATGAAGCTCAGGGAAAATGATACCACAAAATGGAAACAGAAAGCTTCATGCCAACTCAAAACCAGGAGATCTAAGTACTTATAATTTGCCTTAATAATGACTGAAGTTAAACACAGAAATAATGAACAAGAGAGGTGAAAAATAAACTTTAGGACTTCTAGGTGCCAGATGGGGTGCATTCAGATTTCAAATACATCCAGAGTAAACATCAAGCAAGTGTCTTGGTGAAAATATTTTCCCAAGGGAAGGCGAGAAAACCTTCATTTATTAAAGTAAGAGTAGGACAAACATTAAGTCTTTACCATAAAGAAAATGAACACCTACACTACTCAGATAAGAATTTCGTTATTTTCCCCAAGTCTCAGTGTTTCTAAAGCTATTTCTCAGTATACCAACTATTTCTAAAGCACATTTCAAGATCATGATTTTTCTCTCATTTCTACATTATAAATTTCCTTTGGGAGAGGAAAAAGAAAGAAGGAAGAGGAAAAAAATATGTATATGTATACACAGGATAGCTAGGATAATTGTACTACTAATATCTGTTGGTTTATTGAAAGGATTAATGCTAATCCTTGTTATCAATGATTGCACATTAATCTGTTAATGTGCAATTGCTTGATCAGTCTTACATATCTATATCTGGTTATATCTGCAAGCATTTTGAAGATGACATTATGTAATATAGCAACCATTGTTAATATCCTATCACCATATTTTGAGATTCTGTATCATTTTTATTGTTCTCTATGCTGTGTTGTTTATGTATTTGTTTTTGTTATTTTGGTTTCTTTCTTTTCTCTTTAAAATGAAAAACAAAATTTATATGTATACACAGGATAGTTGGGATAGGTGTATTGCTAATGTCTGTGGTTTATTGAAAGGAACAGTCAAAGCTTAAAATTTTCTTTTTTCTTGACCAGTTTTGCACACTTGAATCTGGTAAGCAGAATGACTGATCTAAAAACAACAATATGCAGTAGAAGAACCATTGTTGAACTCCTACCATCTTGCATGGTGAAGCTCTGCATCATTTCCAATTTTTTTTTTTTTATTACTTGTTACTGTCTTTGATTGTTTGATCAGTCTTACATTTTTATGTCTGGTGGGCTGAGCAACTTCACTAAAGATAGCAGTATGCAATGTAGTAACCATTGTTAATTCCTATCATTTTGTTTTGAGGTCATGTATTGTTTTTGTGTTTTTTTATTTTGTCTTCATTGTTGTTTTGTAGTTTAATTTTTAAAATAAAAAAAAGAACCTTTCCTTTTAATTCTATTTATCTGCCTTAAAATTAAAACTAACCAGAGGTCTTCAGCACAGAAATGGCATTTTGTTTTGAGGTCATGTATCATTTCTGTTGTTTTTGTGTTGTTTTGATTTTGGCTTCATTGTTTTGTTAGTTTTTTTAATCTTTAAAATAAATAAATAAATAAATAAAGTAAATTTCCTTCAACAGACTATTTCATGAGAAGATTCAGGTAAGATGATAATTTTTCTCCAGGTAATTGAGAGAAAAACAGGCAAAGGCATGTTGAGTGACCTCTTCAAATTCACATGTTGGACTTCTGCTTTTAGCTAATATGAAGATATTTTATTAGATCAATTATTCAGAACAAACAGAAAATTTAGATTAAATATTTTAAAACAAAACAATAACAGTGCAATAACAACGACCCTCTCCTTGGAGGCAAGACTGAGGGACAGCCCAGCAGGGGTAAGAAAGGAACCACAGAGCTGAGCTGATATTCTGCAGACAGCTCTTCCCCTCAGGACAATTGCCAGTTTGGGATTTGGAATCCACTTTTTGGAGAGAGAGAGAGGGAGGGCGAGAGAGGGTGGGGGGAAACGAGGAGGGGAGGGGGAGAGAGGAGGAGAGGGAAAGGCGAGGGCGAAGAGGGGAAGGAGTGGAGGGAGGGGAGGGGGAGAGGGAGAGAGATCTCACACGGAAATCTCACAAGACTGCAGATAGAAAAACAAAAAGGTAGAGTCTGGGAAAGAAGAGAAGGGAGGGGTTGTGCTTCCAAACCATCCAAGAATTGAAGGAGAAGAATATTCAGGAGAGGACAGCACAGGAAGGAAATTAGATAGACAGGCAGCTCCTACTTACAATGATCGGACTTTAGCATAGTGCAAAAGTGATGTGTATTTGATAGAAACTCAGCTTTGAATTTAAAATTTTTATTTTTTCTCCTGATCCTGGGCGGCAGCAGCCACAGCTGCCACAAGCATACAGAGAAACAACTGACATCCCAGAGTGTAGTGCTGAGCTCGGTGGTTGAGTGAGTCAGATGGAGTCAATGCATTTTCAGTTTATAAAATTGTCAATTTATGGGCTTATCAGGGCATAATCCACTTCTAAATCAAGAAGCACCTGTTTCATTTTCTCCTAGAGGCATTTGCCAACGTCTTAAGCTTTACACGGCAAGAACTGTTGTGGTTTACATCTGAAGCGTCTCCCAAACTCTCATGTTCTGAGGAAGGACCAGCTCAATCACTAGGGTATGACCTGCAAGGTTTATTCTGATTTTTAATAGAAATAAGGTAAAGCAAAATTTCAAAACAATATGGTAGGAGAATAACAACACTTAATACATTTAATACTATTATCTTTAAAGTAGTTACTCAGAGTACAAGATGTAGGCATTAAAAATTCTCCAATTGATATAAGCACAAACATTCCTTTTCTATGAACTAAGAGACACTAATGGTAAAACTAACTTGCATTTTTTCTCTCTTTTCCCTTCCTCTGGAAGGTTTGTTCTTGTCCCCAGCTCCTCCATTCCCTCTCTCTTCCTGGCTGCCATGGACTGGACACCCTTCCTCCACTATGCCCTCTGCTAATCCCTTCTTCCTTGCAGCCAGCCAGCCATGAATTACACACACTAAAAACAAAGAACCAGAAATAAGCCTCTTGTCTTTTAAGGTGCAGGTGTCAGGTATTTTGTCAGAGCAGTGAGAAAGTGACTCATATGGAAACAAAGCAGGAAGTCACAGAAAATCAGAGCAGAGTTGTTGGCCTTCTCCCAGGGTCAAAGTGGCCGAAACTGGAGCTCAGAACCTGACAAGGAGAAGAAGCCTCTGTCAGCACCCCAGACTCCCAGCCAGGACTTCTGTGAGTGACGCATTGGTGAGGAGCAAACCCAAAGACAATGGACATGCAGCATGTGGACCCAGGCTTCAAGCAGTTTAGTTCCAGCCTCAGCTCTGACTTCACACCAATGCAGCCCTCTCTGGTGGAAGATGGTACTACTCATTCCTTCCAAAATTTTCCACACACAATATCTGGTACTCAGGCAAAACAATAATAGTCACAGCAAGGAAAAGGACCGAGAGAAAAAGAACAAATAATGAAAGGAGACCAAAAGATAGTCCAATCATGAAAATTATTACAGTGAGATTATAAAGATGTAATTAATATGAGACAATTAAGAAAATGTAAAACAAATTATGAGGTAGGATAAAAATACAGTTTAAAAACTATGACAATAAAAGATACATTGTCAATAGTCTCTCTCAAAATAGTCTCCTTTGCTTTGAACATATTTATCGCATAATTTTCTGGACAACTTTCCGAAGCAGTTCCAAAAGTCCTCTTATGTGAATGTCATTAGTTACATTTTCCTGGCTGCCTTGATGTCCTGAATCAATTCAAAACATTTATTTTTCATGATCATTTTGGTTTTTGGGAATGACCCAAAGGTAGATGGTGTCGGATCTGGCAAATATGGTCGATAAGGACATATTATAATGTTTCGAGGAGCCTGACTTTCTAGTTAATGGCATTGGACAGCAACATTCACCACATTTTTGATCATATTCTATAAAGACACTCATGAAAGAGCACTTCCAGAACTCCTCCACGAAGTGTCAAGAACAGTGTGATGTGTGTGTTCGAAACAAGAGGGAGTGTTTTGAGGGAGACTATTGGCCCTTGCTTTTTCTTTTATTTTTTTCACTTAAACACATTATTTTTTATTTATCCTTGTAAGTATAGTATAAGGCATAAAAAAAATGGAAATGTGTATTTCTCCTGTTCTCTACTGGCATCTTAAAACCAAATGAAAATTATTAGGCCATTAAAAATATCATATTTGATTCCTGGTACCGGAAAAAAAAAAATAAAGTCATATTTGAAATTAAACATTCAGTACAGGGACTGCTAGGTATAACAGCAGTTGGCACACAGAAGATACGTAGACATGGGGAGAAGGAAGGTTTCACAGGTATAATTAGAACTCCACAGCCAAGAGAGAGTGGTGGTACTGGAAGATAAACAGTATCTGAAGGTCTCATGGCTTGGTATTTTCCCAACCTGATGGACAAATTGAGCCATATATTCAAGGAGCGTTATAAACAAATTTCTCAAATAGAAAAAAAATGCGAAGGAAACCATAGCTATGAACACTTCAGTAACTCTGTTAAATAGAAAAAACACAATATTTTGAGAGTAAAGTCAACAAAATTGCAGAGTAGGCAACCTCAGGTTCTCACATCACCAAAGAAGCATCTAATGCCAGCAGAAACTCCCAAGAAAACCTTTTATTTTCAGTTTTCATTTTTTATTAGCATGTGTTTGTGGGAACAAGGATTACATTCCTTGTGAGGAGTTGGTGCACGTGCATGCCACGCTTACTCCCTGTTTTCATCCTTTCCCCTCCCCTCTGTCCTCCTTCTCTTAGTTCCCTCCCACTGGAGAGAGATCTGTCTCCCCACTTCCTATTATTTATCTTTTATTTTGCTCTGCATTTATGCATTGGGTTTCTCACATAAGAGAAATGATGCAATATTTAAGCTTGTGTGTCTGAGTTATCTCACTCCACATTATGGTCTCAAGGTGCATCTATTTTCCATAAGGATGGAAAACCTTTTTACGAACCACAAAAACAGAGCCAGACGTGGAGGTGCACACCTATAATCCCCGCACTGAGAAGGCTGAAGGAGGAGGATCACTGCGAGTTCAAGCCCAGCCTGAACTGCATAGGGAAACCTGTCTCAAAAAACACCAAAAATAAAAAAAAGAACTACAAAGACAGACAATTATAACAACCAAGAAAATGCTGAGTTAAGAAAAAAAGGTAAGTAAAAAAAAAACACTCGGTATTCAAGGAATTTCTTATCAAAATTTTTTTGCTAGTATGAGCTAATGAATGAAGACTTCAGAAATCCCACACTTCAGAACACAAGAACTCTCCTGCTTCTGGTGTTACTGTGAAATGAAGCAGCTACTCCAGGAAAAAAAAAAAAAAAAAGCCTGGTAAATTTTCAAAATGCTGACAGAATACCATATGACCTAGCAATTCCACTCACAGAGGTACACCTAGAATAACTGAAAGAAAGTTGCCAGCAGAGAGCTGCGTACCAGTGTTCATTGCAACATTATTCACAAGAATCAAAGGTAAAGCAAACCCAATGTCCATCAATAGATGAATGAGTAAATGAAACATGATACACTTGTACAAGGGAATATTACTTAGCCAGAGAAAGGAATGAAGTTCTTATATATACTATAACATACATGTATGTGTGTAAACATATATAGACTTTGAAAAAATTTTCTTGAGTGAAATAAGCCAGTTACAAAAGAGTAAATATTGTATTATTCCATTTATATGAAATATCTAGAACATGCAAAAAAAAAAAAAAAAGAAAAAAACCTGTGGAGACAAAAAATAAAATAGAGGCAGAGGGATGAGAGTGGAGCTATTACTCTATGGTATGGAGTTTCTGCGAACGGCAAAGGAGAAGCTTCATGGTCATGTAAACGTGTGAATGCCAGAAAGTTATTTACAAAAAGGGCCAGCTCTGTCCTTAGCCAACTCGTTAATGTCTGTGGCAGTGTTTTCTCAGTCTTAATCTGCATGAGAATGTTCTGAAGGTCTTTCTAAAACATGGAGCTGGTGGCAACCAGAGAACAGAGGGTCGGAGGGCGCCTTCCTTTCTTTGAGTTCAGAGCTCGCAGGCCTCGCGGGGTGCCTGCTTTTAACTACTTACCAGCCCAATTATTTCAATACAAGATGACCAAACATTGCTTATTTTCCCATAAATTTTTAAGATAGTATAACAGGAAATATTAAAATGACAACTTTATCCAATTTATTCAATACAAGAATCGACTGGTTGAAATGACACCTGCCCAAGTGACACTCCGAAGAGTCATTAGGGAAACAAACACGTGGCCTGCCTGACACTCAGGGTAAACTGCTAAGTGGTTAAACTGCATTTTGTGGGTGTGTGATCTGCCAGACACCCCTGGACTCCCCGCGGCTGTGTCAGAGACTTGGCTTCTGATGAGGTCCTGGGAGAGGAAAGGTGGCCCATGTTTCGCATGTGTGGAAGGTATGGTTCTGTATTACCGTTCTGAAGAGAAATAGCAAATGAATCAAACCTTATCCTCCTCGTGAGGAAAGTGAGGCTCTCCTAGTTACCTACATGTTATGGTTGATACATCGTGTCAGCTTGGGGAGTCTAAAGGTTTTAGACTCAGCAGTCCTGCATTTTAGGGTGAAAAGGACATGCCCTTGCCCTTCTGGGATGTTGTTCATTGTGTCAATTTGAGAAGTTTAGGCGGTTAACTATGCGACTCAACAGGCAGCCAGGGTGCTTCCTTTGTTTTCATCCTGAGCCTGTGCAAGAGGAGGGCATGGAGATTATGTGAGTGCTACATGCCTCCTGGGTGGGGCTAACCTGCTTATACTATACAGAGGGAAAGAGGCTTCCTCTTCTCTGCCACTCCTTCCTTTTACTCTTGTTGCTTTGCTGTTCTACCACCATAAACTGTTGCCCTCTGCCATGTGCCACTCTGCGTTGGTGACAGCCGAGTATAGACTCAAACCTCCACAAACTGAGCTAAATAAACCTTTCCTTCTTTAATTCTGGGTGTTGGGTATTTTATCTCAGCAATGAGAGAAAAATAACCAAGACACTACAGCAATCTCTTTATTAACAGGGAATCCTCACAGTGCATGATGCAATTATACTCCCTTTATTAATCTTCAGAGCACAGAATGAAATGATCCCATTTCACCAAAATTCTCCTGATGCCACTGTTAAACCAAAGGTGGACACCAGGGTGGGTATGCACCACAAAAGGTTGTATGCTTAGAAATGCACCGTTAATCATCTTAGATGTATTTTCTGTCTGTAATTTATGTATTTTATGAGGGGAGGAGGAATTCATCTCTACCTTTACATTTGTTATCTCTTCAGACGTTAATAATAAGGATTTCCTTCAACAAATTGTGAAAACTGTGCTAAGGTAATTGCCAGGTATTAGTATGGAGTTAAATTTGTATCCTGCCTTATCCAGCACCCCCATGTATTTTATTCACCACTCTCATCAGCCCCACCTACCCACTGCTACCCACCCCCTCAGCATTTCTACAGTGGCTCAGAGCAGCCTAGTGCAACTAGTATCCCAGTAGGAAGTCATTAATCACCTTCCTACCTTGACAACTACTCAGATTGCGTATCAAATTAATCATCTGCTCCATAGCAAAGCTACGTTCAACAGTGAAAATCTGTGGGAAGTTCAGAGCTCTTTAAGTCATATTCATAAGTGACCAACTAGTTGCATCTTGGCAGACCAGCTTTTTCCTGACTTCAACTTAGTCACTCAGAACCCAACTAAAGCAAATCTCTGAGACTGTTTTTGTTGGCTTGAAGCCAGGAAGCTTATTCGATTGTTGTTTTTATGGATGTCGGGCACTGTGTTGGACACTGATGACTAGCGTCTTATGTAACACTAGTTATCAACGCTTTTATCAGGCAAAAATCATAGACCATTTTGCAGACTAGAAAACATGATTAATATAAAAGTCTTAAAAGTTATAGTCCCAAAGTGGCTTTTGATTTTGAGTATATCATGAAAGTCAGAACCTCTTCTTTCTCTAACTAGAGTAGACCTCATGGATCTCTCCTGTTAGCCCAGAAATATTAAATGTATTAAGACTCAAGAAGTTTCTCTTGTTACAGTTAAGAATATCTTCTTTAGAAAATGAATGTCTAACTCTATTTCCTTATTTCTGAAAACCCCCTCTGATTTTGGACTGAACATGCACATGGAGCAAAGAAATTCCTATGACATCTGTTTTGAGACAAATATATCAGCAGATAGTTATGACCTCTCTCTCAGAATTATGGAAACATCCAGAAGGTCCTGGGAAGGTGGTGAGACATGCTAGTTTTCATTTCTGATTATAAACTATGTGTAAAATATGTAACTTGTTTGGAAATTCCTAGCTGCTCTGAGATATGTGCTACCTAGGGAATGGTGCTTCCAGTGGCCAGTGAGTACTTCTGTTGAATAAGGACTTCCTAAGTAAACTCAGCTGTACACAGCTTGACTCTTCATGGGTCTTCTCCAAGACTCTGCTCCAGGGTCTTAGTCATGAAGTCACAACATTGGGATGACATCTCCTTCAAGTTATAGAACATTTATACCACTGAGCACCAGACAGTGATCAAGCCCTGTGGACGGATCTCTCTAAGCAGTCCCTAGAAGCAGGCACAGTACACTCTCAATAACCCATTTCCGCCTCTGCCCCACTCAGTGGCTGTGCTTAATTTCAATGCCCTCGTCTCTCCTATTCTGATCACAGTGTCTGCCTCTTGAATCCCATCAGTTAAACTCTGTGTGTATGTGTATATACACGTACACATGTTCTCCTTTGTGTAGTGTAAGTACTCAGAGAATGACACAGCAAAAAATAATGTAGCTAATTGGCCTGCTTTGTTTTCATTTGTTTAGTTGGCTTGTTTATTTGGTGTTTTGTTTTGTTGCTTTTTGTTTGTTTGTTGATCATAGGTATGCTATTGAACCCCTTCAAGAATAGAGTAGCTTTTAGGGGCTGGGGATTTAGCTCAGCGGCAAAAGCGCCTGCTTGGCAAGCGCAAGGTCGTGAGTTCGGTTCCCGGTACCGGAGAAAAACCAAAAAAAAAAGAATAGAGTAGCTTTATGGGAAAAAGTGAGAAAATCCAAGGGGCCACAGATGTCCCCAAACACACACAAGACTTTAGCTTCTGGGCCATCAGTTTTACATACTGAGTTTTAGAGTAAGCATGCTTTTGAAGAAAGGGTGCTATCACAGAGAGAAAGAAAGAAAGAAAGAAAGAAAGAAAGAAAGAAAGAAAGAAAGAAAGAAAGAAAGAAAGAAAGAAAGGAAGGAAGGAGGAAAGAAAGAAAGAAAAGAAAAGGAAAAGAAAGAAAAGAAAAAAGAAAGAAAAGAAGAAAGGAAGAAAGAGGAAGAGAATAAAAGGAAGGAAGAAAAAGGAGAGAGATTGAATACCAGAGATTTTAGTCCAATCCCTTTAGTTTACAAATGAGTCAACCATGAAGACATGAAGATTATCCATAGTCACATAATCCCACCTACTAAAGATGGGAAGAGAACAAAGGTTACTTGCTTCCTTACATGTGAATTTCCTATTCACCACAGAGCAAGGAGAAGAAAAAAAAAAAAAAAAAAGAAACAACACTTGTGTTTTTCTTGCCTGCATCAGTGTTAAAATTTATATTTTGATGGTAACCTGGGATTTAAATGGCAAATGAGATGTGGGTCTAGAATTATTCCATCCTTTTACATGTCTCAAGAAATCTCAGGAAAATCAGACTAAGAAAAGGATTGAAATCTTGGGGAAAAGGACATTCTTTTTAGACAGGTTTGATAACCTGTAAACTGCAATTTTCACAGCACAGAGAGGCAGAATGAATCCTAAACGGCCCTTAAATGACATTTCCCCATCAGAACATCATGACAGAAATGCTTCTCGTATAATGGAGAATTCAGAGCTGCTTCCATATCCAGTATTTGTTCGTAGAGATGTAACCAGGCTTCTGAGCAGAGTGTGCACCACATCCAGTCAAGAGAACCCTAGTGAAGGAAGCTGCTCGGGTCAGCTGGAAAGAGCATACTACCAGTCAGAATCCACCGGCCATGTGTATTTGCACATGAGCCTGCAGATTGAGTGGTGATGGTTCTCTTGAGTTTGAAATCTGCATTTTGTTTACAGTATGAGCATGTGAGAATTATCTGCAGGGCACTAAAAATGCTGAGGCACAGGCTCACCCCAGAGGAATTAATAAGAATTTCTGCAGGGAAGACTTTGACATCCATATTATTTTAATATCTCAAACAATTTTAATACATGGCCAGAGTCAAGAACCACTGAATCAGAGGGATCAAAAGAACCCAAAATATAGGGAAGGAATGAGCGGAAAGGGAAGATTACTATTTCCCAATCTGCCAAAGTGCCTCACTGTCCAAACCTCCTCAAGGCTGAGTGACTCATGTCCCTACAAAATCCCTGAAGACAATGTGGCTGCAAGGCCTCACCTTTAAGTAGCGCTGCCAGTGCATTCCTCTCTCAGTGGAAAACTGGTACTGGGTTTTTGGAGTGCTGAGGATTCGTTCTAGAGATTCTGTCTAGATTGTTCTTGTCCTGAACAAAGAACTGGACAAAAGTGCAAACGTAGAGTTTTTAAAATTATTAAAGGTAGGAACAGAAACATCTGCAGAGAGAGTGCAGGCCAATTAAAACAGGAAAAAAAGTGCACTCTGCAGGGTAAGTGCAGACCATTGTGAATGAGAGAGCACAGTGGCCAAGAGCTTAACGGCCGCCATCTCTTGTATCCTCCTCTCCTCAAACTGAGATCAGTTTGTCCTATCAAATACCTGCTTGAGTTCTCGCGAGAAGAGTGAAGATGGCATTCTGTGATTGGTCCCAGGCACAGGGCTTTGGGAACTGTTTTTCTGTACGTTTCCAGGATCTCCATTATTAACAGTTCACCCACATGCTTGCCCTCATCACCTACCTCAGAATTGCTTCTGAACCAAGTACTGTAATTCCAGCTCTCTGGGAGGCTGAAGCAGGAAGACTGACAGTTTGAGCCCAGTGTGGGCAAATTAGCAATTTAGCGAGACTCTGTCTCAAAAATAAAAATAAAAAAGGTGGCTGGCAATGTAGCTCAGTGTTAAGGGTACTGGGTTCCTTCTGCACTGTGAAAAACAAAAACACCACTTCTGAAGCTGGTTGTGGTGGCACAGGCCCATAACCCCAGAACTCGGGAAAGCTGAGACAGGAGGATTCCAAGTTCTTTCAGGCTCATCCTCAGCAACTTAGTGACCTTATTGTGAAGACCCTGGAATTGATCTTTAGTAACACACATGCATGTGCACATGCGTGTGCACACACACAAACACACACACACACAGAATTAAAATAACCTGCTTCAGTAGTCCTGCCTGAAATTCAGCTTCCCAGCCCTCACAACTGCTGCTTCCATTCCTAGGAACTGCTGCCTTTACAACCCGTTTGGTCTACCAACTCTTGAACCACACAGTGAGTATGTACACATCAGTGCCCACGTTGAGTAAACAGGGTAACTCTCTCAAACACCTAATGGAACTTCTTGGAGCCTCTATCTACTTATAAAAGACATCTTTACTAACAGATTTTCTTTCTCAGCGGAACCTCTTTTATACCCCTCCCATTTTTCCAAAACTTTGGCTGCGCAGAGCAGCACCAGTGGCCCAAAGATTCTCCTGAGACCCCTACCCGCTCCAGTAAACACTCAGATTCTGCTGCCAGGTTGGCTTTAGCCTTCTCACACTCTCCTCCCCCCCACCTTCAGGTGGCCCTTGCCTTCAGCAGTCCAGGTTCCCATCACCAGCTCAGCTCTATGCCAAGCCCCACACTGCTAAAAGTGCTGGGAAAAAGCAGTTTTTGTCCTGGAAGCCTGCCTTGGTTCAGAGTGATTCTGCTCAGCCTTCTGGTGAACCTCCTGTACGTACAATCCCAAGAGGTTCCCTGTCAGCCTGTGATTCTGCCCAGGGAGGGAGGCTATATTTCGAGGAAGGTGGCAGATCTGGAAATGATCCTCCTGCTGGAACATCCCTGAATTTTCTGTGCCTTTCCAGTTAGTTACCAGAAGCCTAGTGAAGGGTACTCAGTGTGTGTGCATGTGTGTGTGCATGTGCGTGTGCGCGTGTGTGTGTGTGTGTGTGTGTGTGTGTGTGCTGAGGAGACAATGAGGTGGTAACAATTCCAGGAGTCAGAAATCATGAAGTCTGATCTCCCCTTCATCTCTCACATGGATGGAACCAAGGACAAGCATTCATTTCCACGTTTCCAAGCAAAATGGCCTCTAATGGCAGTAGATGCTGTCGGCTTCACTGTAGCTAGAGCTCTGTATAGAAAAACAACTGGAACACAAAGGAAATTATCTTAGGAGAATCCCAAGGCAACATACACAAAATCTTGCAAAGGGCTATGTGCAATGCCTTAAGAAAGGAATAATTGCATTAAAGGAGTGGTACACGAAAGAAGAATTGAGGCACTAAATTTCAGGAAGAAACACAACTATTAACACTTGGATCAGTGGTTGCGCACATAAGAATTGAATGTTCCCATTTCCCAAGCACACAGTGCCTTTGTTCTCTGTATGCTACATTTATGCTTCCTGCGCTCACTTCTCAGAATTACTCTGAATGCCCAGATCTTGAAGAACTGGGATGATTCTGCATCAAACAACTTGGCTTCTCATTTGGACCCATTAGGAAATGAATTCCCAAAGGAAGACTGCATCCAAATGAAGCCCCCTCCAGCCCAGGCAGAGATCGCAGGCTGCCAGCTTCAGCTTCCCTGAGCTCCTGCAGTAATGCTGAGAATAGTAGGGACTACCAAGAGGTGACAAGGAGAAAATGTGTCTCAAAACACACCCATTACTGTGAATGTGCCCGAGAGGGTCTGAAGATGTCCCTGACAGCCAGCCCTTGCTGCATGGGCTCAAGGACACCCCCATCACATGAGATCTAAAACTGACCAGAGAGGAGGCTGACATCCCCTAGTGCCTGGTGGGGAAGCCCACAGCACGTCCTCGTGTGGGAAGTGGATGCCTTTGGGTATCTGAGGCTCAGCAGGCAGGGAGCTTCCTGGCAGGAACAGAAGGACCGGGTCTGTGCATGTTCACACATATCATTTCATTCACTCACACATCAAAAAGCTCCAGCTTATGTTAGAATTTTAGCTCTTATCCTCCAATCCGTTTTTGAAGCTGGCACCAGTGCACCCGAGTCCAGGTATAATATATAGCTCCTCTCTGCCTCCTGTTTCCAGCCCCTGCTACCAGTGATGCCACTCACATTTTCCTCCTTTCAACACGGGCTCGAAGCTTTTCATGCTTCCCTTTGTGAGTGATGGATGGCAGCTGAGCTAAATATGGATACAGGGGTTGCAGACACATTTTGTTCCTGTTAAATGTTCCGCTCCTCCTGTTAATGTTTTCTGTGCTCCACATTAACTCTCTTCCTTCCCGGTCTCTAAAACATAGGTGCTTGTGTGGGAGCCACATTCTAGGTCTATCTAGCAGCTTAAAGAACCCTTCTATTTACCTGTAGTTTCCCATTAAGGTACAATAAATTATCTGTCTCTCTGGGGGTCTGAGATAAACTCTCAGGAACTTGTGACACCTGTTGTTTTGTGATCAACTAAAGAAATGAAGGGTGAATTGTAAACATAGATTTCTAGAAGAATGGTGTTCCAAATGCTCCTCTACCTTTTCTTTTTAAAAGATTGTTTGGTTGAGGCAGGGCCTTGCTATGTATCTCAAGTTGGCCATGAACTCCCTACATACCCCAGGCCGGCCTAGAATGCACAGAGATCTTCCAGTCTCAGCCTCCCAAGAGGAAGCCACACCTGGCTTCCTCTACCTTTTCAAAAGTTAGATTTGGGGTCTTGTAGAAATTTATGAATATTGACAAGAAGTTGGGTGTCCAAGCACTGGAGAGGAGCATGACCAGCTTGGTACCCTGTTTCTGCCTCTCACTAGCTTTTGGCTGTGGATAAGTTGTTTAAACTTAGGCTCAAAGCTTCCCAATCAAGATGCCCTGTTGCATTTGGGGGCCAAATTTGTTTTATCTCCTCTATGAACAACTTGGGCTGCAGGAGAAGCTCAGTGCTAGAGCACTTGCCTAGTGCATACAAGGCCCTGGCTTCAATCGCCAACACCGGCAAACCTATGTATATTTAAAAATTTTTGCTTAGTGTTGTTTCCTGATATTAGCATTTTTTCATAATTTGTTACGGTTATTGAGGGATGTCCCACATACTCAATGTGCCCTATTATTTCCTCATGACTAGGTGTGGTTCTAAAAAGGGTGGCCAGGATGAAACAATAAAGTTGATCTGTGCTTCTTTTTGCATCTCAACCAGTGGCACATAATACCAATTTGCTGCCTTATTAGTTATACCATGTCTGATTGTTCGTTTATGCTGGTTTTCGTCAGATCTCTTCATTTAAAAGGAACTTACATTTCTTATGAATAAATAAATAATTTTCATCAGAGTAAGATTTGGGAAAATCATGAAATTCACTTCCTCAAAAATCTTTCTTTTTTCTTCTTTTTTTTTTTTTTGGTTTTTTTTTTCCCCCTCCGGTACCAGGAATCGAACTCATGACCTTGCGCTTGCCAGGCAGGCGCTGTGCCGCTGAGCTAAATCCCCAGCTCCTCCTCAAAAATCTTTCAAACTGGGGTTTCCTAGTCTATTAGTTATCCTTATGTGGGTCATTCATTCACTATCATTTATTCATTGAGGTTTGAAAATGATTCTTTGAAAATCTCATCATTCCTCCTTCCTTCTTTCCCTCCACAAGTATGAATTGGCACTCCTTTTCATAAATCGAAATAAATAAAACCCCTCCCCTTCCAAGTATCAGATACTATGCCTTGCTACATATTTTATTTATTTTATTTTATTTTAAAGAGAATAGTAAAGAAAGAACAATAGAAAGATACAAACAAAACAAAGCAAGAACATTAAAAATGATGCAGGGTTTCAAACCAAATGATAGGGATTAATGGTGGTTGTTATATTACATATTGTTCAATGAATGGAAAACTGATCAGACCATTAAAGAGAATAAGAAAATAATATTTTTAAAAAACATTAGAGACAATACAGAGTTTCACTAGACAAGGTGGTAGGATTTCACCAGTGGTTGTTATGTTGCATATTGTTGTCTTCATATCAGTTGCTCAGATTACCAGATATAAGCATGCTTTTATTATTCTTATTGGTATCAAAATTGCTATAAATGTGGTCAATAAAAACTCTCTGAAAGGGGTTCCTCTGCATTTTCTTGTACTTCATTGGTGGTGGTTGTCTTGAGCTTTACAACATGGATATTAAAATATTGCAGTATACTTGCAAATATTATGCTGCTGTATGTGTAGTTTATGAACTTAATACTTCCACATCTGTTCTCAGCCTTTCTGTTGTTATTGTCATAGAATTTACCTCTACATTTATTGTAAGCATAGTAATAATTCTTTTTACTTTAAGCAATTATTTTTAAAACAATTACAATAAGTTTCATTTACTCATATATTTTGCATTTTTTAGTACCCTTCATTTCTTCATGTAAATCCAAGTATCTTTCTTGAATTTTGTTCATAAAGAATTGTATTTAACGCTTTTCCAGTACAGGTGCACGGATAGTGAATTCTTTGGGTTTTCAGCGTGAATGATTTTTTGTTTTGCTTTATACTTGAAATATATTTTTGTTATGTATAGAATTCTAGAGGAGCTTTTTGCTTTCTTGCAGTGCTGTGACAGTGTCACCTGCGTCTTTGCACTTGCATAGTTCTGAGAAGCCTTGCTATTCTTACACATGTTTTTATTTCAATTGCTTTACATTTTTTAGCACTTTTTGCTGAACAGATGATTGCTCTGGTGTTTATTTAGGCTTTATTCTCTTTGGGCTTTGTTGAACTTCTTCAGCTTGTGAATGTGTTGGGGAGGGGATTTAAAATCATTTTGGGACTTTGAGCATTTTTTTCCTCAAATATTTCTCCTGGTTTCTTCTTTCCTAGAGTTTGGCTACAAGTATATTGTTTTGCTTGCTACCATTAAATAGCTCAACAAACTCCCATAAACAATTTGATTGTAGCAAGGAAAACAATCTACTTTTGGTTTCTATGGGGGTTTTTTGTTGTTTTGTTTTGGATACTGCTGCTAGTATTATTTTTGTATTTAGCAATGGGCATGCTATGTATAACATGCCTTTAGGGCATTTAATTGCAGATATCAAATAGGTAAATTAGTCATTAAATACAAAATTCAGAAAAAAGATTAGAGCCTTAAGATTTCTTCTTGGTAACTTTCTGTACCAATTATCGATAAATGCTTTGTTCTGTTTTTGTTTAAGCCAATTCCTTTTAACATTTTCTATATATAACTTAAAAGCAATAACCAATGCTTTGTGAAACACAGCATTAAAAGAGGCTTCCCTTCATCAAGACAAACTAGAATTCCATTTTCCTGTCATTATTAACCCCATTTTCCAAAACTCAGTTCTCTGTAAATATGACCTTTGAGATCTTTCCCAGGTAACCACAGCTTGTTTAATGTGAAGATGCCCAGGAATGAAAATTAACTTCTTTATTCTTTTTAAATATTTCTTTAAATGTCTAGAACATTTTCAATTCTATATTTGTTCCACAAGTAGATTTTCATGGAAGCCAGCTTGAAGTTATGGGGCAAGGAGGTTTTCTGTTGCTTAGATGGAAAACAATGATTTTAGTGCAAAACAATAAACAAAAACTATTTTTAATAACTGACATTTTAAACAGATTTCTAGCAGTGTGGAAGAGTAGCTGACACAAAGTTTAATAAACTGTCTTAACTTGCATCACTGGAATAACCTTTTCATTCTTTCAGCAGTGCAATATTACTAAGCAGACAGGCTAGACTAGGAGCTGAGCACATCTGAATAAATAGGAACTCTTGGCTGTAAGGGGCTTTCCAGTGGTTATGAAGACAGATATATCCACAGGTATTATCAAGGTAGCACCTATGTATATTATCCTAAAGGAAAGGCAATGAGAATTGAGTGAAAAGGGCATTAACTCTGATAGAAGAATTTGGTAAACTTTTTACAAGCCATAAAATTGAATGTGAACCTTTGGAGGCTGAGCAGGGTTTGGACAGCAATGAGTGACAGCTGGATTTGACATAAGCCAGAGCCCTACTAGAAGCTGTTGTAAGACACTAAATAGCGAATGATAGCTGCTTTAACTAAGATGATTACAATGACAATGGAAAGGACAAGAAGAGTTTCAAAGTCAAATGTCCAAAATAGAAAGATTTAGCAAAATGTTATTGATGGTTCCACCATTGCTCTTTTTAAAGGAAGAAGCTAAACTAAAGCTTTGTATCTTGGAAATGTTAAGAAAATAAAGTGAGTTAGTTTTCTGATGGATTTGTCTTATTTTCTTCACAAGGTTGTCATCAATATCAACAAAAGTAGATGTGAAAAATATTTTTGTTTGTTGCATGATGTCCCTGTTATTTCTACTAACAAAAAAAAGCAATAATAATGTGGTTATTTAAAGGGTATTTTTTCCTTCATGAATATCTGGAAGACAAACGGGTTTTTCTGTATAAAATAATCCTACTGTAAATTTCAAAATATGCTATTTGGAGCTGCTACTATATAATACATTGGGATCTACAGTAGTTCAAAAGAGCTTCTACATTCAATTTGAAGCAGGAAATTAGTTTAGTTTCCTGATTTAGGGAATCTTTTGGAACCCAGAAAGTTCATTTCTCATAGGAGTGTGAGATGAGTTATAGTAATCTGGAGTCTTCAGGATACACATGAAAGGAAGATATGACACCAAGAGTCCAATTCTAATTTCGTCTCTGATCTTGGCTGTACTGCATAGGACGTGTGGCCTCATAGGGACCAACTCAGGCATAAATTCCCAAAATAATATGTCGTCATCAGCCACAAGCATTTGGATAAACATCTGGTGTCACATGACTACCTTTGCCAATCCTCACAGAAATGGGCCTTACAAGTAGATTCCAACTGCTACAGTGCAGTGCTAGACTGTGTTATAACAGAGTCTCATGTTTTATCTAATCCAATTTCAGCATCAAATTGCCACTTCCATTAATTACTCTTAGCCTCATTTTACTGATGAGAAACTGAGGTAGAGAGTAGGAAATAACCCATCCAAATTGCACGGCAAATATGTGATCATGCTAGGATTTTACACAGGAAGTGTGACTTCCTTGTTCACATTTTTTACCACTGTAGTTCATTCACCCAAAAGTGCATTTCAAGGGTTAAGAATTAGAAGAACTTATCGCTAACCAGAGTTCAAGAAAAAAGCAGAGCATTCCATGTCTTCATACAAGGTAAAGAGATCCGGGCAGCTTCCTAGGTCAGCAAATACAACAGGACTGGATTTGGGTTAAAGCTTTGCCACTTACTAACATTGAAACTTTTGGGGACCTATTTGGCCTCTGCATAACTCAGTTTTTTCATCAAGTGAGGACAAAAGTAGCATATACGGCACATGAAGAGCTGTAGTGAGTTTTATAAAGATAACACATGTGAAAGTCTTGAAGCACTGATTGGCATACTGAAATTATTATCCCAATCAAGAATTTGGATACCTAACAGTTCCGCTGGAGGATGGAGCTTTCTATCCTTCCTTCTACCCTTTCTGTCCTATCCTTGTGATTGTTCACAAGAGTCAGGAAAAGTTCTCAGATGAGGAAACATTTGGATATAGGAGGAATTGAGAGAGGAAAGGAAGTGTTTGAGAATTTGAAAGTCCATCCCAGGTGAGACACAAAATCTCCACCATTAGCTCCTAAGGCACGATCCTGAGGCTAACTTCTGAAGCAGCTTCCTTCTCTCTTCAGGAGCTCCAGCATAACTTCTGACTTCTGTGGACCTGATTCTCAAATTTTAGGCTATTTCTCAGGCATTTCCTACTACAAAAGCTGCAGAGCAGCACAATCATTCACAGCTTCCTATGTGTGCACATTTCACAGGGACACATGGAGATGTCATCTCATCGAGGACAGGCCCTGCTTTGCAGAGATGTTCAGCCTCTTAGGAAATGGAAATAGAGCTGAAAGAAAGTCCAAGTGTCAAGGCATATGTGAAGGAGTTTAGAACTTAAGACAGAAAAAGGCTGAACAGATATGGTTTCACCTTCTCTCTTACAGGAAACTGAGAACAACATAAGTGGTTGGCAAAAGATCATTGAACCAGAGTTGAGGGGAACTGTTCAAGTTCCTAGTCCAGTGGTCAATGCTTTTCAAACTGTGCTCCTGGAAGCATCTGTTGTCCTTTAGAGACTTTGAAGGAGAAGAGAGCAGAACTGCAGGACATTTTCTTGACAAGTGCATCACCCGCTAGGATGTGACTTACTTGTGGGGTTCTGTCCAACAACAGTTTGAAGGACCCCTGGACAAAGAGAAAATGTGAGAACCATTACCTTAGACCTTGCTGCTTCATGGAGACTACCTTCCCAAATGGCAGACACTTTGTCAAGTTATTTGAGCCAACCCTCAGCAAGGCTTCTTCCAGAATTTGTACAGTGATTCGAACTTATATCCCTTTTCCTCCCACAAAAATCATATGGGGAAGGTATAATTCTTAATGTGATGGTATTTAGAGATGAGATTCTTGGGAGCTAGGTTAGATGAGATCATACAGGTGAGGATGGGATTGGTGCCCTTATATGAAGAGGAAGAGAGATCAGGGCTCTTACTCTGCTATGTGAGAAGGTGAGTGGCCCTCTATGGCCAGGAAGAGAGATGTCATCAGGAACTAAAGCTGCTGGGACCTTGAGCTTGAACTTCCCAGCGTGTAGAACTATGAGAAATAAATGTCTGTTGCTTAAGTGATTCAGTCTATAGTACTGAGCTTCATCAACCCAACAAGAGCATACAGTTGCAGATTACTACATTCAGGTCAGGCAATTCTTGACAATAAATTAGTATGTATTACCTTCCTTTGTATTTCCACCAGTCCTCTGCAAAGTCTTCTGAGAATAGATGGAGACGTAAAGAGCTCTTGAAAAATTCCCACAGTCTTTCGCAATTGACACACTTTGGGGATTTCAGGCTAGCTAATTTTTCTGGTTCAAGAAGTATATAAAAGGATCTTCAAGAAATAAACCAAAAAGAATTATACCAAACTGGATTAACTGGGGCTTCTTGAGTGAGAGCAAGCCCAGAACACCTGCCAACATTTCAGACTATGACCTGTAGTCATTGTAACAAATCGCCTAAGACTGATTTGGCAGAGTTCCAGGTAACACCTCGCTTTCAAACTGCTACCAGGAAATTGCTAAAAATATACTGAGAAAAAATGGATCCAAGTCACAAGTTGTAGACCCTTCTCTTCGTGTGAGATCCTTCTTTTTTCATTCCCACACATCTGATATTTTTGATTTTGAGGTTTAGTTTTTAATCAGCTGAATAGCTTTCCCTCCGAATACATGTTAAAATTCCTCTCCTCATAAAGTTTTAAACCTATGGTCCCCTGGGGAATTGGGAAATGAAGAGAGTAGGCAGGGAACAAAGCTGTAATGGGAAAAAGGAGCACGAAATCACATTCCCACAGATTTTACAGTTTTAAAACAATCGGCTGCAAGTTCTATGTTTTTTCCTTTCCCTCAACTTCCTCTTCGTATCAGCAGCTCCCAATCACCTTCTCTGGTGGTTGAAGGTCAGCACATCAGCGTCTACTCTGTACCTAAAGAAGCTTGATTTACATCTTCTTGGATACTGCACTGCAGACCTTAATGCTCCAGCCAGCGGAGATCAACAGCCACGCAGACTGTCTGGGGATTTAATGATGCACAAGCTATAGCATGGAACAACCTAAATAAATCATGTTCACTGTGTTTCTTATTCATGTAATGCAGGAAGTGGTGTTTCCTCAGGCCCCTGTGCTCTCAGAGATAAGGCAGGTTCTGCACTGTTTGGAGTTTTTAGACAGACCATTGGAATTCTGCACTGGACACAGAGCATGTCAGCCCTAGACAAGACAAGAAGCTGTTCCTAAAGTGTCATCACCCACTGGAAGTGTCCACTAGGATGCAGAAAGCGTGGATAGCTGAGATTCCTTGGTGGACTTGACTTATTATGTGGATGTCTAGAGAAGTTTGTGTGTAGTACATACCTAGCTGTTACAGTGGTATTTCACTCCTGGTAGCAATGTACATAGTGAATGAAATAGATCAAACTATGTTTGGTAGGTCTGCATAAGAAAGCAGGTATTGATTTGACAGCTCAGCGTCTACTTAGAGGATCAAATAAATCAGTAGATAAATTATTAATCTTTTTTCTTTATACGACTTGAAACATGTTCCCACCCTGAAGCAAAGTAAGATATAATCAATAAAGGAAAACAGAGTGATAAGAGTTGTGGCATCTGCCTTCTGGAAGCTTGTAGTTGTTCAGAGAATTATTGCTGGGGGAGGTGGGAAGGTGTACCTTGTGGGTTGGGGAGCACAGTAGGGAACGTGGGAATGAATGCCCACATCGTAAAAGGGGATGCAAACATGAAAATGCTTCTGATGATCAGCAAAGTTACATGCATCACGAAACATGCAATGATGACAGCTGGACAGAAATTGTGTTTGCACATGGTCAGAAGGAAAGAAAAGACACAAAGGCTGGTATACTACTGGCCGACAGTGTTTCTGACCCTCCTCACGATCACTATGGTGTACAACTCCTTTAGAGAGCAGTGTAAGTCCTGCTCTCTTTGGCACATCTTTTTAGAATGTGCATTGTATGCCAATGTTCGGGAATTGTTTAAAATGTAGGAATAGATGGAAAGCAGACTGGTTTTCTTACTCAGTTCCAAGAATTTGTTCATTCAGGAACATCGACATATTCCCCTTAGCCACAACCTCCTCACTATGATTTCTGTATCCCAAACCCTTTTGTGGGGTGCTTCAAAGATGTATTTAGAGTTTGACTTTAAAAATGTTTGCCTAATGGTAGACTCTGCATTCGGGGACTTCACTGTTCATTGCAAATATGCTCACTCTCTCATTCAGTAGAGCCTGTCAGAAGCAGGTCAGATCTCTCTGCTCTGTGAAAATTTCAGTAACTCCCCTGAAATTTTACCAGATGAATCATTCCTGTTGCTCAGATTAAGCCTCTAGGCATATCCTTTTTCTCTCTTGCACAACAGATCCTGTCCTTATAGTACAACCTATTCCTTTAAAATAAAAGAGCATTTCTCATGACTTCTTACTGTCAGCCTCCTCCAAGCGACATCCTTTTTTCCTTGAGCTGCTACAGTGGCTCCCAATTGGTCACCTGGCTCATCTTGGAGTACCTTGTCTTCAGAGTAATCTGAAGGACTTTTGTCCAGCATTTTGAGACAGAATTTCACTAAATCATTAAATTGCTCTGGTTGAGCTCAAACTTGCAATCCTCCTGCCTCAGCCTCTTAGAATGTTGGGATTATAGGTGTGCACCACTACACAGGATTAGGGGATCTTTTAACATCCTATTACTTTGTTAAAGGCAGGAAAGGCTCTTGAGAGATAGACTGGCACTGGAGATATTGATGAGGATTCATGATTTCTGAATGTGTTTACAAGGGGTTGGGGATATAGCTCAGTGGCACAAGCATCTGCCTGGCAAGCACAAGGTCCTGAGTTCAATTCCTGGTACCAAAAAAAAACCCCAAAAAACAAAAAAAAAATGTGTTTACATGTGTATATATATCTTTATGCACTTTAGATATGAACACGCACACACACACTTCCTAGCTGTGTCTGCTGAAAGAGTCTAGAAGCAAAGACAAATCCTAACACAAAACACAAGATCTTCACTTCTGACACTATGCCCCACTAAAAGAAACCAGGACAGTGCCATGAAATGATTGTTTCCATAGCTGAGATAAGGGAAGTATAAGAAGACACAGAAAAAATCCATTACATTAAAAATTAAAGACATGCTCCCTCTCCCACATACAAGGATACAGGTTACACTTTGAAGGAGCTCCTATGGCAACAGCATGGAAAAAAAATCACTAAAGGCAGTAATTAATCATAAACGATTAAAAAATAAGACTCCACAGTCCACACAAGCAATAAGGAGATAAAAAATGGAAGAAGGGGAGGCTTTTTTTATGGTGGAATGCTGCAAAATGTGGAGGAAGTGCTGAAAGAAAAATCATCATTTTGCAGGCCTCTCAGTAAAGTTTAAATTAGGCAAGGATCAGTAATAGATACTAAGACCAGGGAACCAAATTTGCCATTGATCAGGATATTAGCATGCTACTTATGAGTAGCAAGGACAAAATAGTAATTACAGGGTAGACAAACCAGACAACACCTTGACTGGGAAATGTTTTTTTTTTAATTATCATTTTTTTTTTGTACCAGGAATCAAACTCAGGACCTTGTGCTTATCAGGCAGGCACTTGTGCCACTGAGCTATATCCCTGGCCCCTTAACTGGGAAATTAAAATGAATATCAATATCACAAATGAGGGGCAGACGTTGCATATGTGCAGGGGGAAACCTCAGCAGGAACCAACATTGCTTCTATGTTAGTCCTGCCAAGAATGCACAACCTGAATCTAGCCATGAGAGAATGTTGACAAACCCAAGATGAGAATCATTCTATTAAGATGGAGTCAAGGTAAGGGTGGGAATGGGTGGGGGATGCCACATTCTTCGCAACTGTGAGTTGTTGTAACAATTTTTAAAGGATGGTAAATTGTTCCAGATTTAAAAATACTAAAGAGATAGAAAACCTACATACAATGTGGGACTACAGACTAGATCTTGTGCTGGACGAGACAAATATTGTTTTTAAAAAGGCATTAGTGAGCCAGGTGTGGTGGCTCATGCCTGTAATTCCAGCACTCAAGAGGCTGAGGCAGGAGGATCACTGTGAGTTCGAGACCATCCTTGGCTACAAAGTGAGCTCAAGGCCAACCTGAAGTGCATAGTGAAATCCCGTCTCAGAAAGACAAAAAACAAAAACGGGCATTGGTGATCCAATTAATAAACTCAGAATATAGATGATAGTTGGGATAAAAGTATTATGTTAATGCTCAGTTTTACTTAAATTAATAACTTTTCTGCAGCTATGGAATGAATATTCATCAGAATTCTTCAGGGAAATAGAGCCAAGAGACTGCATACACATGGAGGTGAGACTTATTAAAAAAGGGTTGGCTTATGTGATTCTGAAGGCTGACAAGTCCCAAGACCTGTACAGTGAAGTCCCAAGACCTCTACAGTGAGTCAGGATTCCTAATGGTGTAGTATTCCAAAGACTGGCAATCTTGAGACCCAAGAAGAGCCAATGTTCCATTTTGAGTCCAGGGAAAAGCTGAACTTCCTGTTCAATGACCTTCAAAAAAGAATTTCCTCTCAGCTGGGGAAGTGTCAGGATTTTCATTCTGTCCATTTCTTCAACTGGTTGAACATGGTCCACCCAGACTATGAAAGATAATCTCCTATATTCAGTTAGCTAATTCAAATTCTGATCTCATCCCAAAATACCTTAACAGAAACACCCAGAATAATGTTTAAATGGGTATCTGGCCATTCTGTGACCTAATAGATTTGACACACAAAACTAACTCTTACATATAGAAATAATGTTTGTATAGGGAAATATACATTGATATATTTAGGGATTAAGAGCCTTGCTGTGTGGAACCCACTCTCAAGTGGTAGAGATAAGGATGTTTTAGAGACAGAAGTAGAAACAATGCAACTGGTCAAAATGTCAACAGTAATCTGAGTAAAGGATAGAGATTCTTTGTACTCCTCACCTAATATTTCTATAAGTTTGAAACTATTTCCAAATAAAAACTCTTTTAAGGGCTGTCATTGTCCTACTAAAAGTACTCCAGATGTTTCCCACTCGCCAAGAATGAAGCAGACTTACCTCACTCAGCCAGCGTAAGTAGTCAGCTACTCCCTAGAGAGGAGAGGGTGGAGACTTTAGGAAGGCGGGGCCTGTGAGAGTTAGCTCATTGAAGACATTGTTCTCTGAAGGAATTAGGAATCTTGAGGAAAGATGGTATAAAAAGAAGCCAGTCTGGCTCCTCTCCTCTCCCTCCACTTCCTGGTTCAAAATGAGACCATTTGTTCCTACATATACTTCTGAGGTAACACTGTCATCACCTTCAATGGGGACTGAACCAATGGGGCTTCTCAGTCTTAGACTTTGAGGCAGCAAAAGTATGAGCTAAATAAATCTCTTTTCTTCATAAGTCAGATGCTTCCAGTGTTGCACTGTGCCAGTGAATCATAATTGTCAACTTGACTGGATTAAGAAACTCCTACAGAGATAATTGTATCATGGGCACACTATACTTGCTGGTGGATGAATTCATTTATGTCCATAGCTGAATGTGCTGTTATCAGGTGAGACCCAGTTGGAGGTGGGTTCCTGAGAGGTGTGGCTGTGGAGATACACTGGGCTCCTCTTCCTGGCTGCCATGGAGTGAGCTGCTTTACTCCAGGATTCCCTTGATGCCATGACGTTCCTCTTTGGGAGCGGGACTATACTATGGACTGAACTCTCTGAAACCATGAGCCAGTTCATCCTCTCTTCCCGTAAGTTCTGGGTATGCTGTACCAGCAACAGGAAAGCTGACTAATCTAGTAACTAAAAGATGACTAATATGCCAGAACCCTCATTCACCTTTCACGCTTCTGCTTTTGGAATATATCAATTTCATTTCTACCACAAAACTGGCATACTTACTTTCTCTGAGTCTGTACTCTTCCCTGTTTTTACCTGAGCACTTGTTCTCTGTGCTCAGTTATCTTGTCAAATAGCACTTCCCTAGAGAGGACTCCTGGCTGAAGGAGTCCAGTTTAGGCCATGTTTCTGTTTCACTCAGCTCTTTGGGTTCACCATTTTTAATCAGTGTGTGTGTGTGTGTGTGTGTGTGTGTGTGTATGTGTTATTCACCGGGATATATATCTCATAAGGAAGACCAAGCACCTATCTGTACTGTTTACTGCTTATCTTTGTTACTTTCCTTATTGCTTAGACAAAATACCTTAAGAGAGGAAAGGTTTACTTGGGCACATTTCAGTCCCTAGCCAGCTGGCTGTGGACAGCAAGGCAGAGGGGCATAGTGGAGAAGATCTCACAGCATGGCAGCCAGGAAGCACAGAGAGTGAAGTGAGAAGTTGGGAGGGAGATAAACCCTCTAGGGCTATGCCTTCAGCAGCCCATCTCTTTTCACCAGCTCTACCTCCTAATAACTATTGAACCATAGTCCAGTCATCTTCCAAAATCCCTACCTATGAAAGTTTAAAGCTTTTTTGGGATCCTCTAGATATAAACCCTCTCACTACTGTATCTTCAGCATCTAAAGCTTGGCATATGGTAGTCCTAAAGAAATATTTTTAATAAATGGACAAATGTTTGCCTCTGGCCCCAAACCTTTGAAATAAAACTGATCAATGTATGCTACTTATGTATCACATATATATGAAGCACAAAGATATGTGCTTTCTAGGTTGTGGTAAAAATCTGAGTGATAAATATGACAATGTCACCAGGGGGCATCAAATATAGAGTATTGTTATAGAAGACATAAAAGAAGCACTATCCATTGATGAAAAGTACCAATTATTTTCAAGTAATTTTGATGGTCAGAGAATTGGAGTTGGCTGACCTAGTTAATGTGAAAAAGCTAATAAAAATGCAATAAGAAACTCAATCGGTCCTTGCATTTCAAATACTGTGTCTAGTACAACTTTCAAAAACAGCAAAAGGAACTCATACCTGCTTATGAAATGTAAGCAATAATCTATCAATAGTTTAAAATGGATCATTCCAGAGAAAGGAAGAGGAGAGATGACTTGTTTTGCACCTTCAAACATTAAAACAATTTTTTAACTACAAAAAGATCTCATGACAGAGGTAAGATTTCCCCATTGGTTTAAGGATAGGTTAGAAATAGCAACAAAAGCATCTGCCTCAGGAGAGGGACCACCTTCTTCACATTTGTCTTGTCTTTTTGTTTTGTTTTGTTTTGTTCTTTGGGGCGAGGGCTTGCCCCTCTGGTTCAACAGATGACTCCCCAAAAGCCAAATGTTACCACGCAAGACATTTCCTCCCTGTGCTCACTAGGGATGAAAGCTAAGCAAATATAATAAATCACTTTTTACCCATCAGAAGTAACAGTGAAATTTTATTTGCAGCAAGATTTAATTAGTAGGCTGGAAGGCATCTTAGTGTTGAAAGCTCACGCTCTGCTGTGATGCGACCGCCTGATTTGCACTCCCCTCGTCGTCACAGACAGCACTGCAGCAATCACACCATAGAAAAGCGCTCTCGCCACTTTTATCAAAGCGAAATCTGTACCTTTCCAAGTCCTGTGCATGCAGGCAAACCTGTGGAAGTCCCTTTTATGGCATCACTCGAACATTTGTCTCCTCTAGACCTCAGGGTCTGGCAGGCACACTCTACCTCCATGGCAAAGACAATAGGCACTGAAGCGTAACTGAGCTATTCTACATTCTGTTTTTTAATGTAGTTGCCTACTGGTCCTGTGATTGTACAAATGTATCACTGTTGATCTCTTCAGTAATTTCACTCACTAATATTTTCTAAGGTTGAGAGAAAACAGAATTGTCATTCTGATCTTTTTTATTTTATTTTCAGTATAATTTGTGCAGAATAAAATTCACCTTATTAATGTACTACTTTATGAGTTCTGACAGATGCATGCAGTTGTGTAGCCATCACCACAGTCAAGATACAGGAAATTCCATCACCCCACGACAATCCCCTCATAATTCTTTGTAGCTGAACCCTGCCTCCATCCCCACCCATGGCAACCTTTGGTTAATCCAGTCTTTATGTATAAACATCCTCATTTTACTTTACTCTTTTGCTCTAATAAAGTCAAACTTCATGAGAAAGAATTTAAGGATCAAAATGAAATTTCATCTGCAAAAAGGGAGGAAGGCAAATGTCTTAGTTACTTTCTTCTTGTTGGGACAAAATACCCAAAACCCTCAATTTAAAGGAAAAAGGTTTATTCAGCTTGTAGTTTGTAGAGCTTGTAGTCCACAATCAGCTTGCTCCAAGGCAGGGTGGCATGGCAGAGGGACTTGGCAGAGAGAGAGTTCTTATGGTATAAAGGGGCAGAAAGCAGAGAGATATCAAGGGAAGAGAAGGGAGATAGACCTTTTCAGGCCACACTTACAGTGACCCACCAGGTTTCACCTTCCAATATCATACCCAGTTATAAACCTATCAGTTAACTAATCCAGTGATGAGTATCACACACCCATGATCCAGTTATCTTTTAAAAGCCCCACCTATGACCCATGAGGTTTTGGAGAAACATCTAGGGAAAAAAAATAACAGCAAATTAATGATACACTTATAGCTTGCTTCCATATATTATTTTAAATTATTTTTCTCTCTTATGTTATCAATATGTAAAACTTCTGAGTAATAAAGAAAGATAATAGTATATAGCATAGTAGATAAGAAAAAATATGGAATGAATCCCCAAACCCCCACTTTGTTCACCACAGTGAGCAAACATCATTCCTATAACAGTATCTAAATTATGGAGTAGCTTATATTAAACTTCTGAAGTGACTGATAATGATTAAAGCCTTCTCCTAATCAAGATGTGAAATGTTCTCAGTTTGAACCCTACTTGCTCGTAGCTGACTAAATTTCTAGGCTGCGAAGAATTCTGAGACTTGGTAAGAAATATTAATGATACCAAGCATTTAAGGCTTAGAAACTGTTGAACATATATATTATTATCTTACTTAATTCTAGAAAGGATGCCAGGAAAAGTGTTCCTAATGTTATCCCAGTGCTATAGGAGGGGAAAATGAGTTTTAGGGAGATGAAATAACTTATTGAAAGTCAATAGGGTGAAGGCAACGGAGCTGGGATTCAGATTCAGATAGCCACACCTCAGAGGTAGGTATTTATCAGCTCTCCCACATTATACCCAAGCAATTCATCATACCGTGCAGGGGATCATGAAAGTTTTGCTGAGGAAATGAATCTGGGCTGGGCTCTGAAGCACGTCTTAAGTAGAGAAGGAGGAGAGTGCAAGGCAAGGAGAGCCTTCCAGGCAGAAGGCAAAGCAGGTGTAGGGGCCCAGTTGTGGTAAAACCGGGCCCATTTCAGAAACAGAGCTGCCACTAAAGCAATTGGAAGGTGACACAATCAAATGTGGGCCTCCTCCTGTAGGACTAAAGCCTCGCTCACAAGGCTAAGAGAGAGAAGCAGCACAGTGAGAAGGCCATTGTGAGCAATCCAGTTGAGAGATAATGGGTGTCTTAGCCACGTCCTTGGATTTATGTATTGTATTTATTTAATATGTAAAATCTGACATCTGGGGCCTGCCCTTGCCAAGGTAGCTAATTCCCAGAGACAGCGAACCAGGGCCCGCAAACATGTCTTCCTGTGTGAGCCAACCTGTTCCGAGCCCGAGTCCCCACTGCCTCCTCAGCCCACTGCCCTGCAGGGTTCTAGCTGGCTACCTGCATTAACCACCCCAGAGCCAATGACCAGAAGAGCCAAGGCTGTGGCACCCACCAGAGCCATTCACGCTGGCCTACCTTAAGTTGGCCTAAAAAGCCTCGCTTGCTGCTTCCCATGGAAACCACCGTCAAGACCTTGCCCGTATTTCCCCCTCATGGCCTCTTACATAACCCTGCTGCATACCCATGAGGTCCGCATGGTCCACATGTGTCTCTTTTGCAGATCTGTGGGTAACAAGTGTCTTCTCAGTGGCAGATGTCTCCCAATATGGCCACCTCATCACACCCAAATCGTGGTGGAATCTGTATTTTAACGCAATGGTACACCAACAGAAGGAGGGACATGTGAGCAATACTAGGAAGTACCCAGATAGGCAGTGGGGATGAGCGTATGGGAAGGAGGGTGAGTGATTTCAAGATGGATGACTAGCTTTTCAGCCTGCGGGCAGAAAAAAATGGTCGGAAACACCTGCAGAGCACTTGCTACTTCCCGGCCATGTTCTCTTGTTCCAATCACTTTTCATTCATGTCATTTTCCTTGTCCCTGAGACATAATACGAGACACCCACAATTTAGAGGAGGAGGCTCCAAGGAACCATGGCAGAGAGGAGTAGCTGCCCGTGACATGGTGAAGCAGAAGTAGAGGGCATGCGGAGGGGAGCTGGGAAGGGAGATGAGCCCCCCAGTCCATGCCCCCATACACCCACATTTCCCAGCCAGACCCCAGCTCCTAAGAGCAAGTCAGATAATAAACCCCATAATCACCGTCCCAAAGCACCACCTAGGATCTCATGAGGCCTTTGAGGGTACATCTAGCTATAAACCTTAACAATCCTAACTCTTCAGTCCTCTTTGGAATCTATTTATCTTTCCACTTTTGCAGAGGTTGGAGCTGAGACACAGATGTGAAAGAAACTGCAGTGGAACAGGGTACTTAACTCTTCATTTATCTCACTGCTTTTGCTGCCTGGAAGGCAGCTGGGTTCTACTTCCCAGCCTCCCTTGAGGTTAGGTTTATACAAGTGGCTGATTTCTGGCTACCAGGACATGAGGAAGATGATGCATAGCACTTCACGCCTGGCTCGTTAAACCTCTGCCATCCTGGGTACTCTACACTGACAAGTGGATTCCGGAAGTCTCAGTGAAGGTGGTGAAATGATACAATGGACAGAGTGTAGCTCCCTAAATTGAGGGACATCAGACTGTACGTAAAATTCCAAATAGTAGCTAGTTTAGGCTTTGAGAAGCCAAGAGGGTATTACATGCACATTTATATTACTATTTAAAGTGTGGCCATTAAAAAATGCGAAACATGTTCCTAGCTCATTGACTGTACTAAAAGTCATACAGCAAGCCAAATGCAGCCCAAAGGCTTTTGTTGCTCAAGCCCCACCCTAAATCATCACTTACAGGAAAGACAGCTGCTGATCTGGACCACTCTTCATGAATGGGTAATACAATGCCAGTGCAAAGCCACCAAAGCACTGCTCCAACAGTGAGTCCCTAACTCCACCGGGGACACCGAGCGAGGATGTGGCAAGGCTCAGACTTGAATCCGTAGAGTCTGGTTCCTGAGCCTCTTCTCACTGACACTGTAGGAAGTTCCCTCTTGAAAAAGAGAACCAAGTTTGGTTTTTAATACATGCCAGGAGCTGGGAAGGGTGAAGAAACTCGTGTGCTTCTTTCTGCCATCCTCATGTTAATCTCAAGTTTAAAAGATGAGCACAAAGACAACCAGCAAGAGCTTTACTTTGAATGAACATCCTCTGAAAACCCAGTAACATCCAATGTTAACAAGAGAGCTCATGCGATAGTGTCGAGGATATTACTCTGCAATAGAGAAGGATAAATTTGAGTGTTTTGTAGGAAAATGGATGCACCATAATATTAAGTGAAATACATCAGACACATGAGCTCACATATCACAGTTTCTTTTATATGATAAAACCCAGAGTATGAATAAATTAAAAAGCAAAATAAAAATGTAGAAAGCAGGAAACAAGAAGATAGATTTTGCAAAGGGGAGGGGGCCAAGAGATGGAAGGAGGAGAAAGAGAAAGGAGGGAAAGGGGATGGAAAACTAATTAAGATGTGTTATGTCCTCGTATCAACTCCACACAATGAGTATAATCATTACATGAAGAAAGCATGCATTAAAAAAATAAAGATATGTGCATTCACCTATCCTCTAGTGGAGCACAGACAATGGAGGATCAGGTTTTTTTTGTATCTTTTAAATATTCCTAAGTGCATTTTTTTCACTCCCACTCTACCTGCCACTTTATCAGCACACCCACAGTTGATGGTCCTATGAATCTAGAAGCATACAGCAAGCTGATAGAATGGGGTGGGGGGAGAAGACAACCTGAGATTTCCCCATGCTTTTCAGTATCTCCCTCTCTTAAAGACCTTTGACACATTATCCCCAAAAGTGATGGAAACAGCGGAGGATTTGTGCCTGGCACTTTGTAGAAAGTGTGTGGCAAATATGAATGATTTTAATCATGTCCAAGTCCAAAATGCGAGATGTTGTATACTGCATCTAAAAAAGGGAGAATATCTTTCTGGAGTAACACTTGGAAAGAAATAAATCAACATTACACAATCCCATTCTTGCCCATTCTTGCTGTCGTTCCCCACCAAACAGGCTTTGTTTCTGTTAGTGTTTGTAGTTACTAGTTAGCCTCGAAATAGTTATTTGGATTCTGAGATCTCACTCATGGTTAAAGAATGTGAAAGGAAGATTCCGGTGGTGATGTTGTCATTTTTAAATTAAGTCGCAGTTGATTAATCTATCCATCTCATGTAATAGAGATGATTAACGGAGAAGCACAGGTTTTGTTAGAAGAGAAAAGTTAATAACTATTCATGTTGGAATTTTCCTTAGACATGTTTGCTTGTTTGTTTGCTTGTTTTGTTTAGATAGGCAGGACAGAGAACTTATTTTTATTTATGACATTTGTCTTTACCAGACCTACCTGAAGCTGTAAAGAAAAACACATGGTGATACATGTCTAGGTAATTTGCATTTTATTTGTGACTTTTCCATGATTAACTGTGATGATTTGGTTCTACCAGCTCAAATTCTAGAAATGCAGAACCTCATAAACAATGCAATCAGAATTAATAGTTGGTCAATTTTTAAATGTAAAAAGATCATAAAAATTGGTATATAACATTTTAAATATTTTAATTTAAGAATGTTTAATATCCACACATTTATCATCTTTTGGTGAGGCATAATGCACCATTTTTCCTTCGAGTATGTGTATGTTTGGAGATCCAGTCCACTAATTTAAACACAATTCAAGCAGAACACATTGCCTAAATTCTTATTTCACTTTATTTGCAGAGGAATTGGAATTTAAAGACATACAAGAACCAGTTGGAGGGCAAAATTATTTTTTAAATGTTATTATTTTTTGGATTGCCCAGACATAATTCAATGGTCATTTTTGATGACTTATCTTTATTAAGTCTTGCATTTAATTTAGCAGACCTAAATCTAAGCTGTCTCCTTTTTGGCATTCATATCTCATAGATGTATTTAGAATCTAAATGTGTAATTATAATAATTCCACACAAGTTCTGTAAATTGGTGTAGAATTAAATCCAACTCCCTGTAGTTCAACTGGTGACAGGAAAAATGTACAGGCCTGCAAAGAGAGGCCGAGACCTGGTTTAGGAAGGCAATGAAGATATGCAATTGCAAGTTCATTCCATAGAGGTCATTTTTAAAATTCTTTGCATGTAAAGCAGTGTTTGCATGACTTTATGTATAAATATTTTATGTTATTATACTAGAGTAAACAGTTATAGTTGGACTGCATGGGTTATAATGGTATGAGGGAAACAGTAGCAATCGTAATATCCGGCTTACTTGGATTTGAAAACAATAATCTTATTAGTAGTTTAGCACAGGAAAGACAGAAGCAATTATTATAATCATTGTTTTAAAATCAACTTAAAGAGTGGCATTCTTAACACAATATAGATGCACTTATGTGTCAACAACTATATTCAAGACATACTTATAGAATTGTCAAATGTTTTGAAATACTTTTTAGCCTTAAAATTCAGAATGCTTGATTCTGTGATAATGAAAATGAACTTCTGAAGATAAATAAATATTTCTATGTCAATTTCTATCCATCTTTATTCCCTTTAGCTTCATACGGACTTTTTGATCAATGTCATTCCCTGCCCCCTACCCAAAGACATTTTGGAAATCCATGAAGACCTTTTGATCAGTGCTATAGCTGTAGGTGCCACTGGTGTTAAATGGATAGAGTTCTGGGATGTTGAGTTTCCAGCAACAAGTAGGACATTTTTTTCTCATTGTTTTTTACAGTACAGATGATTGAACTTGATGCCTTCCCCCTGAGCTACACGCATTCTCCTTCCTCCTTTTGAGACAGGATCTCTCTTAGTCTCCAAATTTCGCAGGCTGGGCTCAAATTTGCAGTTCTCCTCTCTCTCCCCCCGAGAGTGCTGCGATTACAAGTGTGTGCCATTACCCCTGTTTTAGGAATGCTTTGTACAAACTGAATTTCCCTCCAGACAATCCACTTGTGGAAGTGAAAAACCCATTTACTCTGATGTGAAACTAGAATTTAACTCTGATTGTAAAGACAAATCGTGGGTCACAGAACTCCTAATGAGCCATTTCTCCTATAAGAAAACATACATGGTCCACCAAACCACTGTGCTATACAAAATGATACAATAAAAAACACAGGGTTTACAAGAAACACAACACAGGGACACAACACTCAGAAATTTTTCCAGTAACACATACAGAGAAACAGAAGACGTCATTAAAAATGACAACACAGTTTTATACACATTAAATGGCTAAGAAGCATTTAGGAACTAAAGTCAATAAAGTGTGTACTTTCGAGTGGCAGTGGGTGACTGACAGAAGATCAGCAGTTTGAGAGTTATTGTGATGAGTGGAGGAAGGTTATCTGAAGTCAGATGGGAAGTTCTGACACTGCACACCCCACCCATGGAGAAATGAGGGCACCAGAGTATGTTTGAGTGCTTCGACGGGTGCACTGATCTAATCCCACCTGGCTGCTTTAGCTAAGTGCTGTTTCCTGCATTCACCTAGATCTACTCAGTAAAAAAGCTATGCATGAGAAGATGTGCTGTGTTCAAATTGTCCCACTGCATATAAATCCCATTGGGAAACTTATTAAAACAAGCAGTGTAGAAGAACTAATTAAAGACTGAATTTTTCTAGGAAGGCATGTGTCATGTAAATTGGGAAAAATTTGTGTTTTGCTTTATTTGGAATTTTCCAAGAATTTTATAGTCATTTTAGCATATCATATCCTAATGACAGTTGTGCTTATAGTACATGGATTTCTAATCAATACACTGGCGTGTGGGTATGTAGCTGGTATAGTCATTGTGATCTATGTAGAAATGCAAGCTCCTAACAATTTAGCTAACTTTTCTTCTGTTATCTACAACTGTAATAAAATAACTTTATTACATATAATACATAAAAAATTTTAAGTAAGTATTAAATAGTTAAGATTTTATTATAAATTTCTTTCCTGTCATTTTTCTCTTATACATAGTTAGGGTACCATATATAAAATTGCTAAATTTTATATATATATTCCAATTGTATGAAAGGTTTATTATAACATACATATTAAGAAGTGGGTATTGGGTCTGACAAGAGCATGAACAAATGATATACAGCCACAAAAGAAAAAGAGATATGGATATAGTCTTATTTTTATAGACTAAGATATACATGCAAGCATTGAATGGGGTAGTTTATGCCCGGAACATGACGGACTTCCAGTTATGCACAGTATTGCTACTGACACAGTATGAAGAACCACAGATCCAAGCATTCCCCATGTCTCTCCTTTTCTGTGTCCCACAGACCTATCACACCCAGGAAGGCTGTGTCACCAAGCTGAGTACAAGTTCCCCAAACCTGCTTCTGGCTAGGCCTCAACCTTGTGAAAGTGTCACTTGAGCTCATATCCATAACTCTCCTTTCTTCAAAGAGCCCTGTGTCTAATAAGCCACCCTGCCTCGATTCTACCTCCTCCATGTACTTCAGGTCTAACTTCCACCTTGACCACCGTATTTCAGACCACCCACATGGAAATAGCTACCTGGCTAACCACAGCGGGCCTCTCATCTCCTCAGATCTATTCTCTCACCTCCACCACTCAATAGAAATACTGTGAATCATGTGTACACTCGCAAAGTTTCTGACACCAATAAAAAGAGACATGGCAAACCAATTTAAATATCATTTTATTTCACCTAATGAATCCAAAATAATATTTCAAAATGATATCACTGTGAAAAATTAAGGGGATGTTTGACATTCTCCCTGTTTAATGTCTGTGAATTTGGCATTTATATTATATTAATGGCACATGTCAATTTGAATCAGCCCTATTTCAAAGGCTTCACAGCCTCACGTAGATATAGCTCTTATATTGGATGGCGTCATCCACAGTAGAGTCCTGCGGCTCGCTAAGCTGCAACCTCTAATTCCTCACAGCCTTTGGACTAAAGTCTAAATTCCTAAAAATAATTTCCATGGTCGTGCGAGATCTTATCCTTGTTCACCCCTCAGCTTTATCTATTCTTATCCCCCGCCTGGCACTTCACAGTCTATACTTTTGCTGTATAGAATTTGTGATAGTGTCACCAAAATATTGTGCTCTTTCTTCTTGTGGGATCTTTCTGGTGGGCTTCCAGGACTTGTGACCTTTTTTATGTTTTGCTTTCACCTGCCTATAACCACCTCCAAGACACCACCAACACACTTTTAGCTCTGATGAACAGTTTCGTCTTGTTAAGAATGAGGTCTCTTAATGACTCCCTCCATTAACTCTTGTTGTGTTTTCAATGCAATTTCATGCTCATAGTCAGTCTTGCCTACTGAGCTTTGCCAGCAGAGTGGTTGCTCAATAAATATTTTTGGGTGGGTAAATGAAAGGAATAATGATGAATTTCCTTAAGCTCACATCTCTAAATTAATACAAAGCAAATATTGAAATAACAGAATGGATGATTCTGGAATCAGAGAGACCTGGGTTTGAAATTCAGCTACATAATTATGGGCAAGTTATATAGTTTATGCTCCTTTCTTGCAATTCTTTAGTGATATTCAAAACAGGAATTATGATACCTATCTTAGAGACCTATATGGAGCAAATGAAATATAGCAATGCATGTGTAGTACCTGAAATGGCATATACTTTTCTATCTACATAGAGCAGAGTAAATGTAGCCATATATCTTTTGTCATAGAAGTGTCTAGGTATGCATATCCCATATGGTTTTATTCAGAATGGAGATCAAGACATGGTCCAGTCCAGTATTGTTGTAGCCAGGGTTTGTAAGGGAATTGATTTAGTACAGGACACATAATTTATAGGATTATTTTATAATATTCACCCAAAAAGTCAAATGCAAAGAAGTGCAGGAGAACTATGCACTAGAGACAGAAAAACTTCAGCTGAGTGCCTGGATCCCACACAATGCCCTGCATGAGTCCAGCTGAAGACCTAGATCCTTTGGCAATGTCCTCCACGAGTCCAGCTGGAGGCCTAGAGCCCACAACAATGTCTCATGAAAGTCTGTATCAAGGATCCGCACTGAGAAGGCCCAAAGGTCAGAGGTGGAAGCTAGAGAGTCTGCACCAGCGGGATTAAGGATCTGTGCCAACAGGCTGAGGCAACTGCATTGGAGCCAGGAAGCAACATTCAAGGTAAGAACCAGAGCACCCCGAAAGAGAACTGCAATCATCCTCAGTGACAGTAAGGACCTAAGCTCTTCCGAAGATGAGGAGCTGAGTTCATATCAGGAAAACCAATGAGGCACACTTCTCCAGGAGAATCAACAGCACACCATGTTCCCTTCCAGTTCTACTTTTATGCTGTTAGCAGTGATCCTCAGATGGGCCTTCCACATCCAGAACCATGCTGATTCAGTCCAGCTGGGTGTTCCAAGGTGACCATTAGTTAATCCACCACAGTATTAAATGAAAGCGTTTGCTGTGTGCAAATGGTCGGGGAATGAACGGGGAATGTGATGTTCTTCCCATCTGCCACGTTTCTTGGGTATGCACTGTTTTTCTTGGATAAGAACTCAGGTTACTGAGTAGCAGGGATACCAAGATCTTACCAGAAATCTCTGGACATTTGAATTAGAATCTTCGTGGTTATGTGGGTAATGATAGTCTCAAGGGAAAGAAGTTAAGGAGGCAGATAATTGGATATTAGGATATTTAAATTGGATATTAGGATATTTAAATTGGATATTTGGATATCCAAATTTGGATACTTAAATTGATTTGATCTTTAACATAAGCAATGAAGACTATCATCTTTTGGGAACTTCGAGATTACTCTGGGGTGTGTGAATGAGCATGGTTTACATGTGGGGCTTTTTAATGTCATCAGTTGGGGAAATCTGCTGCCCTTCTGTAGTGCTCAGTGTGTAATTTCTGTTAACCAGGTCTGACAATGTGGCTAGGCTTGAATTGAGTTATGAAATATGCTGCCTATCCCTTATGAGATAAGTTTGAATAGGAATATTAAATTGTAATACCGCATCCATGGTTTGTAATGAATGAATTTTTCCTTTATGCATGAGTATGGGACAAGTTATGTATCCATTTTAGTGTGTTACAGAAATTAGTCACTCAAATAATTTTTTCTTGAGACAGGGCCTCACTATGCAGTTCAGGCTGGTCTTCAACTTGCTTTGTAGCCAACGATGGCCTCAAATTCGCAACGATCCTCCTGCCTCAGCCTCCCAAGTGCTGGGATTATAGGTATGCGCCACCATGCCCAGTTTTAAATAATTTTCTGATGGACTTAATTCTCTCTGAGAGAGTCCAAGTGGTCAAATTTTTTACAAGGTGTAGTTTCTTTATTTCTTTGTGTGGCTGTTTCAGATCAGTACTACATGGATTACCATCTCATTGCTTTCAAGAGGATAGGAGTCATTAGTGTTGGGGGACAAAATGGGGTTCTTGGTGAAAGAGGGTTTCTCCAAAGAAGGAAAAATCCACAGTATGAATTTGTTCACTTAAAACTAGGTATAAATGGGAGAAAGAACTCCTAGCTAAAGAGTCCTCAGGGTGGGTCAAGTAGAGGAAGAAAACCCACCCATCTACACTCTCCCTTTCTCCTTTCCTGTTATTACCACAGTAGGGGAAATGACCCAGCTGCACTATGACTTCAAGATAAACCCCTAGGTTGGCTCCCTTCTTCTGTTTTCTTTCAGTTTACTTACCTGTGGTCAGCAGAAAAGCAAGGCAGGACTTCCAATTCATGGTCAGGAGCTCTCTCCACACATATCGGCTTCCTGTGCAAAAGCAGGAGGTGGAGAGTGCCTTGTGACAGCACAGCTGGTAAGAGGAGTATGAGTTCACACCCCTTTCTTCCTCCATTGGCCCAGCACACCTCAGCTGATGAGAAGAGTGGCCCCAGGTAGAGCCACTGGCAACCTGCTGGATGCCAGTGACACAATAGGAGCCTGAATAAGGCACACATGATGGACTGGTGGAATTAGAAGCATGGAAATATCCCATACAACACTGAATCCAGGACTTGGCAACTCGCCCCAGCAGAGGAATTTAGGTGACTGGCACCTCCCCCTGAAACGGTGGTACCAGGTGACTAGGGAAACACCAGCCTCTAGGGCTCACAGATGGACAGGCTAGACTAGCAAGATGTAAAAGTCCAAAGCACAAGCCAAAAGGTGATAAGAAGTTAGGTGAACCAGCATTGTGCTTAAGGACAAAGACACATGGAATAGAAGCAGGTGGGTAGGGCTGCTGTCCCCCCTTTTAAATTTAGTTTAATTTATTTTGCTTTATTTTTGTTTGTATCTTTCTTTTCCTTTTTCTCATCTTTTTCTTTTTTGTTCTTTTTCTAGTTCTTTTTTTCTCTCCTTTCTAAACAGCTGGGGAGAACTCCAGCAATAAAAAACAAATCTCATACATCAAATCCAGAGACCAAGTTGAAATAATCCCTCAAATACTATTTCATTATTTCTTTTCTACACCCTTCTCTAGTTTCTCAAACCTTGCATGATCATCCTTTGTCCTCCAGCCTTGTTTCTACTTCCTTTCCAGTTATCTGTGATTTATACATTATCCTCCCTGAATTTCCCCACCACAGGGTAAAACCACTCTACCAAGGGCAAACATCTGGCACACAAACTCCTAATTCACAATAGGTTCTGTTACATAACTATAGACTTTGCTCCTATGACCTAACTACAGAAATCAATAGTTGCCACAGTTTGCCAGTTTCTAAATTGTGCTTGATGCTGCTGTTACTGCTAACTGTACTACTCTGGCTAGGATGACATATCTGTTGTAGTCAGCTGTTCTCCCTTCTATAACAATACTTGGAAGCTCTCAGGTAATAACCTCACCACAGCCCTACACCAAAGGACTGGGGACTGAGCCAAACAGATACCACACTCTTAATCAATTGGGAAGGTAAGATCTTGGGACAGACACAAACCAAGAAACTCCTACACACAGAAGACATTCCTGAGGAACAAATTTTTCCTAGAGAGGCCTTGCTATTAGAGATGTAGCTACCTACTACAAAATCCCACAGCAATCATCACAGAAAACAAATTAGAAACCTTTCTTTTGAAATAGAAGATGACAAGGAGCAAAATGCAATCTCAGACCTCCAGCCTACTCAGAACAAGTCTAGGAGACATCGACATAAAAAAATTGGAAGACACAAACCTAAAATTTCTGAAATGACAGCAACTGAAATAAAGAAACAAATCCATGAGGCTATAGAAGAAATCAGATCAGAAATAATCTCTCAGGTAAAAAAAGAAATGACAACCATAAAAAAAAAATTCCTCAGCCTATCTAGAAAAGATAAAGATTTAAAAAAATAGAGGATCATAGGAAAATGAAACCTCAATTGAACAACATAGGAAAGAAATAGAATACATAAAACAGATTCAAAGAGATATCCAGGAATTTAAAAACTCAGTTGAAAGTGGGCAAAATTACTAGAGCAAAATTGATGATATACTTTCAGAGCTTGAAGACAGAATTGTGGAAAATGATAACAAAATGAAAGATCTTTTAAAAATAACAAGGGGCCAGGAAATAACAGTTCAACAGCTACAAGATAATGCAAAGAAAAACAATATAAGGTCATTGGTGTCAATGGAAAAGCAGGAGTCAACACAAATGACATAAAAAGACTATTTGCAGAAGTAATAGCAGAAAATTTCCTAAGCATGGGAACAGAATCTGAAAGAAAGATAAGTGAGGCATATAAAACTCCAAAAATCCACAACCACAATAAATTTATACCCAGACATATTATAATCAAGTTCCCAGAAATTCCACACAAAAATGGAATATTAAAATCTGTTAGAGAAAAGAAGCAGATTACTTATAACGGAATGCCCATTAGAGTCATGGTCAACTTCTCAACAAAGAGCCTCAAGTCAAGAAGAGCTTGGAGTAAAGTATTTCAAGTCCTGAAATTCCAATCCAGAGTGATGTACCTGCAAAACCATCCTTCAAAATTAATGGAGAAATAAGATACTTCCATGACAAAGAACAACTGAAGAAGTTCACGACCACCACACAAACCCTACAAAGAGTAAAAGAAAGATATTCTAGAGAGATATAAAATTCCAAGGACAACAACAGAAAGAAACCCCCAAGCAGGGGCAAGCAATTAAATATAAGGGAAAAGCAGGAAACCAACAGCCAGAAAATAACATGACAAAGGCAAGTCAATATGTATCAGTTATAATCAGCAATGTAAATGGCCTCAATTCAATCAAATGAAACAGACTAGCTGAATGGATCAAGAAACATGACCTTACAATATGCTGTATACAAGAAACACATTTAACTCAAAAAGAAATTCATAGACTAAAAGTCAAAGAATGGAAAGCAAGTCCATGTAACAGGAACCCCGAAAAAAAGTACAGGTAGCTATTCTGTTTGCAGAAAATGTGAACGTCAAACCAAGAATGATCAAAGGAGATAAAGAAGGTCACTACATACTTGCTAGGGGAAAACTTTGAGAGGAAGAGCCAACAGTTACAAATATGTTTGCAACAAATACAGGAGCACCCAACTATATAAGACAAACATTTCATTAGACATGAAAAATCAAATGAGCAATAACACAATTGTAATGGGGGTAGGCTTAATACCACTCTGTCACAAGTAGCTAGATCAACCAGACAAAAAAAAAATCAAGAAAAAAATATCAGAACTGAAACAAACCTGTACAAATGGACTTAGTAGATGTTTATAGAGTGTTCCACCCAACATCATCAGAATACACATTCTTCTCAGCTGCACATGGGACAGTCTCTAAAATAAAACATTGTTAAAAAAAAGAATATGCTTACATAAGTACAAAAGGATTAAAATTATTCCATGTATATTATCTGATCATAGTGCAGTGAAATTGTAAATTAATGGCAAAAGAAGTTCCAGTTCTTCAGTCTTAGCCCTACAGAAAAATGTACACATTTAGCCTGAGGCAGAAGGAAAGAGTGCATATTGCTCCTGATACCATGATCTATTTTCCATCTATCCCTCCATACAGGCACAATTTGACTGTTATTGGGTGAGCCCCTGGACCCAAAATTCAGCAGAAAGCTGAGCCATCAATAGGAATGCATCACCCAGATCCTTAACTGCATATTTAAGGGTAAGCACTGAGCACAGGTTCTATGGTAGCATTTAGTTTTATTTGTTTTGGTTTCTTGTTCATTATTATGTTCCCAGTGGCCCATGACAGGTCTCAGTGTTTGTCAAGTGAGTGAGACAGACAGGAACATGAGCTGCAGGAATCTTAAAGGTTGTATTTGTGGCTACTACCCAGGGGTGGAACCACTAGCCACAAGTGGCTGCTAACATTTAGATGAAATATAATTGAAAAATTTAAGATCCAGACTTTTGTTGCACTCAACACACTTCAAGTACCCAATAGCTGCATGTAGTTAGAAGGTATTTGGTATTAGAAAGTGCAAATACAGAACATTTTTTATCATTGCAGGAAGTCTGCATTACTTTAAAATCTGTCTGCCCTTCCATTTAAGAGTATGTATGTCAGCTTAATCAAATTACTTCCCTCATTGTAATTATTTATCTGCTTACAAAGTGTAGTACTGCAGATTGAATCCAGGTATTTTCTATCATTGAGCTACATACCCAGACCTTGTTATTTTTTTAATTTTCAGTTGCCCAGGTGGGCATTGAACTCACAAACCTCCTACCTCAGTCTCTGTTGGTGCTGGGACTTCCCTTAATTTTATGACTGTTAAATGAGTGAGCAGATTAAAGCACTGAAAACAAACCCACTGAACTAGGGGTGTAGCTCAGTGCCAGAGCCCTTTCCTGGCATGCACAAAGCCCTTGGTTTGATCCTCAGCACTGCAAGGAAAACAAAATAAAAATAACACCAAAATGAGGTCAGCACATTCTCCTTCTCATTATAACCTAAAAACACTTTTGTTGTGGGGGTGCTGTCTTGGTAAAAGGGGCTGGGTTCTCAGACAATGGACACCAAATGTATACGGTTTGTTATACCTGGCACAGCAATGAACAATCTTTAGTCTGCAGAATCCAGTCCTATGACTGCACTCAAACCATGACTGAGTATTCCTAGACATTGGTGAATTACAATCAGATCTAGAACTCAAAACGGATTCTCCCTAAGAGTAAAGTATCAAGATGAATTTAGTGAATTCCATAGCCCTCACCTTTTCCAGAGCTGGGTAAGTGGCTGTAAATGAACAATACCCAGGAACATACAGATTCCCATCATCTCTGACTGGCACAGCATGTGCCCAGAGCAAAGTGCTCCCGACCCTGCTGCCATGCCTTCTGTTGCTATGTGTACAAAACCAACAACTTTCTTCAGGTGACGTCAAACTTTGTTCCCATTGCAGAGGTCATGTTTGACTTTTTCAGCATTTTTTTTTTTATAGTCTCATGAAACTGCTTGATTTTTTTTCATTTTGTCTTGAAGATGACCAGATCACTCCTATCATTTGATAATTCCATAGGTACATTAATAGGGATTTTACATTTTACAATATTTTCTTCATTAACTTGACTGTAGTGAATTAATACCTATTTTTGTTCTGCTCAAATGAATTCTTCTTTTTTTTTGTCTTTTTGAGGCAGGGTCTCACTATGCAGTTCAGGCTGGCCTTGAGCTCACTTTGTAGGCCAGGCGGGCCTCGAACTCGCAATGATCCTCCTGCCTCAGCCTCATGAGTGCTGGGATTACAGGCGTGTGCCACCACACCCAGCTCAAATGAAATTTTATTCACACCAAACTATTTTATTAAACTTATGTTTCAGCAAGGTAACAAAAAAGCTTGAAATGCAAAACATGCCAGGGTTCTAATGCTAACTCTGAAATACATATCGGCACTTAGTGAATGAAGATAAAATTTGTTGGTTTGATATTTCTGAAGATGACCCTAATTTTTGTTTGGCAATGGGCTTGTCTACATGAAATAATCCATGAAAAATTCTAGGAAATCTTTTTAATGTCAAGACCCGTTTGTCTTGGTTACTTTCCTCTCATTGCTGAGACGAAATACCTGGCACCCAAAATTAAGGAAGGAAAGGTTTACTTAGCTCACAGTTTGTGGAGGTTTCAGTCCATACTCGGCTGGCTCTAAGGCAGAGTGGCACATGGCACTGGGCAACAGTTCATGGCAGCAGAAAAACAGCAAAAGCAATAAAAGCAAAAGGGGAGAAGTGGTGGCAAGCAGCTACTTTCTCTCCCTTACATTGTATGCAAACTACCCTCCCCAGGGCAGGGGTAGCACTCACACCCACACTTCCAACACTGGCCCATAAATCAATCATAAATCTAGAAGCCTGCCCCCACGACTGCATGAGGATTTGGGAGGACATGCAGACACAAACCACAATACCAGTTTAATGGTAAGTAAAATTGTTTCTGCCATTTTCCTTAGTACTACTGCATGACTAAACCTAATTTATTACTGCATACAGTGTATAGGCAAGCATATCTTTCTCTACATTCAAATATGAGCAGGAATTATGTTCTACATAATGGCAAATGACACCCAGAAAAAAATCTATACAGTAGCAAAGTAGATGCAACTATATTTAACAGCATATTCTAAACTAATAATAACCTGAGTTATCCAGGACAAAAAAGAGTTTTGTGTTTCTTGTATTATTCTATTCAACCTTAATAAATTTCTCTGTAAATTTCTTGCAGTTGTAATGCTGATCTAAGTGAGATGAACATAAATAATTGGAAACTGTTATTTAAGCAAATCTGGATTGAGAGTCTAGAGGTATCTTTTTAGCCTTGGTTCTGCAACAAATCTCTTATTTCTCCCTGAGAAATTCATCTTTCTTCCCTGGATCAGAGGCTTTGGAATACTTATAAATGACAAGTTAGTTTAATAATATCATTGCTTAATAATAAACCTGCTGTTCACACACACACACACACACACACACACACACACACATACACAATGTTTTTAAGGTTTGGCTTTCTAGAAATTAGCTGAGAGAACTTATGGTAATTGCTTTCCAAAATACCATGAAATGATGAATCATTTTTGTGCAGCACAGAAGGTGTGCGGTTATCTCAAGCACAGTTTGCTGATTCCCCCAGCCCTTGCCCACCTTAGGACATCCTCTGCTTTCCTCTCCCATGCTTGGGACATCCTGAGGACTTCCATTTAACTTAGCACTCTCAGCATGACTAAGTGACAAGAACTGGTAAACACATCTATGGCCTTTCTTGTGTGAGACTGGATGTCTCATTGGGACATCCAAGAGAAGCTCATTTCTTTACCTGAATCTTTTACAGTCCCTCTCTTTTGTGGGTTAATGACACCACTCTTGTTCCATTGCAATCCTTTTCATCCCTAACACCTAGTCAGTCTAGTCTAGCTATTATCCATTCCTCTGCATCCAGCAAAGCTGTCCCTTCTTTCCCCAGGCTCCCTTCATCTGTTGGTACTGATACTGCCTTTTATTTCCATGGAAGTGTTGTCACTGCAGTTCTTCTAAATGGTTTCCATTTGCATTCTCCCTCCTCTGAGCTCATGTTCTTCATTGTGTGCATTAGAGGGGGCTTTTTCTTCTCACAATAATACTGACAATACCATAGTGAGGCTATTTTCACGCTGTCACCTTTCCTTGCCCCCTGTTGATTGCACAGCCAGGCAGCAGGGCTAAATATAGAAACTGGAGTCTGTGTGGCTTTGTAGTGTAACATGTATCACCCCACCGCATAGCCATGGAGTTAGTGCCATCTTGCTTTTCATCATTGACAGCTTCACAACCCTGGATCAACCAACATACACTTTCCTACTTCTACCTTTTTAAAAAAATGCCCTCTCCACTAGGATTTACCTAATTCATCACTCATATCACTAAACTCTATGAGGCAGACTTTCTGCAGCACTGTACATCCAATATAGAAAACTGTGTCCCATCACCTAGTAGGTGATGAAGAAGTGTGTTGAATGAGTTAGTCAATACATTGCTTCAAGGTTGTACTCCAGGGCTACATCACTGATGAAGTCCCTTTTTCCATCCTAAGCAGGATGACTACTTTCTCTTTTGTGATTATAGAACAAGCCAAATGTGCACATATTTTAGCACTAACATTGTACTATACACGTTTCCTCACCTGTATGTCTCTCCAGATGCCTGGAGCTCAATGCCAGGCATATTCATACTCATTCAAGTGCTTATCATCCTATCACCTGACAGCAGAGGCTCAAAAACTCTTTATAGAATGAGTGAATATATGAGTGATGAATTAGGTAAATAAGCAAAGAGGGATCACACACATGTGCAAACAAAAATATGCAATGAGGAATAAGAAACAAATATCACCTCACATATAATCAAAAAGTTTCTGGGGCTCTTCTTGGTTAAGAGACAGGTACAAGTTTGGCAGGTTGGGTTGAACTTTAATTCCCCTTTGCAAGATATAGTTTAAAAAAGACAGTCTAGCTTATAAAATAAAACAGCTAAATTATAAATCCACCAATTTGAGATTTTTATAATGGAAACACTGAGAGATTTTGACCACCTTTGAGCTTATCCTTTCATTACTAAAAATGTTCTACTCTTTATAATAGAAGGAACTATGATTTGTGGATAGTTCATGGTATGTTTCAATTGGTGTCTGGCTTCAGGCATCTCAGCAAAAGTAAAGAAGTTTCCCAGTGGAATTTCAGATGTCTGCATACTGACAGAAAGACAGAAGGAAAATGAGAATTCGTTTTATTCATGACTCTTTACAGACACAATACATGCTGCCCATGCTCAAGGCTTAGGTGGGGATGAATCCATTTCTAGGGTCTACACTTTAGTACAACTGTCTGTTCTCATGAGATGACCTCTGGGAGCCGATGGCTATCTTCTCTCTTGTCGAAAGCTTTCACACTCGGCATGACTCAAGGTGGGCACTGCCTAGCACTACATGCACAGATGGCCTTCTGGCAGCATCAAAGTTCTTTTAGAAAAAAATGGGAAATTGATATATAAACCAACACGTAAGAACTAGACACCTCAAGCATGTAATTGTACATTTATTTCTCTTTTTAAAGAACACTCCTTAATGTAATTCAATATACAAACTTGGTTTCACAGAATTATAATCCACTATATAGCACAAAGATAACCCAGTTGAGTGTGTGCACACACGTGCGTGTACGTGCACATGTTGCTGTGTCCCCTCCCTCTGCTCTGCTCTTCCGGACCTACCAAGACTCTTCCTGTCTTCAACACTAATCCAAAGCCATTCTGAATGTTGTATATAAAGGACTTCCTCCTCCCACACTTTCTTTTCTCTTAAAAGCTCCTCTTCTCCTTTCCCCCGAGATAGCTAGGAGCATGACGCTCCTCCTATCCAAAAGGGTAAGGTGACTTCCCCTGGTGCTGATGTTAACCCCGTTACCTTGCGGACAGGCTCCCGGAAAGAGCTGGGAGCAGGTCTCCAGCCCTCTTCTCCACTTCCACACCCAGTCCTCAGAGTCCAAGCATGACCCCTCCACGTAGCCTTAGCTCCACTCACTGTCCTGTGCAGCAAGAACTAAGGAGATTTCTAAGCCCAGGTCTTCTCTATGGGCAGCGCACAGCACTGCCTGCCAAGCCACCGGGCCGGCCGATAACCAAGCTCTATAGTCCCATGTTCTTTGTCACTTTAAGTTTGAAAGACACCCTAGCATAGGTCTGTGGCAACCTAGTGTCCAACTGAGTTACATAAAACTGTACCAGTGATGCACTTGTACATATTTACATGGGGCGGAATGTTTTCCCATATTTTTAGATGAGTATATAGATCAACATGTTCACATAAGACCAAATACTTTTAATATTATTTATAACTGATTTATAAAGCTTTGAAAAAACTCACAATAGCACATTGTTTACTTTAATGCTTTACGGTACTATCAGTTTAAAATCACAATCAGCTCTTAAGTTATAGTCAATCCGGCAAACAAGAGACAAAAAAATTTACAAGAGTTAAGAACTGACTGATACATCCTTTATCTTTTGTAACTAATGCATAAGTGCAGAATAAGATACTCTAATTTAAATATCTTGTTTACAATGTACACTTTTGTTCTAGTTATGCAACAGTAAATCCCATGCTTCACATAGAAAAGCAATCCACAACATTAAGAAAAAATGTACAATTTATGAAACAAAGTAAATAAATATTAGTATTACAGAATCAGAGCTGTACATAAAAGCTGTTCAGTTTTTATCATATAAAAATATGTTTTAGTGCAACCTCACATATATATTGATGCTGTTTTGCTTTACATCATTTAGATCCAAGTGTCCAAAAAAGGAAAGAAATTACATTTATTACAAAGCAGATACACAAATTCTAAAATATGTACAGATTACTGCTAAAAAATGCTTATAAGAATATAAGCAAAGTAAAGGAAAGGCACAAACATCTGTACAATTTTAAAAGTACCAGACCCAATAGGTTAATTTCAAATTTTTGTTTTGGTCAGGCTCATGATGACTTGTTAATTTACCTAATTCTTTTGAAGTAACAAAAGTATATATAAGAGCAAACTACCGTAACTTAGGACAGGCATACTATAAACTTGATTACCTCTATTTCCAGAAAAACAAAAACAAAAAAGGGGGAAATGTGGAAATGAAAGTCTCCATGCATCGCAGATCAATGTAATTGACTCTTTTCCAATGAAGATTCGTTGCTTTCCTCTGTGCTTAAAGATAGTTCCTTGCTGCCGTGAAAGTCCGACTGTTTCTCATCCACGTGACTCTTGCTGTAAAATGTGGAGTGAGTTAATGCAGTCTGTGCTGTACCAAAATTGTCCTTTTCACCATCATGCAAGTCAGGGTGGGCAGCTGAGGTACAGGGCTGAGCTGGCTCAGGCCCACTAAAGTGTCTAATGCTAACATGTGCACTTTCCAAGGGTTTTGCGGGGGGCTCCTGCCCCCGTGCTGGCTGATCGGCTCCAAGCAGAGCCGCCTCTTCTGTGGCAATCCGAAGAGAGGCAATGGCTTTTGTGCAAGTCTGTATATTCTCCTCCTGTTCCCTCTCTGTTGCATTGAGGCTGTCTTCGGAAGTGCTCTGTTTCATCAAGAGCCGAGGCGAGGAGGGAGTGCTAGGTAGACCAGATGACTGCAGAATGGGAGGCGGTCGTTTCTCGTGCTGCCTAGGAAGAGCATAGGGATCCTTCCCGAAGAACTCCCTGGGCGCCCCTTTCTTCTCCACAGAGCTCTCCACCGGCAGAGGCGATGTGGCTGGAGGATGTAAGCCGGAAAGGGCCGGCGGCACAGAGTGAACCATTTGGATCCCACCAACTGGCACCATGGGGATAGGAGCTCGCACTTGCTGCTGAGAGTGGAGTGGAAGATGACTGAAGACATGGTCATTAGGACCCTCAGGGAAAAGGCTGGAGCCTTGATGTCCATAAGCACCTTCTTGGTCTCCATAGAGACTGAAATAAGGAACCTGAGGTAATCCTCTTCTTAAATTCTGCAAAGGAAAACAAAGAGTACAAAAGTCAGAACCCATCACTCTCCACTCCTAGGTCGAGCTATTTCACACACACACACTCACGCAGCTCACTACTTAGGCAGGATTTGCTACTGAACCCTTCATCCCCTTTCCTGCCTCAAAACAAAAGTGACTCCTCGGTTGTCGTTTCTAATCCGTGATTGCAGGTGATGGCCTATGAAAAGTTACTTTGATTTTTTAATCAACAAGGCGGTAAAGCATTCCGTGCACTTTCCACATGGTACAGAAACATGTTTCGGTTCTGTTTTCCTCAACAGTGAAAAGAAAATAATGAATAATCACCAGAAAAGGTTTACCAAGAAAAAAACAACACACTAATAAACCCCAGTAATAAGAATTTTAAACTCAAAAATGAATAAAAAGGTTATCATCTATTTATACATTGTGCTGAGTTTTAAGATTTTTCCTAATGGTCGATGGGTATACTTGGAATAAAAAAGCTTGAAAAATTGGTTTAAAAAAAGTATTTTTTAAAAGAAAGGGTGTGGGGCTGGGGATTTAGCTCAGTGGCAAAGTGCCTGCCTGGCAAGCGCAAGGTCGTGAGTTCGGTTCCCGGTACCGGAGAAAAACCAAAAAAATAAAAAAAAATAAAAGGGTGGCAAGCTGGTGGTAGGACCCACAGACTGGTTCCTAGTATGTGAGACACTGGTCTGAAGGAGTTGGTTCCTGCTCAGGAAAGAGATGTTCAATACTGAAGACCAGCTTCTTGATCAAATCACACATCGAGACTATCACATTACATCAGTGATAGCTTTTGTAGGGAAACTACCATCTGAGTAGTAGTTAACATTAAATATTTCGAACAGTAATGTAGTCTAAGATAACTGCATTCTAATTCTTCAGTTGACATTATTATTTTCTTTTAATTATCCTCTTGGGAATTAATGAATCAAGGATATTTAAAACTGGAGGCCAGAGTTGCAGATTTCATGGTCTCCCTCCTGAGAATGAATGCTTTATTTTCTATATTGGTTTATGTGGCAAAGTACAGCTCAGATTGTCAACTCTCAGATTTTAAGGAGATTAGCAGATTTGAACTACTGCGATTCATTCTATTAATGGACTGTCATTTAAAAAGGATTCCACTGTTTTCTTATTTTAAGAATGTAAGATAGACACAAAGCAGTCATGTACGGTAGTGATCCAGCAGAGAGAAAAAAAATGTTCTAATTCACTTCAAAAATGCTTCAGTTCTGAAACTTAAGGTATGCTCTACACCATAAGGACATAGCCAGTTCTATTCAGATTGTGAGGCAGGCTTGAAAACTATAAATTATGCATTATGTCTGCTTCTCTGTGCCACACTTGGCATTTACCCTGCTCTGGGTTATGTCTTATTCAAGCCAGAAACAAATGATTTCTTCTAGAAGCGCAGGTGAAACAATGCAGTCACCAACCCTGTAATCACCAGGACCTCAGAAACTAGGAAAGGTGGGAATTTTATAGTACAAGAATCATCTTTTTTAAAAACAAAAGCTGTACACACACAACCCTTCTGGTATGTCTCCTTCATCAAACACCAGTTAAGGTGGAAGAATTCTAACACCTACAGCAACAATCTTTGAAGATAATGAAATAAAATTTCTTTGAATCACAGTTATCACAGATTTAAAGCTGAAAATGAAATGTGGCTTGGTTATTTTTCCATTTTACTTTTGGCTGCTATTTTGTGATATCCATGGCAACCACCTCATCAGAATATGGATCTGTCGGGGAACCACGGAAGGGGCAGGCAGAAGTCACCAGGTAGTGACTTAAGATCCCTGACTCCAGGCTGACAAAGAGAGTGAAGAAGTTTCCTATACAACTACAACACATTTAATATGTTATGTTGTAAATACAGTAAAAGCTTGTTAATAAAGTTTTCAAATTCAGATCTTCACTGACCAGCAACGTAAGGATGCCCACCACATAAGTACGGAAGTAGAATTTGCACCACTCCTCATATCAGCCCGTATGTCCTGCTTCTTCCCATTCTACATTCCAAATCAGATTAAAAATAAGTTTTCTCTACATTTGTTTTTACTCCATTAGCCAATCATATTGCTTCATAATTTGAGTCTTATCATAATGTCATGGACAAACCCTAATCTTACTTAAATCTCAGCAAAAAAAACCCTTGCTATGGACAAATGAATGCTGAATTCAAGTGTAGATTATGCTATGCCTATACGCACATGTGTGTAGGAGCATACATCTTGTATGAACATGCTACATACATCTTTATACAGAGATGTACCCTGTGCACCTATAAATTTCCCTCTCATCTTTTCAATAGGATATCCATAGGGTCCTCTGGAAGCCCCATAAGGAGGTAGGAGAACAAGTGCTTCCTTGCGGGACAGTGGGGAGCAGAAGAGCCGTGTGCACAAGCAACAGGGACAGGTGACTCCTCTGAGCTCAGTCACTGGCTGGGGACTGCAGGGAGGAAGTGGCCTTGGTTCAAAACCTGTCTTGTCAGCCCACTACATTCCTTACAGCTGAAAGGTATAATGTTCTTCCAAGCACAAGACTCTATACAGCCTGGCCCTGCGGCTGCCAGATAAACTTATGGACGCTAGCCCAGAAGGGAGGTGCCATCCCAAGAACACACAGACACCAAGAGAGAGACTGAATGGTGAGGATTTCACTTGGCACAGTGTTTAGTCTACACACGGAGAACACAGATGTGTCTTCCTTTTTCTTTTTGGTATGAATCTCCTACAATTTTGACAATGGAAAGGGAAACTCAGGTATATTGACTTTTTTAAAAAAAGGCCAGAAACCATAACATTATTTCATCTTCATCTCCAAGCTATGTGAAGATCCTGAAAAATATTGTATGAATGAAGGAATAAAAGAATCTTTCCAGCGCAATTTGTAATAGCTAAATCTTGGAAACAACCCAAATGTCCATCAACTGACAAATTGATAAAAAAAGATGTGGTATTTTTATGCAATGGAGTATTACTCAGCTGTAAAGAAAGATAAACTAGAGGCTTTTATAGGTAAATGGATGCAGCTAGAGACCTTACTCATTAGCGAAATAAACCAGATTCACATGTGTAAACACTGGATTTCCTCTCTACTACAAGAACCTGAAAGAGTAAATAAAATCTGAAAGGTACAATAGATATTGTGAAAGGGAAAAGAAACCTCTCAAATAGGAAGGAGCAACTGGGATGAAGGAGGGGAGAGGATAAAGAAAGAAGGACGAGGGGAAAAATATGTATATGTACACACAGGACAGCTAGGATAATTGTACTACTAATATCTGTTGGTTTATTGAAAAGAACTGTTAATGTGTAATTGTTTGATCAGTCTTGCATGCCTATATCTGGTTATATGTGCAACCATTTGGAAGACGACATTATGTAATATAACAACCACTGTTAATATCCTATCACTGTGTTTTGAAATTCTGTACCATTTTTATTGTTGTCTATGCTGTTTTGTTTATGTATTTGTTTTTGTTATTTTCATTTTTTTAAATGAAAAACAAAATTTATATGTATATATAAGGATGGCTGGAATAGGTGTATTGCTGATGTCTGTGGTTTATTGAAAGGAATAGTCCATGCTTAAAATTTTCTTTTTTCTTGACCAGTTTTGTACGCTTGAATCTGGTAATCAGAATGACTGATCTGAAAACAACAATATGCAGTACAAGAACCATTGTTGAACTCCTACCATATTGTATGGTGAACCTCTGCATCATTTCCAATGTTTTTTTTTTTTTTTTATTACTTGTTACTGTCCTTGATTGTTTGATCAATCTTACATTCTTATGTCTGGTGGACTGAGCAACTTCATTGGAGATGACAGTATGTAATGTAGAAACCACTGTTAATTTCTATCATTTTGTTTTGAGGTCATGTATTGTTTTTGTGTTTTTTTGATTTTGTCTTCATTGTTGTTTTGTTAGTTTAATTTTTAAAATAAAAGAAAAAACCTTTCCTTTTAATTCTATTTTATTCTGCCTTAAAATTAAAACTAACCAGAGGTCTTCAGCGCAGAAATGGCAGTGTGGTAGGAGTTCTCAGGACACACTTCTTCTCTAAACCTGCTCTCTGAGGCAGTGAATCCAGACTAAGGCAGACCATCAGTATGTCACACTGGGCTCCTTCACATCACACTTACCACCTCATGGGCCCTCCAGAAATGCTAAGCAAAAGGACAAAGTATTGCTATCAAATTTCTATCAAAAAGGATTACTTTAGTATTATTCTAATTTGGTATTTTTGTACATTATTAGAGAGAGTGGAGCCTTCAACTATCACAGCAAGCAGGAGAAACACCTTGCAGAACATTGTCACATCTTGTTGGCTCTGACCTCAAAATCTTGTTCACACATCACAGAAAGATGAAAATCTTGCCCTGCCCCTCAGAAGGGTATGGAGGCAGCATAGAATAGGAAGTGCTTGGGACCGCTGCCCCTGTTTGATGGAAAATTTCCAGGTCTGTTCCCTCATCATGAAAACAGTAGCAAACTGTACTTTCTCTTTTTGTACAATGAAGTACTACTCTTCCATAAAGAAGGATAAACTTGAAGCCATCTAGGTAAATGGATGGAACATGAGACCATACTCTTAAGTGAAATAAATTGGACACATACGTTTAAATATCACAGTTTCTCTGGTGTGAGAAACCAAAAGGGTAAAGAAGGACCAAAATGTGTAACAGTGGGGGAAAAAGAAGAAAATGTTCAAATGGAAAGGGGAACAAGCGTGTGTAAAGGGAGAGAATAGAAGGGAAAAATGGAAACAAAGCTTTTGTAAATAAGGAAGGGAAGGGGGCTTACAGGAGGGGAGGGGATTGCAGGAAAAGAAGAATCAAGATATACTACATACAGGCACAAATTCGCTATGGTGAATGAGATTGTTACGAATATCTAAAGTGTACCAATAAAATTAATTTTAAAAAAGGATTAAATGGGGTCATTGAGTCAAAAAGCTTCATCAGTGGTAAAGTTTAACAACTACTCAACAAACGAGCTGGTATTTTACATCACTCTATATATGAGCTGGTATTTTATCCCACACTGTACAGATAAGGTGGTATATTAAAAACAACATGAAACAAAACAAAGAAATATTGACAAAAAACACTACTGCAAACACAGCAACTAATAAAACCATTTTTTCCCACAATTTCTAATCATACATCCAATAATTAGACAAATTCCTTCAGTCTACTCCTTCGATTCCTTTGCCCAAGTTGACTGTGGACTGCTACACTTTTGCTCTAACAGCATCTTTGCACTTATAACTTGCTCTCTTTGATTGCAGTGGGCTGAATGTACTCCACCAAATCACGCAGGCCACAGGGTACCCGCTTAAGCAGTGCCAGCACAGGATGGCAAAAATACCAGGGTGAAGCTGCTCCAACACACCCTGCCAGCATCACTGGTCTCCATCAGAAAAAGCACTAGACATCACCTAGACCTGCTGCCCACAATGCGAGATGCATCAACTGTGGAAGATCCCTCTTTCCTACTATGCAAAAACCTGCATCCCTTCTTGTTAGCTCGCTTATTTATTAGCTTGGCAAGTAACTGACTGGATTGCTGTGCATGTCTGTGGGATTCCTGCACTCAAGGTGAAGTCAGTACCAAGCTTGTGAGAAGAGGGTACTGGGGAAAGGAAGGCGGTCCAGGAAGGAGCTCTCTTCGAGTGTAAAACTGACTACACAAGCTTATGATTCGGGGCAGGAGTAAGGGAGGGGAGGGATCTGACCAGCGCAATGGGAGAAAATGGAGCTAGGAATGGCTACGTGTCCACTGCTTGGGGAGGATGGTGCTGGTACACAGGACAGAGGCAGAGCAAAGATGGCGCCTCAAAGAGCAGCGACTGACACGGAAAACATATGAAAAGCATGTTCCAAAGGCTCCTTGCCTCTGTCTGTGCTAAGTGCTCCATCACGTTCACTTTTTAGAATCCCAGGCTGCTGCTGTGCCACGGCACACACAGGAGAGGCCTTTTCTACGCATTCGTGCTAAACCTGCTGCCTAAATGCAGTCCGTGCCTGATCCGCCACTATCTCCCGTTACATGAAGGCAGGTGGTAGGAACCTCTGCGCACTTGCCCTCCGCTCTCCTGCCTTCCCATTCTCTTGGGACCGCATTTTCTGTCAGCAAGTACACCCAGTAGTGATGACGATGATACAAAAAGCAGAATCTTTGATTTCTAAACACACTGAGTATATTGCTCTCTGCTCACTGGCCCCTGACGTTTGACATGTGCACTCGCTCTGAGCAAGGTACTGAGTGTGCTGAAGGAAAGTATGGACTCGGTCTTCCTGTGTGAGGAGTACCTATCACCGTCCCGATCAGTGTCTACGCAGTCCTGCCCTTCCACACACTTCACTTTCCTTTGTTCACACAAAGGTTTCAGCTCAGGTCTGTAATGAGTTAAGTTTTGAGTCTCCAGAAGACTCACCTGTTACAAGCGGGAATGCACTACTGCTCTGACGCAGTAACGCGATTGGAGCAATGCCACAGCCACACCACTGACTGTAGCATGCGACAGTAGCACCTTCTTGAGACAGACAGCCATGTTATAATGGATGCTACTAGCATGATATGGGGAGGCTCCAATGTGCTGCAACTTACATAGCAGGAAGAGAAGGAAGTTATACTTACAGGAGGCCCCAGTACGATTGGCTCTGCTTGCAAATACTGCCCCATGGAAAATGGTGGGTTAGGATATAAAGCCCTTCTGGGAGATGGCGTTCGTATGGTGGTCATGTATCTTTTCTCTCTTCTTGGAGAAAGGTCTCTTCTCACAGCGATGTCCTTCCCGGGAGACAACGGCCTCCTTGGGGACAAGTGTCTTCTTGGGGAAACATCTCTTTGGGACATCTCTCTTCTCAACGCAGCTTCCTTTCTGGGTGACAGATGTCTCATGGGTGACAGTTCTCTCCTAGGTGATAAATGTCTCCTGGGTGACAAATCTCTTTTGGGTATCAGATACCTCTTTGGTGAATTATCTCTACAGGGGGATGAATCATATCCTGGTGAGGAATGGCGGCTGGAGGGGGAGAAGTCCCTCGGGGAAGAGCTTGGCTCTGAAGACAGCATGCCCTCCTCATCCATGCCACTTGGTATGTCTAACCTGTCTTTGTCTGGTTCCGAGTCTGTGCTTTTGCTCTGGAAGAGCCTCTGATATTCTGTCATCTGCGTATCTTCACACGAGTCACTGGGGGTCATCAGCTGAGTAACCTGAATGCTCGGCAAAGTAACCAAGTAGCTGATCAATGAGGAGTGTCCCAGGGAACTGTCTGAAGGGACTCCATGGGGGACAGCGCCAACGTTCACGGGCAATGAAGAGAATCTAGGAGGCTGAGGACTGGTGCTTCGTGACCTTGTTTTCGGTGTCAGATCTCCCTGGTCATCAAAGTCGTCATCATCATCATCGTCATCATCATTATCATCTCCATCCTCACCATCTGATTCCTCAGCATCTGAGAACTGATGATCAGTTGAAATGCTGGACATGCTATGCTTTTCAGCCGTTTTGTGCAAATCTTCCATGTTTTCTGATACGATTAAACAAAGGTCACAGAGATCAAGACACAAAAGTCAAGGTTAGGAGCTTACTGAGTCTCTACCTCTTCTCAAAAGCTTTCCTTAACCCTCTGACCCCCAGAAAGAGTTATGTCTCCCAAGTCCTACCACTCAATCTTGCATTGGTTCTGCTCTCTTTGTGTATCTGTTTGGTTTCATCCTCAGCCTACAATACGGACTCCATGGTAGGGCTTTATATCTCAAGACACCACACTACTCACAGAAAACCCTTTACGAATGAGTATGGATAATGTTGGTGCCTCTGCTACTAGACAGAAAAGAAAAACAGCCATCTGTGTCTCCAGGTTCTGACATGAATTTTTCTAATATACTTCCTCTTAATAGTGACACCTTAAAATGCTTTTCAAATTCCTACAAATTTTCATAACACTTAAATCACTATCAAAATCAAGTGCAATTATATATCCTTCATGGTTCTAAGTAGACGTATTTTTACTCTATGGTCTTTTGTCCCTAAAGTCACAACTGAAATGCTTTTATTCCCTAGGTGATTCAGTGTATCCGATTTGCTTTCTATACTGAATACTCAATGAAATAAAATATAATCAGTTTTCTAAAACTAGCAAACTTACTCTACCAATCGGGTCGCAGAGCTCTTGGGAGCACCGTGAAGAAGTCAGTCTACTAAGATACATTTACCTGTTTCCTCGGTTTCTGTGTCATCCACTGATGTCATTGAGACTCCCAACTCCAGGCATTTTTTCATGTGTGCTTTAGATTTCATATGTTTTGTTAAATTTCCTAGAAAAAGCCACAGTGCCGATAGTTATCAAATGTGATGAATATATACAACGTTAAATGAACTAATCTGGGTAACATAGGTTTGTTTCATCTCTGACCTTCTGCTTCAGTCTTAAGAATAATCTGATTTTTGAAGACATCAGTCCCTGAGAGCTTTGCCCCCCTCTCAGATATTCCTTATCTTAACGATGTGTGGAATCACAGGGTCACATCTTTTCAAGAGTAGTAGGACTGGCGATCCCAGGCATTTCTGCCCAAGAAGGGATCCGCTATTTATCAAAAGGGCCAGCCTCTCAGAGCTCCCCGAAAATACAGCAGCACAAGTTGGCTCACACAATTGGGAGAAATTTCAGAGTGAAATATTCTCAGCACCCAATGGAGCCCAGGCCTTGTTGTGGATCAGGTATAAACTCCAAGGATACCCACTGGTCAGAAGAAAAAAATATACAAACCAATGTGAGAGTCAACTTTGTCACTACTAGTCCCAGTATTTGGCATCTATGTGTCTGATCTATCTTAGCAAAGTGTCTGACTGTAGTTTCTAAAATTCTGGAGCAATCATATTCCCTTTGTATTTATCTTGAGACTTTTATCATTCTAAGGAAAAGGGAAGTTTTCTTGTCAAATATGTTATAACAATAACGATTTACACAATTATATTTATATCTGTATGTGTACATATATATCTATACCTATAGATTTACATAATTACTATATGGAATATGAGAAATGTTCAGATCATTGATCCAATCACCCATAACCCAGTATCCCAGCCTAAAATTGTGGCTTCATATATTAATAGTAAACTAAATATCCTTACAAGGGGTACAGACTGTCTCAGCAAGCTGAGTTTCCAGTTAGATTTCAGGAATCCTGCTCTTAAAAATAAAGCTTTCCACTCTGTTGGTAATCTCTTTTGCTGTGTGAAAGCTTTTTAAAAGAATGAGATCCAGGCTGTTGACTCTGTGTATTTCCTGTGTCACTGGGGTTTTGTTGGTGAAATCTTTGTCTACACGTATGTCTGCATGTGTTTTACCTATTCTCTTGCAGCAGATTTAATGTTTCTGTTTTAATATTTAGATCTGTGATCCATTTTGATTATAGTTTAGTGCATGGTGAGAGACATGGGTCTAGGTTTAGTCTTCGGCATGTAGAAAGCCAGTTTTCCCAACACCATTTATTAAAGAGGGTATCTTTCCGCCAGTGAATGTGTTTGGCTCCTTTGTCAAAGATAAAGTGTCTCACTGTTTTCGGAGTTGTTTCTGCATCTACTAATCTGCCCCACTGACCCTTAGGTCTATTTTTTTTTTACCAGTACCAAGCTGTTTTTGTCACAGTGGCTTTGTAGTATCATTTCAACTCAGGAATTGTGATGCCCTCTGCTTTGCCTTTGTTGCCTAGGATTGTTTTTGCTAATCTATGAACTTTAGCTTCAAAAATGGGAATCTGAGATGAATACACACTTTTCATAGGAAGAAATACAAACAGCAAATAAATATATGAAAAAATGTTCAATATCACTGGACATTCGTGAAATGCAAGTTAAAACACTGCTGAGATTCCATCTCACTTCAGAAACAATGGCAATTATTGAGAAATCAACTAATAACAAATGCTGGTGGGGCTGTGGGGAAAGAGGAATGCTTCTCCACTGTTGGTAGGAATACAGAGTGGTACAACCATTGTGGAAATCAATGTAGAGATTCCTCAAAAAACTAGGATTAGAGGGCCCATTTGACCCCTTCTCAGTATCTTCCTGGAAGAAGTAAAAACATCAGGCCACAGCTATATATGAACACCCATGTTTACAGCAGCAGTTTTTAATAGCTAAATCTTGGAAACAATTCAAATGCCCATCAACCAAGAAATGGTTAAAAAAGATGTGGTTATTTATATAATGGAGTACTACTTAGCCATAAAGAAGTATAAATAAGACATTCCTAGATAAATGGATGCACTTTCAGTCATACTCTTAAGTGAAATAAATTGGGCACACCTGTATAAATATCCCATCACTCCTTTGGTGTGAGAAACTGAGAGGGTAAATAAGGACCAAAGTGTATAACAGGTATAGTGAAGTAGGAAGAAATGATTTAAAAGTAAGGGAAATTAAGGAGGGATGAGGGGGAAAGGAAGGAAGGGAAAAATGATAAAAACAGGATAAAATGGAAACAAAGCTTCATAAATGAGGAGAGGAAGAGGAGTTGAAGAGATGAGAGACAACTAGGAAAAAAACAGGAGACAAGATATATCACGTGTAGGTACAAACTCCCTATGATGAATGTGATCATTGTGTATATCTAAATTGTACCAATAAACTTAAAAATAAATAAAGCATTTATTAATACATTGCTCAAGCACTATCAAAAGGCCATAGAAAATAAGATAATAATAAGGCCATTTTCACCAAAGTGGGAGTAAAGCCTCCTTCCAGCTCCTTCCCACTGCCCTGGTTCCTCGGTCTCCTGGTAAGCCATTCATGCACATGTATACTGCTGTCTATTATCTCACTTGTATTACTCATTTATTTACTGCTTATGTGTGTATGAGTTTTATGTGCTACTTTGATACCTCTGAACAGAAATATTTGCAGGCCCCCAAAGCTCTATTTATCAAACATTATACCTATAATTTTTAAGGAATTCAAAAATGTGATAGATATATCAATTCTTAAATCTAGACAACAATGGAAATCACGTGATCTGCCAGGGTGCAAGTACACCACATATGTTTACAGGTGTGAATTCTAAGTATGGGAAGATCATTTACCGTCTGTCTCTGTACCCATGGGTTCAACATCTGTGGGATTAACCACCTGAACATCAGAAATATTTAAATAACAAAATCATGTCTATACTGAATGTGTACAGATTTTATTCTTGTCGTTACTCCCTAAATAATAGAACAGAACAACAATTTACATTGCACTAGGTATTACAATTAAGCTAGACATGATTAAATAGTACACAAGAGGATGTACCAGAGTTTTATACAAATGCAACAGATTTTATAGAAGGGATTGAGCATGCTCGGATTTTGGTGTCTAGGGGTATCCTGGAAGGAACTCTACAGATGCCAAAGGATGACTATATTTAGATTTCAGTATGTGTTTCTTTTCCTGTGTTTTTATCTCCATCCATTCCAAGGAAGCAGTTTTGTCCAAGGTAGGCAAACCCTGGCTTGACTGTGCTGAAATCTTGAGCTTCTGAAGTAGCAGATTAGGACAGGGAGAGAGAAAGAGCAACAGGGAGTGGGACAGGCAAGAAGGGATGATTCTGCGAGGGCACCACATCCGTGTTTGCTCCATGATGTGGGCTCAGAAAACAAGCTTTTCGGCTAGAGGTGAAGACTGACGGAGTTTCCCAGCACGCTTTACTCTCCCCAAAGGGTGATAAAGAAATTCCCTTAAGGACCAAACATAAATTATTCCTGCTAGAATTCCAGGATGAGGGTTCAGAGCCAGATTTAACTTGATTTTTTTTTTTAATATCTAGAAATGTCTCATCTCTTCATCTGGTTTTGGACACAATTTACTGGCAGCAAATTCACATGCTCAGTGAAGACATATCCTTTGTAATGACCAGTGAGTTTGCACCGTGTACTAAAATCAAAGTCTTTATTTTCTTATCTCTTGAAAATCTCTAAGGAAATTTCTACATAAAAGGCTTCATTATGCAAAGGTGGATGGTATTTAGAGGACCTTCTGGTTTTTTTCTTTTGAAGTGCAAATGAATACTCCCTCTCCCTTTTTTGGCTTCAAAGGAGGCATATCTGTTATGTAAGTACTTTTTTTAATAAAGAAGAAACAGATTTGTGGAAAGTCTATATATCTACACCCTGTCAAACCAATACAATTCAGAATTTGGAGCAACAAAAGAAAATAGGCATGCTTTTCCAGACCACACAGTATTTTATTTTATAGGAGACAAATCTGAGTATTGCAGCAGATTACTTGGTATGCAAATTTAAAATTAAGACATTGGGAATGATGTGAAGTTGGTGATAGGGTGTCTACAGTATCTCTTAGCTCTAATATAAAATGTATTTCTGGATACAAAAGTCAACCCCTCATTTATGGTTGTCTGTATTTTGAGAACACTGGGTTTATGACCATTTTCATGACTCAAGTGACTTTCTACTGGTTTTTAGCAGGTAGACTTATAGAAAAATATAATCTACCTACCAAACATTTTTTTCTAATGATAAATATCACTTCAAGGCAAGTCCTCGTTCTACGAGATTAACAGTTGTGGCCTAGGGTAGGAAGTTGTCTCTGTGCTGATAAATACACAGAAAAGAAGCTATCAAATTTCTATGCATAATTAATGCAACTGAGGATGGAGGGGCCCACCTGGGAGTCTGTGGATCTCTACATTATTTATAATCTTGAAACTGACCATGGGCACATGTTTTCTTCCAAGCTGCAGCTTTGCTTTTCGATCGCCACTGCATGTATTGTGTCCCTGCAGAATTTCAATACTGGTTCAAATATTATCCAGACCGCATAACATTTCCAACATGAAGTAATAGCTATCCGGGCAATTCTTAGCCACTTCCTTTGGAGACAAGCAGCCTGGGCCTAAGTCTATAGCTCTTAATTGGTCATAAAAGGAGCCTCTCAGTCTCATATACATCCTTTGATCACTGACACCAGGGAGAAAGTATGTTTCATAGAGTCATATTTTCACAAAAAAACCATCCAAGTGTTGATGTTACAAAATAGTATTCAGAATCTTCCACAGCCATAAGAAAAGTAGTTTCCCTCTCAAAAAAAAAAAAAAAAATCAGACACGTACCTTTCGTTTTGAAGGCAAAGTTACATAACTTGCATACATAAGGCCGAACATCAGTGTGAGTGCGTATGTGTTTTTTGAGCATGCTTGGCTTCTTACACCGAATTCCACATTCTTCACAAATATACTTTCCACGTCCACGTCCTCTGACATATACATAATCTTCATTTGATTTATACCTGTTTACAAAAGGGAGAGCCCATTCACTGTGTTTTCAAATACTCTTAGCATGTTATATACCGGCCCAAAAATTAATCATTTGCATGGCAAGTTTTTCTGAGGGTGTTTTGCAAACAATTATTCAATAAGCCTGTGAAATTTGCACAGTAAATCCCTGGAAGAGCTAAATAACAACTGATGCTCTAAACCAAATGTAGTTCTACATGGAATTCAAAATGGAGGTGGCTCTGCTATTCAGCGTAGATTGACAGACTTAGGGTGAAGATGGTCTAACAAGCTTACCTAAGTCACAAAGAGCTACAACCTAACCTGTTCCTGACTTCTTTGGGATTCTAGTGTTGTTTCCAATCAAGGGACAGCCAAAAAGCATACTAACATATTAGAATCATGGGCACATACCCTTCTACATTTGCTAAAATAAGTATAGCTGATAATAGAATTCCTCATTGCAAGTTTCTACCCTATTTTTACAATCCTGGAACGAGAGTGCCTCAGAAATTTCTGCTTTACACAGACTCAGCTCAGCTCACCAACTGTTGTCTGCAGATTTGATCTGCTCTTCCCAGGGATCCAGAATTTGTGCTAATGTGGAGTCTGAATTTCAACTGTTTCTTGTAGGTACTGTTGCATAATGAAAACTAGACATTCTATTTTTAATAAAATCTGCATTTGTTTCCAGAAGGATTTCATAGAGAGGTTTGAAAGGATATCTGAGGTCACGCAGTTTAATCAAATGGATAGATGAACAAAGTCTCAGATATTTCCTTTGATAATCAAGGAAAGAAAACCTACCCAATGCTCTACCATCTTATTTTGTTTAGGATACAGTGACACGTGATGTATCATAGGGTATAGCAGGATTCTGCTAAATAATTCAGTGAACATCACTATCTCTTAAATCCTACCTAGGCTAGAATTATGGGTCTAATGTCCTCATGGCAAGATTTTCCTTTCAGGAGGTCATTATTTCCAAAGGTAAACTGACATGCAAAGTGCCTTATTCACCATGGACTTGTGTGAAAGGATGAGATTCATAGCTTTTTACAATCAAGTAGGACTGCAAATTTCCCTATTTTGTCCTAGCTATACACCACAGGAAATACAACAAGTTCAACTTAAATTGTCCAATCTATTGAAGGACATTTAAGAGTAAAACATCATCCACATATATGTAAGTACTATCTTCATTCTGGATGCTATCTGATCTTAGTATTTGCTACTTTTCAGTCAATACCAATCAAGGGGAGCGTTAAATAGAGTGGAAAGTCCAAATAATCAATTGTTCATGTCTTTTTATCCTTTGAATTTTTTCCCTTTTACAAGAAATTTCAACTTCAACTTATTCTTCATATTTAGTTGAAAGCTCTCTCACATTGTCATTTGTAATGAAGTAGAACAAAACCTGGACATGTGAAGTCCCCTTCACCTTCCATTTTCACTATCTCTGGCCCTAACCAGAAGAACCTGTTTGAGGGACATACAGTAAAACAGTTTTTGCAGAATGCTAATTTTCTGCAGGAAAAGATCCTTGAAGCTTACTATAGCCCACCATCCTAATTGATGAGAAACACATTTTATATCCAAATAATGTATTCTCAATATGTTAGCTGATTAACTCATTTTCAGAATGAAATACAGTAAACTTCTGTATAAACAATACTCTATATTAGAAAAACCTGTACAAATAAAATCTCTACCATATCATAATTCTGTGGCACCATGAATCTACTTGATAGGGTATTAGATGGGTTTTGGAAAACATAAAGAAAAAATATATGTACCTAAATTATTAAACCTATTGATTAGCTAACATAAGGAACATATATACTTAAAAATCTGGTGAGACTTTATTATTGTGCAACCTACAGAGAAGAGGTGGGAACATCCACCTGGAATGCAGCCTGATCACCACCAGGTAGATGCTGGTTTACACAATAAGAAATGATTGGGATATAGCCCGTAACATGGGGCCAGAAGGGAAGGAGAAATGAAATACGGGCATAATCCTTTTGGATCATCAAAACAAACAATAAAATGTTCACATACGCTTTTTCACTTCTGTCCTTCGTTAGTGGAGATGGGGTCCCCAAAGCATACAGTAACCGTGAAGGCCTCGCTAATCTAGAGGCACAAGTGCACTGCTCTGAAGAAGGCTGCTGAATGTAAGAGGGGTGATTCAGTCCCAGGGACCTCTCAGTTTCTGAGGAAAGATAAAATCTGTATTTCTCTTGTTTGTGTTAAAAGACGAGGGATATCCGAAAATATTGAGACAAGCTTCATGTTTTCATTCAGCTGTGGTTTTAGTGGTGAAAGCACGAGACATCCAAACTGGTAAAACTACATGAAAAACTGGTACAGCATTTCACCTCCCTAAGTACTCGACATTTTATGATTCAATAAATAGCATCATATTGTTCTTCAAATATAATTGGAATAAATTCATGCTCATGAAAATATGTAAATCCCAAAAAGACAGTTAATGTGCTTTAAATATTTTTAAGTTGAAAGCAAGTCTGGGCTATGTCTGGTGCTGCACACCTGTAGTCTTAGTACTCTGGGAAGCAGAAGGAGAATCACAATGTTGAGCCCAGCCTGTGTGACTTAGTGAGACCCTGTTTCAAAATGCGGGGAACAGCTGGGATGTAGCCTAATGGAAAGGTCTTGGGTTCAATCCTCAGTACCACAAAAAAAAAAAAGCAAACAAGCATAGACACTTCTGAGCTTTTCTTTCCATGGGACTGGATTGAAGATATAGTTCTACCAAAATCTAAAACTAGATTATTACACATATGTGTATTTTTTTTTTTTTACTGATACAGATACAGAACAAAATGATTGACCCTTATTATCTGATTTCCGAATGGCTCAGAATTTCACATTTAAACATAAATTCTTAAGTCCAGGGAAACTGTCACAGACTAGAGGAGACAAAGGAGACATGAGAACTAATTTGGATCCTGGAATAGAATGAGGGTATTTACAGGACAATGCAAGTGTGCAGTTTAGGTAATAAAAAAAGAAAACACAAATTAACTAGTGGCTAGGATTACATATGAGTTTTCATGATTTCATTTTTGTAAGCATGGGATAAAAAAATGTCTAGTAATAACACAGAGAGATGCTCATAAAAAATACCAAAGAATGAACAAATTTAAGTGACCTCAAGAGCCAGCTAATTTAGTAGATTTCATATGAAATCAAAGGTGTGAAAACTTAAGGCAGAGGCCTAAACCACACACAACGGTGACATCTTCATTAAAATCAAGTCAAGGAAGCAAAGCCATGAACTCATTACGTATTACCCAGCTAGACTTCAGAAATGTGATTAGAAATTTCCTTGACGCTCCCATTCCAACCATACTATTTTTTCCCTGCAGACATTCAGGACCATTTGACTTATATATCGTATGTTTTACATTTGCATTTATGTTTCACATTTGCATTTATGTTTCCTTACCCTCCTTCAAAGATTTTAATTCGGATTGGCTCAGTTTGTTTGGATCCAATTTCTTTATCTCCGTGAATCTCTCCTTTGCCTCTTTCCTTTAAGATATTTCCCACTAGTTTCCTTTCTAGTTTGCTGCCAAATAAAAAGGACCCATCCGGTTTCATCTGTAGGGCAAAAGGAGAAAATTATTTTGCCTGCTTTTTCTAGGAAAAATAAGCTCACTCTTCCATCCCTCTCTGAAAATTGGCCTACACTCCATGCTATGAGGCTATGGGCTAGTTCCAGAAAATATGGGACGTTAGTGACAAAATTAGGGAAGAATAAAGCTTGTACAGAATCAACATTTGTTTACATGTACTAAGTGAGCATCTACTCTGTACAACACTAGGTAGCAAGTAGGACACTCTAGATGAAGGATATAGTCTAAATAGTCATCTAAGGGAAAAGAGTAAGCTATAAGTGAAAGGATATTTTTTAAATCCTCTATTTCTTCCATTATTCATTTAGCATAGATTACAAAATGCCTTTGTTAATATTTTTATAATTTAACATGGAAGGCATTAATTGCTCATGTAGGAACAAACAAGCCAGTAACCTAGAAAAGTAAGTTTTGGAACAGATATACAGATAACAAATTTTAAGGAAAAGGACTGCCAGCGAGAACCAGCCCTCCAATATCTGCCAACTTCATTTCTGACACCCTGCAGCCTCCTTTCTGATCTTCCTTTGCAGCATCCTCTCCCTGTTTTTTTACAGACCTATTTCACAATCTCCTGAATTTTTCATATCAAAAGAAAAGCAGATCTGTCAGCTTACTAACACAGGTCAGAAGAGAGAAACCCTTATGCTTGAATTAGTCCCAGTGGGAGAATTTCATGGCACCTGGATGGAGACATTGTAATTTGGGGGGCACTTTCCCTAGGACCCTCAGAACTAAGTACAACCAGTGGCTTCCCTACCTGTGGGTAAGACCAGTGTTACTGAGGACTCCCCATTTCTGACCTCAATTTGGTAGCATGTTTCAGACCTTATATCCTTCACCATGCAATGTGCTCAGCAATCATATCCACACCACGATGCTTTCTAAAATAGTATCTGTTACCTGGGTGAACTGCTTCCAAGCACTGGATGCCGTGAGCTTGCCGGTTCCGGGCCTATGCATAGCAGCCAGAGTGTAAATTTCTGCGGTGATTTTTTGCTTGGACCTCAGAAGTGCCAGTGTGGTCTTGGTGTTCAATCCCGATGGGTTTGGGTTACAAGAACTAATGCACCATGAAGCATAAACCGATGATTTGAAGGTGGCCTGCTGCACAAAATTGGGTTTTGTATAATTCAAGAAGCACCAACTCACAGTAGTTGTTGTTCGCAGACTGGGGAACTGAAGAATCTGCTGGAAATCTGCCATGTCTGTGAAAAGAAGAGTGGAGTTTGCCATGTTCCCGCTGGGGCTGGAGGTCATGTGGACCAGCACGCCAACAGGCAGCTTCCGGCCCTTGCCATCCTCTTCCTGCTGACTGTCTCCTGCAGGCAGCGAAGAACTCTGAGGACTCATGCTCATGTCTGATGCTGTCTCATCAATGTCTAATTCATCGGAGGACTCTTTGCTTTCAGAAGGTCCACTGGACTTCTGCCCTGCAGGGGGCGCTCTGGAGCCAGAAAGCATCTCGTTGCTGGGTGGGAATGGCTCTCTGGAGGCTCCACTGACAGAGGGGTGGTCTTGAGATGAGGAGGGTGACAGAGAGGAGAAGGAAGACGACCTCGACTGCGAGCCATCCTTTGGCTCAGAAGCACAGCCTTGCCGAACCAGTTGGGGCTTCTGGGGGCGGGAGAGGTCTTTCTTAATGTCTGAGTTGGTAAGCTCCACAGCACTGAGCTCCTCAACAATCTGCCCGTACATCTTCTCTTCTTTGACCCGCTTCTGCTGCTTTGTTTCCATGAAGAGCTCCAGGCTGCTGGCTGGAGAAAGCATTCGCTTGCTGCCTCCAAGGGAGGCGACGCTGTCTGAGGTGGAAGGTAAACATAAGGGGATGGAGGATTCTAAACCAAGGGGTAAGGTCTGAGGTACTTTCCAAAGGGGGTATTTTTCCAAGCCGGCATGCTGCCCGAGGACCTGGGCAATGTTAAATCCTATCCCTTGCATGGCTGCATTGGTTACCAGTGTTTTTTGGGTCATATTCTCATCAACTTTGCATATGACAATAGCGGGGCTATTCTGCCCAAGTATTTGAGAAATGCTTGTGTACATGACACTTCCGTAGGATGGAACGTGTGTCTGGATCCGAACAGGAACCACTGTTCCCGGTAGTGACTGCAAAGGCCCGGCATCTGCAGAGGCAAAATCTTCTTGAAGAATCTGCTCTGAGGGAGTTTCAGTCAACTTGCTGCTTGGGTCCAGTGGGAATTTTGGAGGAAGGTTCTTTGAGTGTAGCCCTGATGTTCCTGAATAACCTGGGTAAGTTTGCTCTTTTGTGTGTGCATAATCAGCAGATTTCTTTCCAGTGTGTTCTGCAACGTGCTCTAAAGGATAGCTAGAATGCATTTCTGCCTGGAAAGAAGGTTTGCTGTAGCTCTTTTGAGGGTGTTGAGCAAAGGGATGGGGGAAATGTGCCTGCCACCAGGGAGGCTGCTGGGCTGGTAAATGAACCATACAGACAGTAGGGTACTGAAACTGAAACAAAGCATTCTGGATGGGAGAAAATGGAATTGTTTCTTGATGTGGAAATAAGTGCGGCTGTTCAGATAAGTGCTTGCTTGTCAAATAAGATGCAGGTTGCATCAAAGGATTTCTCAGAGATTCCTGACTGTCCATGTGCATGATCTGTTGCTGGGCCAGGTGGAGGGGCCCTGAACTCAGCTGGGCACAAGGACCCACCCCTTGCTTCCCTGGGTCATCTGGCGGAAGAGGCGGAAGCACAGAGGATGGGCCGTGGAGCCATGTGGCCCTGAGGCCCGCATGCAGCTGCTCCATTTGCTCTTGCTTCACACTGGGATCCACACCGGCCTCACTCTGGGCAATTTCTGGGGAGCCACTGAAGGAAGCCTGCCGTACCAGAAAGCATTTCTTCCTCTCCCGGGACGGTGACAATGTTGAGGCTGATGCTCCTGCCATGGGAGCATGGGACAAATTCCCATAATCAAATGATTTGCTCCGAATTTCTGGAACTTCTGTTGGCTGCGGACAAGGCATCTGCTCGGAGGAACAGCGTCTCATCTCTTTTTGATGGTGATGGCCCGGAACAGACAGGGAATATGAACCAGCAGGGACAGTCAAAAACTCCGAATGCTTCCCAAACTCATCCTGCTTAGGAGGCACAGTATGCTTAATGGTTTCTTCCCTTTCAAAAGACATTGAAAAGCTGGAGCTGTGGGACAAGTTGCTTTCTTGACTGGGGCTGCGAGAGAGGCCTGTGCCTGTGGATTCAAAACTGGACTCCCCGGAGGAGTGCTCCATATCTGCAAGTCGCAAGCGCTTCTTTTTGGGTGGCAGCTTCTCAGCAGGGAGCTGAGAAAGCGTCTCACTCCTCTGGGGCCACTGAAATTCCTCCACAGGCTTTTCTGGTTCTTTGCTCTGGGCTCCCTTCTCTTTCTCTGGTTTATCGGGCTCCTCGGTAACGCGAATCTCAGGGACCTGAATGTTGTGCTGGCGAACCAGCCGAGGCTGTGCGTGAGAGGACTGCTGCTGTACCTGTGGGGACAGAGCTGGTTTCCCTCCACCTTCTGCGTTTTCCACACTAGGAGCCCACTCTGGGCTCACCGGGGCTTCTGAAATCTCATTGTCACATGTCTCAGAGGGAGAAGGAGCTTTATCTTGTGTACTTGCTACGAGTTCAGCTGACTCAGACCTTTCAAATGAATTGGGTCGGCTCAGCGAGTTTGTGTGCTGAATCACAGAGATCACATTTCCAGGAGGTTTCCTACCCACCAAGTCTGACATCTTATCAGAATCAGTGGTTGGCGGTGACTCCTCGGACCCCAGAGATGGACTTCCGGACTGCAGTTGGGGTCGACCTGGGTCAAGGCGCTCCGAGAGACCATGAGAAGTATTCTCAAGTCCAGCCATGGCAAAGCCACTTCTTACTCCTTCCTGCATCTGCAGTTTGGGGTCATAATCTGCAGCCAACATGCTCATGGCAGTGCTGACGCCGCCGCCGCAGACCATGGGAGTGTCCTCCTCATCTCCTACACTCTTCTCCTTCCGACGTTTCCTGTTTTCACATGTAGTTCCAAACATGGTTGGCACTCCCTGCAAAGGCATTGCAGGATCCATAAAATATTCTCCTCCATGTTTTAAAGAACTTAAACCGGAAATGTCCCTGTAGCTTTGCTTTGGTGTTTCAGAATCTTCCCACTTCTTATAAGGTTTCCGGCAGACATCGTAGTCATACCCAGTCCTGTCCCCAGGAATCACTTTCTTTTCCTTCAAGGATGAGCTGGCAAGACTCTTGGACATCCTTCCGGGGTGCTCAGCCTCCATGTGCCCCTCTTGGACCGATGGCAGCTCAAAGGCTGCCTGTCTTCTTAACATTCGCTGAGGCGGCATGCCTACGGTGCCTGGGTAGAACACGTCATCGGACCCTGTCATCCTCTCATCAAATGAGTGGCTTCCTCTCAAAGAGGGAGGAATACTTAAATTTGTTGCTGAAGAAGTTGGCATTGAGTTACTTCTAATAAGGGGTGAAGAGTCTACAGGAGCTTCTAAGAGAATTGGATTGCTGCCTGGGAAATTTGTTGGATAAAGTTTTCCTTCATTCCTGACAGATGATGGAATAGTCTGAGGTTGCCTGAACTCACTGTTGAATTTAGTGGACCTCAAAATGCTTGTTTGACTGGAGTCCACTTCTCCCTTGGTGGGGATCAGCTGTGAGACAGGATCCTCAAACATCTTGACATCTAACCTGGTGTTTACGTGAGGTAATGGTTCCATGATACCCTTCCTCCCCAAGGTGGCACGCTCCTGACCCGTGGGCGTAACACTGAGTGCATTCCTCGGACTAAGCCGACAGTATTTTCCAAAGATGATTTCTTCATAAGACTTAGCATTTGTGTTAGGAGGGCTTATTTGCTGCTCTGCACTTTCTGAGCGAGAAAAGTAACCTGAATCAGTGCTTCCTTTACTGTGTGGGCTCAGAAGATTGAGAGATGGCTCAGAATCTTGTCCTTTTTTCTCTGACAGTCTTAGTGCAAGTTTCTGTTTAACGGTGTGAGAATCATCAGCCTTAGTATTTAAAGACGGATTTGGTAGCATATCAGAGCCGATATACTGAGAGCTTTCATTGGGTAGTGGAATCCCACTTTTGGGAATAATCAAAATCGGCACCTTCATTGGGCCGCCCAAGGATTCTTCCAAAGACCCATGGTAGCCTCCTCTACTGGCAATATCCAATGGGATGGGCGGGCCAGGGCTCATTTTGTCAGAAGTCTCAGCAAATAAAGAGCTCTCTTCATCTGTATCTGTACTCTGTTCACCATCTGAATGTATTTCTGCTTCTACATCAATAAAACCAGCTTCCAGGTCCAATTTCGATACAGCTGACTCTGTGAAAGGTACTAATCCTGCCTTAATTGCATGGGCATGTGACTTCCTGTGCTTGTACAAATTACTCTTTGTCTTGAAAGAGAAACCACAAGGTATACATGGATACGGCCGCTCACCAGTATGGGACCTGATGTGTTTTTTCAGAACGCTTGGTTTGGCACACGCCCTGCTGCAGTAGGGACAAATGTACTTGCCGGGCTTTTTGGGTTTGTGCTCTTTCTTGTGAGCATCTTCTGCCTGTTCGATACTTTTCTGGGAGTATTGGCTGTAAGCGGGGTTCAGACTTGAAATCTTTTTTCTAGGATAACCACCACTGTGGCCGTGTATAGGAAAAGGAAATAAGTCCTCAGAGGCAACCGGTGGCAAAGGGCCAGGGAATAGCCAGGGAGGGCTTTCCATGCTCTGATGTGGCTTGCTGCTGTGCATGACCCCCTGTGGCAATGAGTGCTGAGGGAAAGACAGTGAATGTTGGCATGAGTAAGGACTCGGACGGTGCAGTGGATATTGCTTGTCTGAGACTGGCTGCACCACTTCGGCAGGTGAGGGCAGCTTCCCAGAAGCAAACAGTTGTGCTGATGCTGTGTTTCCGATTTGCTCAGGATCTATTTGTGGTTGCCGCTGTCCTTCCTGACTGCCAAAAGTGCTCATCTTAACAACAGCTGATTGCTCCTGCCTCCATCTACCTGATGCTTTATCAGTTTCTCCAGGCCTTGAGGTAGCTTTTTGTCCTAGCGCTGTGTCCCCGGTGTCCATTTTGTTACGCAAGGTCTTAAGTGCTAGTTTGCCTGAAAGCCGTGCAGACTACTCATGGAGTGTCTCTAAAGCTGTGCTTTCAAAAGCTCAGTTGCTTCCATGTTCCAGGTCGTCTGCAAACCTGCTGATTGTCCCTTCTCTTTGGAACCTTCCACGCCCACACTGTAGTCAACGGGCATCAGATGGAAATGTCCTTGGACCAGGTTATAACACAGTTCTCTCCATCATTGAAAAGTCCATCCAAAAGCTAAGTGTAAATCGACAACGATTTCTTATGGCATTTGAATATTTTCAACTGGGATGAAACTGGGATGATGAATAAGATAAATTTTTGCCCATCAACTACAGCAAAGTTTAATTGCCAATTTCACTAAGATAAAATGACCTGAAGGAAGAGAAAACAAAGATTGTCATAACAGTCATCAACTAAGAAAACAAAGCCAACCCTAAATTATCAGTCTCAAAATGGATAAATTAAAAATGATTTTCAGGGCTGGGGATTCAGCTCAGTGGCACAGCACCTGCCTGGCAAGCGCAAGGTCGTGAGTTCGATTCTTGGTACTGGAAGAAAAACAAAAAACGAAACAACCAAAAAAATGATTTTCAAGAAAATTTTGTAGCTATTGCATTAATTCCACAGTGAAAAGATATTCATGTCACACAGCATTGTAAGAATAAGTCTTTTCCATGTTTGAACTTTGGGCTGGGAGTACTGGTTTAGTGGTACAGCACGTGCTTAACATGCATGAGGCCCTGGGTTTCAATCCACAGTACCAAAAAAAAAAAACAAAACAGCATTTGAAGGAAAACTGTATAGTATACAAGTTTTAAGGCTTGTATACTAAAAGGTATTACACATCTATAAAAGATATATTTTATAGCTTAATGTAAACTATACACTTCTATATAACATTACATAACAAAATCTGTATTAATGCAAAATATGAGTATAGTATAAAACATACATATATAGAACATGATTTAAAACATTTATTAATATAAATATTTTATATAACATTAATATAATATATTTTATAGCTTAAAATAGTGATTAATAGTTAGATCAAGGATAGAAGGATCAAAGACTGTCACAGAATGTCAGGGAAGGTAAAAGAGTGCATCTAAACAAGGCAGTCATAAGAGTTTCAAAACATGGAAAACAAAGCCCATTTTGGCGGTAGTTTAAATGTGAAATGATGCCAGGGAGATAGCTCAGTGGCACAAGCACCTTCCTGGCAAGCGAAAGGTCCTGAGTTCGATTCCTGGTACCAAAAAAATAAAAATGAAAATGAATGATTACCTGAATGGTTCAGGGTGTTCATGGGCATGATTGTCTTGATGCTTCCTAGATATCCAAAAAAAATGCAGTTAGGATAAATCATTCCATTAAATATACACACACATATATACACATATGTACACCCCTTTATATGCATCAATTAGACAGCTTCTTGTGAGAACATGACCAATTCTCATGACAAATTGTTTTCCTTCACTGTCTGAAAATCATTACTTTTAATGAAACTCAGAGCTCCACCACTGAAAATTATACATATATCACTCCCCATCCTCTGGTTGACACAAAAGATGTAACTTTGCATAATACATAAACTTCAAGTGAACTAAGAAAATAGAATTTTATAGCAAAAAGACTGGAATAATATAATAAATTATTAAACAGACTACAGTGCTCTCATTTAGTAATGAGGTAATACTTTACAGATCAGACATTTAACTTATGTTTGACAAGTATAAATTAAAACCATCACACCATAACTAGACACGTCTTATTCACTGAAGACATAACATATAATAGATGTACTAAATAAAATTCAAAAACAACACAATTTTCATATTGGATGAAAAGATGAAGAATGACTTATGTAAAACTCAAAAGCAAGTATTTAATGGTCAGAACAAAACATACCTAGAACATGAAGTTAAACTGCTTTTGCGGTTAATTTTTAGGACAAGGAGGCCAAAGGGAAAAAGTCATGTCTACTTTTTAATTTTTAAACAATCAATTCTGCTATGGTTGACATGGGATCATCCTCTATTCCAACAGCATTTACACTGATACCTGTGCTCCTAACTTTGCTCAATAGTGGAACCGAACATCAGACTTGAAAAAACCCGTATGGGCCGAGTTAGTCACATATTACGTCTCTCCATGGACGCAAAGGGGTGGCTTCAGTCTAAGCTCCACTCTCACCCAAAAACATCTAGTGTTTGAGTTAGTGAATGAAAATATCTGTCATTGTGCTTTTTTTTCCTTGTGCTTTGAGGAAAATATTGTAACCATGGCTCCAAAGAAAGATTCCGATACCAGTAGTAAAGTTGAAAGGAAAACTGTGAGAACCACGATAGGGTTAAAGAAAGAAATCATTGTGAAATTTGTTAATGTCCTGGAAAAATGAATTTAAAAGTGTAATTGTGGGTCTCAGAACCAATTATTTGGTTTTCCATTATTTCTTATAGGAAAAATACATTCAGTTCTCAAACTCTTCGTTGTTCAAACACCGAACGAAATTTGGAACGAAATGAGTTTGAAAACTGAGGTATCACTGTATTATCCAGAAAGTTTTTAAGATTCAAAATTTGATCTCTGTTAAAAACACAGTAACTCAATTATGCAAATAGCTTCTGTCAGGAAAATCTCTTCTTCTGAATGTAGGAAACAGGTAGACTTCCTAAGATAAGTGATGCCCTACTATTTATGTATTCAGAAATCCCAGACCCTGCTTCTCAGTCCTGGGTCTTTCAGGAAAAGCCTCTTGCTGTAGATCTGGAAGCCCTGACAGCATGAAGACCCCCTCCAACCTGCATTCCTCGGAACACAGCACCGAACTTTTCCCTGCAGGGCAAGGCTAGGGAGCTGGCTATCATTTTTGTTTCACATAAAACTTTTATATTAGATTTTAAACATATTTGAGGATGTACTATTCTGTCCAACACACTCCTTGGGGAAGCTTCCACTAACTGCTACCCATAAAAATCACTTCCCTTCTTGGAGTTTCTGAGCCATATAGAGAAGTGTAGGTGGGAGAGGAAATGAGTGATGGGTCTCTTGGGGAATTTATTGATCATATTCACGAACCAAATAATTCACAAACCAAATAATTACAAATGTGGACTTCTATTAATTGCTTGTCTATCACTGCTCTGTTTTGGAAATTGAAAAGAAAAATCTGCAGTGGAAATGATCCATATCATACATCCATTACTGCCTATGGTATATCTTTTTCTTTAAAACCAAGCAGGATTTGGGAGTTTTAAAACTTAACTGAGGAAAAGGACTTCATTGTACAAACCATAGTAAGGCTTTAGGAATCTAATCCAAAGTTTACTTTTTAAAAATGATACTTGGACCAAGTGACACAATTCTTCCAGAAAATGGCATACAGTGTTGAGCTTGTATTTTATCATCAAAATATATGAAAATGCTTGTAGATTGAAAAATACTCTTGTAAATATATTAGAGAAGAAAATCTACATTCAGTGATCACTGAGTGTAGGGAAATTCTTTGCACTTCATATTACAAATCATCAGATGTACTATTGTATATTCCACAACTTTTGCTTAATTTTCTTGATGTAGATCTATTTAGAACCACAAAGATCTATAGTAATATGGTTGATTTCAGCTATATCTCTCTTTATGATCATATAGATTCTTTATGATCATATAGATTCTATTTGTTTTTCAGAATCTTTAATAGTATGTTAAAAGTAAATCCCAGTGTTTTACCAATCAATGCATATGTTTAAAAATGGAATATGAGGACAATTCTCCTATGAAAAGAATACAGCCAGTTATCATTTTATTCACTGGGGTTTCTTTTTATGGTAACCAAAACCATGCAAAGTCATTTTTAGCTCCCACTGCCAACAAAGGAGCGGTACTCCAAACACAGTTTCACATTCACATTTAAAATTTTCCCTAATGCTTTTCAGTGCTAGGAGGATAAAACTCAGAGGCTATGACTTGAGTTTCTGTGGATGATGTTACAGCTCATAAGCATCCTCCAGTCAGCAAAGATAGACATTGTCTAGCAAGCTCATTACACTTTGCAGAGTAGGGTAATATTGAAAAAGGTATTCCCTTCTGTGCGACTATTTCAGAGGTAATGGAAGAAAAGAAACAGAAGCAAAAGAAAAGAAAATGGTCATTACATGGAAGAGATGCCAGTTTTCTAGAAGCGTGACTTCTCCTTTGGCCACTCCTCAGAGCCCCACTCAAATATCTTTACACCCAGTTAAATACTTTCCTCAGACCCCAAAAAGGAAGGCCTAGAAACAGTTTCCTGCAAAGAGCTCCTCTGAGGTCTCCTCAGGGTAACAGCTGGGTGGGATTGGCAGCCAGGCAGTGCTGCTCTGAACATGAATAAAGAACTACAGTATCCGAGGTTGTCCTTCTGGGATCTTTTGCATAGAAAAACACTATCTCAGGAAAAAAATTTAACTCAGGAAATTAATCATTACTTGATTGGAGGCAAAAGTCAAGTGAGCATTAAATAATAACATCCTATATCATAATGGAACGAAATGACTAGAAACCAACACTACTTCTCTGCTTCCAGTATTTTAATAACGCGACATTTCTTTAAAATTAAAATGGTTATTTGGTCTTTTTTTCTGGAGAATCTGATGGTATGTCACTTACAAACAAATATATGTCTCATAATAGTATTATCAAATAAAATTTTAGAAGGTAATGTCATATTTGTTTTGAAAATGCCTTGGATCAACTAATGAAATATCTTTAAGAATACAGAACATGTCAGAGCACCACCGCTTTAACGCCAACGACCGTTACCCACTCCCCTAGCTACTGCTTAGAAGCACAGGCTCAGAGGGTACCGGATGAGGGTAAAAGGACTCACCAGAAAAGCGTGACCAGTGCCAGAGCCCAGCTGAATACAGACTTATTTCCACAGGATGATTTTAAAAGGGAACTTTCCTGAGAGCCAAATTCATTATAAATACTTCTTTTAGTAAAAATTCCCATAACAACCTCAGTCTTTCTAAAATGAGCCAACTGCCAATGTGAGAATACTATATAGTATATTACTTTATGGATAATACTGTACATTGTACATGAAACCCTGCTAAGCAATTCTGACAGATTTTCAGAGAAAAGTAAAACTAGTGGAATGCTCCCCTTCCCATTTGCCACCAATACAACCTAATTTGCTATTTAAAGCCTAATGGAAACTGAACTGTATTTTTCCATGTGGGCTCAGGGATGCAGATGCCACCATAGATATTTGTAGTTTGTATATCTAGCAAGACATTTTATAACTTAGTTTTGATTATAGCATGTGGTTTTTCATATTTTGACACAATTTTTTTCAACTATTTACCAGTACGATTTCACTTGTCCAAGGGCTTCCTTTTCTCATTATATAGCAAATCTTATTGCTATAAGGATTAGTACAGATTTATTGAGTAGAATTTCCGTGGAAACAAACTTTGCTGAAATTTTCTCAAATGAAGTTATCTCAAAGAGGTAGAGATTGGGATTAGCCTATTATGAAAAAAAATTAAAGCTCTCACATTTGTCTCTCGAAATAGAATTTTCGTCATTTCTCCCCTGATTTGATGAGTTCATGTTAGGACAAAACTGCTTTGCAAGTTAAATGTAAAAACAGTAGAAGAAAATAATGAATTTTAGTTATTAACCTGTTATCCTCATATCAAACTGCATCACAACCGCCTTTGCTTCCTAAGATGCCAGCTCTCTCCACAGGAACTCATGCACAACTTCTGGGAATCTGAAGGAAGAATAAGAAGATGTAAATGATGGTGACTGATGACACTTACAATGAATTTCATAGCATGCTTTCGCTTCACCCACAGACACTGCCTGCCATTAGGAAAGAAAATCCGGAACTGTATCATTCAGCAGCATTTTCCTTTTTAAATTTAAGGAGAAAATTCTCCTTCTTTTAACATAGTGTGAGAATCTTTTAAATAAACACTTGTGCTCACACTTGTAACAGGTAGAGTAGAGGTCACTATGAAAATAACACCAGAGTTAAAGTCCAATGCCTTGGAAGTAGGAAATATGCCACTGTAGTCCATGCTGCCATCCTGCCTTACAGCTGTGATTCCCACAAAGCATCTTTTGGACAATCATCAACTAAACTTCATAGTACGATTCTCAGATAACCTTGCAGCAAATTCTTTTTTTAGCAGTTATGTTCTGTGCTAAAATTAATTTCTGAGCAAAGAATCCAAAACCAACCAAAGTAAAATCCAGAGTCCTCACAGACACTGGTAAGTAACAAGGAAGGGGAATTTCTCAGAATTAATACCTATCTAAATCGGATCAAAAGAAAGGCATGGAAGAGCAAACTGTGTAATCCAAATAGATTTACCAAGCAAGCGTCATAAGGTGGTTTAGCTCTTCGTGTAAAAGTAGAAAACATTGCTACACTACCCAGAGATGGTTCCCTTACATTTGCTATTTTTTAAAAAATTGTTCTTTCTTTTTAACAAATTACTTCCAAACCTCTCATGAGAAGAACACAAGCACTAAGGAATAACAGTTAAATGTGCCTTCCCTCACTACCCCTTCATATAAACATTCCAAGTGCAGAAAGGAAGTAGTTTGCCTTCATTTTCCCCCTTTTCTGCACATCGCAGCAGTAGGACTGCGGGACACCCTCTGCACTTTAAGACATGAATCATCACAGGCAAGTAGGCCCACTCGGTTCCTCAAAAGACACAAAAGGTACAAAAATAGTGTTTGCAATTGAAGCAAGAATCACGTCAGCACCAGATGAATGTGGGTGGTCAGATAAGATTCTACTGTTGCAAAGGGCAAATTATTAAGCAAACATTGGATTTATTTTCTTTTTTAAACATTGTTCTCCTTGCCTCAAATCAGCCATTTGTAGCACTCAAAATGACACCTGACAAACTCAACTCTTCTCAAAACTGAAAGTTCAAATGCCAAAGAACATGGTTGATTACCACGGAGAAAACAGTGGTAGTTTCCAAAAAGGAAAAGATAATCCTCTATAAGATATTAACTATATCTATACACCTATATCTTAACACACTAAGTATCTCTCTTTTTAAAATAAAAGTGCTTTAAAAATATGCCTTGGTAATATGACCTAAGCTAAAGTAGAACATGGTATGTCTCAGAAAAGAAAGAATAAATCACTATGTTATTTTATACTCCAAGCAAAATTTACTCAAGACATAAACGGCCAAGATTCTACAGATACAGCTATGTACTGCGAACAAAATGTGGCAGTATTCAGTGACTACCTATGACTGATAATCCCATAGTTACTGCACTAAGAAGGAAGAAAGACAAGGAGAGCTTAATTCCCAGCAGGCCAGGACCAACAGGGAATCATTTCCCTTAGGAGCTGTGACAGGGCAGCATTCTCGGTTCTGACCCTGCTTTTCCAGTCTTACTTTCTGGGACATGTGCCATCGCAAATGGGAAATATGCCTCTTGTGACATGCACATGCATATATTTGAAACTTTAAGATGACAGAAGATCCCTTGCTCACCCAACAAGAGCATTCAGAAACTGGTTAATGATTACAACTCATGATCTCTTTTCCAGATAATCACTGTGAGATTAAAAGAAAAATCTAGGTGATACTAATATGAAAGATACGACATTCATTTGAGGGATTTCCTCCAAATCATTTTCTTGCAAATTGGAATCAATAGTCGCCTTTGTGAAGGAGGTGATTACCATTCCTATTAAAATGAAAACATGGAGACACCATCTCAGACAATTTTTTGCATTAATTTTAAGTGAGGTTTTGTGCCAGTTTCTTTAAAAGAAAACTCCTTCCTCAAACAGCTCTTGATAATGTGACAAGGCATGCTTATGTTCACTAAAATTCAACAGTTCACATGGGAGACAATATAATAAAAGTCAAAAGTGCCATTTCACTAACTTTACTTTTAGGTTATTAGACTCATGAAAAATTACAAGGTAATGAAATCTTACTATTTAATAAAACTAACAAGTTTTCAGAAATAGTGTTAACAAATTTTGTTCAAGATTCTCAAGTTATTTAAAATGCATTTCTAAATATGAGGTGAAAATTATTTTTCACTGTACTAAGTACAGGCTGATTTCCCTGTCCACTTCACATTTACAGAGAAGACCCTTGGATATAGTTTACATCCTTCCTCTCTTGTTTATAACACTGTTTCTATTCCAATCATTTTTCAGCCTTTCTACTCTTAGAAGCAAAAAAAAATCCCTAGCATTAGATATTTATTATTATGGATGCTTACAGGTTTTTATTACTAGCCAAGCAAAACTGACCTAATACTAGGTAGGAGTCTACTCTTCCAAATCAAGTTATGGTCTACTGGCTTAACACAGCTCTTAGATTAATTTTTCAAGAAGGTGAGATTTTGAGGGAACCCTCTTTCTACCAATCATCACCACTGTTTTTTCCTGAGGCTAAACAAACATATACTAGTACTGTACTTACCCAAACTATGGCCCACCTTTATTTTTGCTCATTTTTAGGATATTATAAAAATATCTTAAAAAGTAGTTTTATATATGGTAGTTATAAAAGTAGTTATATATGTTATGTTTTTTATATGCAGTTCAAGACTATTATTCTTTATTTAAAAAAACAAGGTTTAAAAAATGATGGTTTGGGGGGCTGGAGATTTAGCTCAGTGGCACAGTGCCTGCCTGGCAAGCACAACATCATGAGTTCGATTCCCAGTACCGCAAAAAAAAACAAAAAATGATGGTCTGCCAGGTGGACATATGATACACCTGTCTGACAGGATAACCCTTACACTGTAGATGACAACTGTCACAATTAAAAACAATCATCATTTACATAAACTATGTGAAAAGGACCAACAGGACCTGGACAGAACCCATCCACCTCTAATGTCTCAGTTAAAAGAAATGTTTAAGAATGAAAAGTTTAGAAGAATGAACACTACACTTTGTCCCCTAAAGAGATGTTGCTCTTTAATTTCACAGGAGGGAGTAGAAAGGATTCAAAAACAAGGCTGACAACTGAAGAAGGAAGAGAAACCAGTGTTCAGAACACTACCATCAGTCTCACAAGCATTCTGAAGAGAATTCTTTCTCCTTTATCAAAGAAATAAAAAAGACTCTGATGGTCCATTGTTCCACTTTGGAGTGGAACAAGAGTGGCAAAGAGAAGAGGATGTTGGGAGATGCTAGAGAAGACAGGTGAAGGCACCATGGGCTGGAATCTCTCTCTCTCTCTCTCTCTCTCTCTCTCTCTCTCTCTCTCTCTCTCTCCCCTTCACACACACACACACACACACACACACACACACACACACAAACACACACATCCCAGCCCAGTAACTATACACTTGTATCTTTAGAACAGTTTCAATATGAAAGTAGAGGTTAAAGTTGGGTTTTGATGTAAAGAAGATAAGGTTACAATGATCTATTGATAAAGGGAAATGTAATAATTTGGGACCATAAGACAATTTATTGCCAAGAAAATGCAAAAGGTTTGGAAAAGTCAAGAGGGTGCCAGGGAAGAGGAACTCCTCTAGTTTTCACAGGAAGAGCTCAAGCACATGATTCCCAACAAGCCTATGCTATCTTTTGCTTAGGATCTCAGTTCTAGAAATGACAATGTATACATGTTATGGAAACATCACACTGCATACCATACATGTGCATAGTTATTATTTGCTAACTTAAAAATAAATGTAGAGGCTGGCCATGTGGTTCAGTGGTGAAATGTCTGCCTAGCTCAGGGCTTGATCTCAGTCCACTATTGAAAAAAAAAACAAAAAAGATTGCAGAGTTACCTTTGGTTTGCCATTGTTTTTGTGGAGCACAAAAGACAAAACAATATATAAAATAAAATCATTAAAAAACCAAGTACATAGGTGTTAGTAATTGTCACTTAAATCTCCTTAGTTATGTTTCCTATTTTGTGACACTTTCAGATACTTACTGAAGACTTCCTATATGCCAGAAAAAGAGCTAAGTTTACAAAACACAAAAAAGGAAAAAATGAGCAAGAATACTATATATGAGTTCACAGCTTTAAGAGGGAGATGTCTGAACAGACAAGTACTTTAGGTATTTTGACATAAATATAAAAGTAATACAAGGGTGAACCCAATCCAGAGAATTATGAAAGATTTTACAGAGGCAATCCACTGAGCCAAGTTTTATAGAAAATTATGTATGCTAATAGGCCAAACCAGACAGCTTTCAACATTAGCTTTAGAGATAAATGTACTTGTCAGATGAAATAAAAATACAAGACTCTTGTCATTCCATTTCTCTATGATTGTGTATACTCCTTCAGTGTAATGGAATTTTGGGTTCACCAAGATGCTTAGGGAATTAGGTGTTCTAGTTAATACAACCCATGTTTAGGTAAAGAACATGAAGACAATTATTTTTGTTTTAACATCTGTTAGTGATTATATTCTCAAAAGTACATTAGCCTTCTCTTTGAGTTAATTACAGTGAATGAACATAATTTAATCTTTCCTTGGTGATTCAGGATCGTGTAGTGTCCTGTAGCAGTCAGTCTGCATCCTGGCTACACTCTTCTGGACTGGTTGTGCCCACTCTCCCCATATGCGACCTTAAACACATGTTGTGTTTTCCAAGATCGTATTTGATGACTTTGGCATCAAATAAATCATATACCTGGCAAATGTGTTTTAGAAGCAAGTAAGTAACTGTAAACTTCTGTCACTGTCTAATTTTTGAGCTTATTTTTATTTAGATGGAGAGTATTTGATACTGTGAAAGGATTTCAAAATCACTGAATTCATCAAGAAACTAACAGATGAAAAAGGGAACTAGAGAAGCCCAAAGTCTTGCTTAGGGCCTCACGGCCCATTATGATGATTCTAGTCAATAGCTTAGGTCTCCAAGGTTTCAAGCCATTTCTTTTCCACTACTCATACTATTTCCTCTTATTGAAAGTCTATTAATCTGGTTTTATTACAGAAACCAAATACACGAGGAAAAGAATGAAGCCTGAAAACAACTGCTCTTGACCTTTGGAAGAGCAAAGACATTTATAAAATCTGTACTTTAAAGTTAAATCAGTCGAGGAGACAGAAGATAACTGCAGCTAAAACAAATTCCTCCTTGAACTATTCATCACTGTTTCCAGGAAAAGAAATCGTAAGTGTAATGAAAATTTTAATTTTCTCAAAATGAGTGTTATCAAAATTAAGTGTCAGCATACTCAAATTCTACCAGTGCCACATTATTGAATATGAAAAATAAAACTATTACTTAATTCACAGTCATTTCTCAGCACCAGCTGTTTTCTATTATCAAGCTTCTTAACATGCAAAACCTTTAACTTATATATTTTAATTGTGGTCCTCAGATTATCTTCCTAAAACAAGGGGAGGCCTTTATCTACAGTCACTGGGGGTAGGCTTCTTGTTTCCGAATTCCAAAGTTTCACCACGGAGGCCTTGGAGATACGACAATGGCATTTCTACAAGTGTTTCCACGGAATGGTGCATAGTGCATTGTTTGACCAAAGGGTACAGCCAAGTACACGATGCTCCTTTGTTTGTTTTTGTTTTTGTTTTTGATGATGCTGGAGAAAGAACCCAGGGTCTTGTGGCATGTGAGGCAAGTGCTCTACTACTGAGCTCCATTCCAGCCTGCAGGTGATGATGTGTACAATTCACAATAATTTTTGTTTTCTCATTTGTGCTACATCTTCTTTTTTCCTTTCAAATCCCTCTGTCCTATCTCTAAATGTTAGTATGACAGGTAAACAAGTACTCAACTAAGCAATCTTAAATATTTGCTCTTTAGCTAAATACCTGCAGGAATAAGGATAAAAGCAAGAGGGATGTATTTGAGTACTCATTACAGTGACAGCCATGACAGAACAAAGGCAAAACTGCAATGCATTGTTTTCTCAAGTTTTACCTTTTACAGTGGTGGAAGAGCACCCAATAACAATGGAAACAATACCCAAAACAATAAAAACGTAACTAAAAACTTGAATTACATCTCATATTTCAGGCTAATCAAGATGATTAACTCTAAGCCACTATTTTTGAACAAATTCAAGACATAGTAAAAACTTTAAATGTCATTTTTTTGCTTTCTTTAAAGCTGAAAAACACTCCTATACTCTGTGAAAACTGATCAATACTGACTGTAGAAATGTTGTTGGATTTAGACATATAAACTATTTGTTAATATCTGGAAAATAGATTATTTGCTTTATTAAATTAACCACATATGAAACATATTGAAGTCCAAAGTCATTTGACTATCCCAAAGGACACCAGAGAGTGGCTTGCACAGTAAGAGGTCAGGGGCCATCTGTCAGATGAATGGATGAATGTGAAGTAAAGTAGATGAAACAATGAATGAACACGTTGATGAGTGTGTGTCCCACACCTGGAAAAAGCCCTTCTTGACTACTGACCAAAACACTGCATTATAAACCCTTAAGCAAGAAGCAAGGAAAAGTTGTCAGCAAATCCAGTACCACGTCCAGGACAATTGAGGAAACGGAAGTCCAAAGGGACAGCGTGACGGATTTAACTGGGTTTGCAGAAACCTCAAACCTAACACAGCTTTAGTCTCAGAACTTCTGGTGCTTTTCCAGCTCCTTAACACAAAGACAAATTTTTGTTGGTAAATGTTGATAGCTATAGAAGTTAAGCTAAGTTGTATTACCCACTTAAATAGACAAAATGTCTATTTTAAAGTAAAATAATAAGCTTAAACATCCAGCAAACATTTCACCAAAAAAAAAAGAGGCAGATTGCATTAGGCTGAAATCTCTTTGCCCTAAGTGTAAGCAATAAGATACTAATCTTACTTGATCTTTCTAATTTCCCACTGTTTCCCTGTCCCCTTATTGAATGGATTAGTCATTTTCATTGCTAAGGACCTCCAAGGCTGATTCTGTGAATACTTAGGCTAAGTCCACAAATATGAAGACCACCAAAACCCACGGGAAATGCAGGTGGCTTCTGGAATAGAATTTGAGGCATCTGAGGCAACACAGGCATCAATTTCTGCCTCGTCCCAACAGTCATAACAGGCAAGGCATGCTGACATAAATGGCCCACAGGTATAAAATACACCCCTCGCCGGAGCTGCTCATAAATACTGCTACCTTTCAGATCCCGAGAGTATAGCACATTTGAATTTAAAGCTACCTTTACAACATTACATTTTTAAAACCTGTCAATGTCTCATTTCGAATTGGTTGCTAGAAAGCTAAGATCTGACCTTTTTGTAGGAAGTATTGCATCTAGGCTTTCTAAGCACGTGTTTCCATCCCTAGCATCAATTCTCCCTTCAAATCCTACTTCTACCCGTTCCCACTGTTTAAATTCATACTGAATAACCAGCATACACCTTTCAATAACAGGGACTATTCTAAAAGACATAATAAATGTAGCCAGGAACTGCTTCCAAAATTGAATCTATTTGTATATTTCAATCATATTTGTACAATACAGTGGTAAAACTAATTGGTTCCAGGTACATGAAAAGTAATGAAAACTCCTTGAATATATATCTGTTCCTTTACCCCTCAACTGCATTGATTAAAAATGAAAATGCAACAGAGAAGGTACATGCAACACAACTTGATAGAAGCACTATTTCCTTCTCTGAGAAACTGCATATGAATAATATGGAAATAATATGGTCAAATTATATTATCTTTGAGACATGGTCAAATTTCCAGCAACTGTCAAAGCTCAATGGGAGACATGGTAAATGTATCTGACATATTCTTGGACACAAATAACTCACACTGGCAGATCCTACATTTAAACCTTGTGCGGTGCACTGAGCAGTGGGATAAAGGTTTTCTATTTGTTGAACAACTATGTGGTTAAAAAATCGGGTTTAGAGGAATGTACTTTTACAGGTTTGAATCCATTTGATCTCAGAGCATTTCAAGTCTTAAAACAACCTCACTTTTTAAGGTATAAGCATCAACTATCCTAAGAGTTGCTCAAATTTTTAAATGATAAAGAGTCCAAAAACCATGTTTGATGTCATTTTGATTAACTAATTATATATCATTTAATTTGATCCTTTTCAAGTAAACTCAAGTGCTAGAGAATATGTGTGGAATCCCTGATTTGGGTTTCACTCAACATTGACCAATATCTAATATGGCATACTGACTTAATTTCTATATCTACACACCTATATAAATAATTTAAAATGCATAATTTAAACAATACAGCACAAATTATTCACCCAGAAAAAAATGAAAATAAATTTTTAAATGCATTTGTTTTAGCTTTGAAAGTAACCAAAATTTGCAGGTCCACAAATTAGTTCAAGTCACACAATATTCAGTACCTACAACATTAGCTGATGTTTTGGGAATCTCACTTTCATTTTTTCTTATCCACCACTTAAGGAAAAAGAATTTGTGTGGAACAAATTTACTAAGAATTCTTCAGAGATGTAGCTCGGTGGTACAGCACTTGCCCAAGGTGCACTTGATCACTAGCACACCAAAAAAACAATTTTAAAAACAAAAATAAAGTTTTATTAGCAGAATTCTATTCAAATCAAACAAGAGAAAAAATTAAGTAAAAACATAAGTACCTAAAAGGAGAGATTATGAAATTATTCAGTGTATCATATTATCTAATTTCTATCAGGCTTTCTCTAGTTTCATTGAGGGTCTTAGGACAAGGTGCCAAAATTAATTTTATTATAGCATCTGCTTCTTGACTTAAACACGAATGTAGATTACTTGGACAAGTAGATTGGATTTTTTTAACAGAAAATGAGCAGAACAATGTAAAGAAAAATGTTTTAGTAATGTCTTATCTATTCAACCTTGAATCTTTCTCACGCAAGAAGAATATGAAAAACTGAGACTCAGAAAGTTGAGGCAATTGTCAGCGCAATTTCCAAAAGGTCACATCAGCAGGGACCAGCTGCTTGGCCAGCATAAGACGAGATCCACGGACCACAGATGGACATTTGTTCAACGTCTTGAACAAGTGAATCACTCACTTTGTTTAAGCTTGAGTTTCCTAATATGCAAAATAGGAATAAATAAAAGTGCTGGTCCCACTTTTATACTACTGTACTGCTGAGCCAAAATTGAGATGACACATAAAGTGGCCTGTCAATTTTAAATACCAAAAAACAGTCAAAATAGTTTAAATCACCAAGTAGATATTGTTGTTGCCATTGACGCTAATGAACAGAGTAGTTTTGTTGCTGACTGAAGAAATCAAACTAGAAGAAATTCGGAGGCCCAAGTCCTAACTCACACTTCTTGCTTCAGAGTGGCTGAAGTTTTCACAATGCAGTGACCAGTCTAATTCCTTTTACACAGTAGGCTGACATGACTAACTTATAACTACTCAAGGTCAGTCAAAACCTTCTGTATACATCAACAGGCAAACTTGTCTTGTATTATTAAGTATTACTTACTTTAGCACCAATCCAACACTTAAAAGTTCTTGGTGGGAAATTTTAACTTTTTAAAGAATTAATTAAACTTCATCTACACATGTTAACGCAAATCAAATTAAAATATTTAGTTCTAAATTATTGCATAACCTTTCCCTATCATGGAACAAATAAAATAGCTATAATTCATCAAAAGAAACAAATCAGAAATACTTTCCTCAAGGACACAATAATTAGGACATTGAGTTAACATGGGCACTGGTCATTTAGTGAATATTTTCTCCCAATATCACCCAAAAGTCTAAACGAAGACTCTTCTTGGATAATAGTTTTCCCTGAAAGACATATGAGCTTGGTGTGCACAAATAGTACATGTCTAGAAAATCCTTTATTTTTGCTACTAACATAATACTTTCATGTCAAGGAAGAATCATAGTAATCAATCTAACTTGGGCTTCCAAGTAACAGTAGTTAGTGCCTGTCAACCATGAATGAATTTTTTCTTTTTGAGAAACCAGAGGATATTCTCTCCCCTTCAAATCTGGTTGGTGAGAGGAGGAACTCCACCTTGAGACCATAATGTTAGGTAAAATACATCAGACACATAAGCTTAAATATCACATGGCTTCTTTATAGGAGAAAACCAAATTATAAATAAAGAGCAAAACAAAAGATAGATAATAGGAAGTAGGAAAACATCTTTCTGTAATGGGGAGGGGATCAAGAGATGGAGGGAAGGAAGGACGGAAAAGGGACAAAAAGGGAATTAAGATGTGCTCTGCACATGGACCAGCTCCATGCAAAGAATGTAAACGTTATAGTCTGCAAACGTGCACTAATAATAAGACAAATCTCTTTTGTGAATCACACCGTTGTAAACATGGGTATGCACGTACCGCTATAGCATGGCTGCTTTACCTCTTTCAGGAATACACCCAGGAGAGGTACAGCCGGGTCAAATGGAATTTCTAGTCTTAGTTTCTCTAGTCTCCTTTATATCTGTACTGATTTCCATATTGGCTATACCAGTTTACATTCCCACCAACAGTGAAGAAGGGTTCCTTTGCCCACATCCTCACCGTTGTTTATTCTTTTATTGGGTTCTTCATGGCAGCTATTCCGACTAGGGTAAGATGGAATCTCAGAATTGTTTTGATTGAGATACATAGACAGACAGACAAATAGATAACGGAATTTTATTCAGGCATAAAGAAGAATGAATTCTAGTCATTTGAAGCAGAAAAGGTAGATCTTAGTGCCATAACATTGAATAAGTCAGACACAGAAGGCTAAATATCACGTAGTTTCTCTTATGTGAGAAACTCAAAACATAAATAACGAGTGAAATAAAGGAGAGACGGGAGGACACAGGGAGGAAACTGGATCAGAGTAAGGAGGGGAGTAGGGAGGGCAGAGGAAAGGAGATCAAAATGATCAAGATGCGATGCATATCTACCACACACCAATCACCCGAACTGAATGTAATTACTGTGTATCGCAAGCATTTACCAAGTTTTAAACAGGAATTTATCTTGTCATCACTACTAGGGGCCCGGCCTGATGGTGCAACTGCTATAAGGGGACAAAGAAAAGAAAACCAGCTACAAAAAGCAGACCCTCTGGATAAGCCCTGGCGGGAAGTACACTGGCCCTGGACTGTCGAGCTTCAGGAGCACACAGTGCTTCTGTTTCCTGCGTGAGATACTTTGGGTCAGGTTCTTTGTCTGTTGCCATCAAAGCTATCAAACAAATGATGTGGCCGAACACCTTGGTTAAAACAGATTGGGATGTTGCTACCCTCCTCTGCTTCCCACATGCCCATAAAGAAATCACAAAGCCCAGGAATAGCCAGCTTGTACAGTCTTCTTCTTGGGTTACAAACGTATACATAACTCACACTGTCAAGTGAAAATCATGTTTCCTCCTGACTTTTCAGGGTCACGAGTTACCCCATGAAGGTAAGGTCAAGGTGATGAAACATATGGACTCTGGAATCAAGAGGGTCTTAACCTTAAAGCACTTTATGCACCAACTGTGAGATTTCAACCCTCCTGGCATGTTTCCTCAACACAAAAATGGGTGTCATTATACTTGTTTTGAGTATTAAATGAGATACCACAAGGTAAATCTTTGAGAGTAATCACTAGCACTTATAAAAATGTCATAAAATATTGGCATTCTTCTTTACATACAAGGGGAGTTAAATTTCCAGCATCAATACCTATAATACAGATAAATATTATGTTTAGGAAAGCAGGTATTTTATTTTTATTTGAGCTCTAAAAATAACAGATGTATCTAATTAGCTGAAAACAGTTATTTGATATTGCATGTACACGAACACATGTGAAATGTGTCTATCTACAGACTTTGTCTCATGCACGAACAATTTAAGTAATGAAAATATTGAAAAGGCAAACTCGTTGGCATAGTTCATAAAGTAAAAATTATAAAAGAGAACATCAATATTACACGAATTTTGTTGTGGGGGTTTTTGGGTTTTTTAGATGACAGAATAACTAGCCATAAAACGTGACTCCTGTTTCGGCTTGTCAGCAAGAAATCATCATTCTCATGGCAAATGCTGCCCAGGGGAATCAAAGCTCATCAATTTCTTGGAGAGCCGCTCTCTGCAAAGGCCTGGAGCTCTGAAAGAGGGAGGGAGGTCATCAAGCATGATCTTGTGCCTTGGAAGAACTGAATATCACACTGCCATTCACCGTTTCCCTTGGGTCCTAGGGAGCAAAGACTAAAATTCAGAGAGTTTCTGATCAGTAAAGGGGAGTTTCAGAATCAATTAATTATCTGAAAAGTTAGTACTTGTGAAAAACATTTTCCCCCAGAACATACGGAATTTTAAACATCACAGTTCTGTCAACTAATGCAACATGCAACTCTGATTAAAGGTCAAGGTGGTAGAACAGCAAACTGGTGCCATTAGGGAGCAGGGAACCCTCTGGGCTAAGATCCAGCTGGTTAGTAAAAACACTGACCCTGCAGGGTAGCAAGGGACGCTACATCAGCACTGTGGCCAGGACAGGCACCCAGCATCCCTCATCAGTGTACCTTTCACCTTGCTCATGGATGCAAGAAAATCCATGTATACATATCACTTAATCCCAAGGAATAATACATTTTTAAAATCTAGATGTAACTGCTAAAGACTATTTATCCCCTGTATGTTGAAAGCCTTATTTTTGACCAAGAACTTTTCCATAAATTAAATAAAGCACCACATTATTTTCCCTCACTTCAGACTCAGTGTCTGCAGCACAGTTGGGTGGCAGCAAAAAAACCACTGGGAATGTCTGCATTTGACTGTTCTGAAAAACTGTCTGAATTGCTCACAAATATCTGAGGAGTTAAATCTAGGAAGGCAGCATCACCACATTCAGCTGCTGAAGGGTGTCTCTGTTACTGAAATTTTTAGATACTTATCAACATTCAATTAACATTCATGATGTGGTATTAGTGATTATTAACACTTATTAAGCACCTCTGCCTTTACCCTGAGAAGTGCAGAATTCGGGGTAATAAGGTGGGACTAGCTGGCAAACACATCTTTACCTGACTTAAGCAAACCTGTGAAACATTTGATTCCTTCCAAGCTTAAGAGTCAAGTATCTAGTGTCCATTTTTATATATGCTCAAAAACAACCAAAAAAGGCACAATGGAGCATAGTAAGCAGATTTATACAGGGAAATTTACAAGAAAGCACTTTTTTTTTTTTACTTACAGGGATAAGTATTTATTGGATCAGAAAGATTTTAAATTGATGAGTGATCTTGGAAATGGCTTCCTTTTAATATTCTGAGAGATGGTAAACAGAATAAAAAGGAATTGGAAAATTTAGGAGGAGGAATCCCCCAAAATAAGTGGCATGTATTTAGGTCTATTAAGGATTCTGTCTAGATGTCCTTCCCAAGCCTCATGTGCTCATGGGGCACATGAGAGGCTTTTCAGCTTTCCTAAGATGGCTGTGTTAGGGTGTGTAAATGTGGATTTAGGCTGTGTGAATATGGATTAAGGAGGTGTGGTAACTTAACTGGTTTAGCATAGTTCCGGTTTGGATAATGGAAGGCCCATGTTGGGTATGTATGGCACCAACCAAAGACTTGTAGCCTGGATGGAATGTAAAGGGGCAGAAAGAAGGCAAGCTGCCTACTGCCGCTTTCTGCCTCCATGCACTTCCCCTCTGTGATGCTTCTCTGCCATGCCACCCTGCCTTGGAGCCAGCCGACTATGGACTCAAATCTCTACAAACTATGGGCTGAAGTAAACCTTTCCTCCTTTAACTTGATGAGTGTCAGGTATTTTGTCTCAGCAACAGGAAAAAACAAGACAATATCCACAGAAATAATTCTAGGAACAAACTGTATTTTCCAAAACTGTAATTATCCTTCTTTTTGGGGGTTGAGTGTTTCTCTGTGAGCTAATCTAAATGACCCAAGAGAGCTGGATTTTAGACCAGACCATCGCTTTGGAAGAATCATAGTTTTATCTTTTTGTTGCTTCTTGATGTTAATCAGTGAATTATGGCAACTAACAAGGATTACATGGAAGCTTCCTCAGGTTGAACAGAGTGAATCTTTCAGGAGTCACCTCCTTGTACTCCTGGGGACTATTATACTCTCAGAGTCTGCCCAGGGGAAAACACCAGTGTACCCGCCCTGGAATGCAGATTACCCTTCCGTTCTGCTCTGTTTGTGCAGATCAGAGAGGGAGAAGATTCTGTTCAGAGTCTCAGGAAGTCTGGGATCAGCAGCGGCCATATCCAAAAAAGTGGTCACAAGTAGTTTACACAGACCCAGCTGTAGCTAAGATGAGCTGCAACAGCACAGATTTAAAGATGAAAAGAAAAACAAACCACTGTTATATTTCATAATTAAAATGTCCTCCAGAGCCTTGTGTGCACATAGGTGGGATTTGTGAAAGGTGACTGCCGTACAGAGGGACCAGCTGGCTTGCTGGGGGCATGGCCTGGAAGAGTTTATCTTCCTCCTCTGCTCTTCTTTTGATGCTCTTTGCTTCCTGGCCACCACAATGTGAGCAACTATTTCTCTGCCATCCTCCTTGGCTATGCAGTCTTGCCTTACTGCACCAGACTATAGAGGAGAACCTCTATAGTCTATGACCCAAAATAAACTTCTTTCTGCTGCAGGTGTCCAGTATTGTCACAGGATCAGGAAAATAAGACACCCAGCAATGTACCAGCACATTTTAAAAACTTCATCTCAGTGAATTCTCACTTAAAAACATCAGATAAGGCCAAAGGTCACAGAGACAATAAAAGCCAAGGGCAGGATTTTAAGCCAGTTCGCGGCTTTTCTAGATACCCTGATGCTTCCACTGACCCACAGCACCTCTCGGCCAGCATCCTAATTTGGCTGTCCTGGTTACACACCTTTAAATGAACCACACAAAATATAGTGAGCCTTGGCTTCCCCATGTATAAAACGGACACAGTAATTCCTACCCTGCTACCTTTCTATGATAGCATAAGGAAATCTATGAATCTCTATATCACTGTGTACCACATAACGACAATCAATGGCGGGGCCACAGGTGCAGTGGTGACCCATAAGCTACATTTCTCCATGCCATAGTTTGTGTAAGAGAAGATCCTGTCCTCAGAGCCACAAAACTGCCTGGCCACACACTCCTTAGAATGTTTCCCCAACAGTGCTACATGACTGAATGTGAAAACAATACTGAAATGAATGAAAATCATTAGATGATTGAAAGATATGAATGTTACCTTCTTGCCCTTCCTCGGTCACAGTTTTATCAAAGTCCCCTCACAGCCCCGTATCACACCTGAAGTCAAAACTGCCATGGCTTTGAAGATTCATCTGGTTTATCCCTATTCATCATTAATTCTAAGCATGTCCCCTTCCTAAAGATTTCCCCACAGCCCCTTCTGTGATGCATAGGACAGCCATCTGCTAATGGTTTACTGCACTGTGCCACACTTACACGTCCCAGACTGGACGGCGAGGCTTGGAGGCAGAGACTCTGTCTGCATTTGGTAATGGTCTGTGCCCTGCGTACTCTAACAAAGTCAAAATGCACAGCAGCTTCTTCACAATAGCAGTTAGAGAGGTGGGCGGCTCCACAAGGGATGTGATTAACAACCTGGGATCCTTCAGAATTAGCGCCTCCCATCTGCAGCAAGGATTCCAAGCACCACTAAGGCCACAGGCTGCAGAGGAATCAAGGAGGGTCACTCGGGGAGGGTTTAGGGAATCAGGCCAGGAAATTGCATACAGGACTTCCGCCCACATTCCAGTCACAAGAACTTGCCATAAAGCTCCTCGAACTGCAGAAGAGCTGGGAACTGCAGTCTGACTGTGAGCTCAGGAAGGATAGGAGAGGGGTTTAAGAGCCAGCCTCATTCAACACTCACCCTGGAAACTAAAAGATGCTTCCTGATGGAGGGATGGGCCGATTTAATACACCTGAGACTTGGCCTTGGAGGAATAAAGGCAAAACTGAAAGTACCACATGCAAAGCATGTTCGAGGATCTGACTCAATTTCACAGATCAGCGCTTGCTGTCCTTTCCATAACATATCCCAACCCAGCTTTAAGGATGAAAATAGAAAAGTGTCATAAGCCTGAAGTCTGGAAAGTATCTCCCCCCAATAAGAGAATACCACAGAGAGAGGAGAATCCTGACAGAGACAAAATGTCACCTTCCTGCTCCACCCTGAGGATCTCCTCCTCCGGTGGAATTTGCTTCCCCACACGAACTCTCAAAGTGGGTTTATTTCTGCTTATTTTTCGGAATATATTTTTAAAAAGAAATGACATATGTTTTGCAGATGCCGGTGAAATAATTACAGTTGCATAGGCAAAGCGTATAATTAGTTGAAGAAAAGGGTAAAAAAAAAGACTTCACCTACACTGCGTGGGCACAGAGACTTAGAATTAATTGTGAAGAAACTGCTGTGTTTTTCACAGCTACAAACAGCACTGAGGCAAAACACACACACACACACACACACACACACACACACACACACACCCCTTGGAACACAAAGAGAAGACGTCCTGCCTAAACTCAATCAAGCACAGATGCTTGCGCTGGGAGTGAACTCGGTAGTTACCTTCATCCCACAGATATGCAGCAAAACATCAGGGCAAAGCAAAATGAGAAGGAACAATGAAATGATTCTACTTTTCCCACATTCCCGGGCTGCAGTACACTCCCAGAGTCACGCAGCGGCGACCTTTTTCTTTGGCACGTGCTGTATGGGAACACTGCCCTCTTTAAGGACCTCTGCTTCCTAAAAGGTAGGAGAACGGAGGGGTAGGAAGAAAGAAACCAAATTTTCTCCTTTTCATCTAAACCTGTTGAATTCATAAGGGTCTCAACTTTTATGCTGAAGGAGCCCTTACCTGTGAATATCAAAGCTATTTTTACCTATTTTCCCTACTTCCCTTAATCATGTTATGAACTTTGCAAGCAGGTTTACAACAGCACGGTAGAGCAAACTCCTGTTCAGACTTCAGTTACACATGGAAGTACAACACCAGTTTATTTTTACCCAATATGTGTAAATCTTAATTGGAAGAATTCACTCACAGCTTCAACAACCATGCCTTCCTGGTGAAGAACTCAAAGGACATGTGAAGAATTATAACTGGTTATTATAAGTGGTGTGACCTTATATAAATTATTATAAGGGATCTGCAGAGGCAGGGGTTTGGAAGGTATGTACAAAAATGAATTCATGGTCTGACATCAAGGTAAATTTTTGAATATCAAGGTTCAAACTAGTCCCTTTGAGGGCCAGGCAGGTAGGGAATGAAGACAGGGGAAGTGGCTGAGTGAAGGCAAGAGGGAGGATGGTATCCAGGAGCCAACTACAGAATAAACATGTCTCTTCAATGCAAATTCATCCTAAAGAAGAAACTGTACTGATCAATGTAGACATTTGGAGGTCCCAATGGACCCTAGCTTATGGACATAAATGGATTTCTATACTGGTAGGATTCTGACCTTTGCTTAAGACATTAGGCAAAAAGGTAAGAAGTTAAACACTGTCCTACCCGGCTATCTCATCAGCGCAGACTCCACAGTCCTGACAGACGGTGAAGGGGAGGGGGGCAAAGCTGACATCCTTTTAAGAAAATAGGACAGCCTAATAAGGGCCTCTGCCTGAATATATGGTTATCCCACTTCCACTTGGAGAGATTCCCACAGGAAAATGCTAGGTAATTATGCTGGATACACTCTAAAAGGATGAATGGGAGAATATCCATCCTTTAAATTGGACTCCATAGATCGTGGCCACCTTTGTCCAAAAATAAATGAATAAACAACAAAACCAGAAAACACAGTCAGCAAAGTCCCTGAATACTGCACTAATGCAATGTCAATTTGCATAGCGTATCTAATCTTCAACATGAAGCACATGCAAAATATGCACCAGGTTGCTGAGAAACAAAGTCAGAGGAATAAGCAGAGGAATAAGGAGATGGATTGGCAGGCCAGCAGATGTCCTTAGAGAGCCTAAAGCCATGACGTGCATGATGTGTGACCTTGGGCCACTTCTCCTAGCTGGCCCCCCACACAGAGGGGAAAGCCTGTGCTTCGCACAACAGGAACACTCCCTTCTGAAGGAGCCTCTGGATTGCTCACCACCTCCGGACATCCCACACAGCCTGTGAGAGCATAATGCTAAGAAACCAGATCTCCCTGCACCCTGCACAGGAACCTGTACCCAGAGCTCGCCCTTCCTCCTGGGGGAAGAGAGATGCAGACAGGCAAGGAGACCCTGCCTTCCTTTGCTCTTCTGCAGGGCTTGCCAAGTAGGGCAGAGTTTTACAGGAAGAAATCTTCCACTGCTCCTCAAGAGGAGGAGCTCTTTGAGAGTGTAGACGCTGCTGGGAGTTTCCTTGGCAAACCAGAATTTAAGGTTACTTTTCCCCCCAAATCCTACCAGTATAGAAATCATGCTTAGCTCTTTCCTCAAAGAAACATATACCTGCAGAATATTTACTATATTCAAGGCACTATGACAGGTTCTTTTAAAGGTGATATTAAAGGTACTCTTGGGAAGGAGTTCTCAAAGACAGATAAAATGTTTGACCTTAGAACTTATTCCCAGAGAAGAAAATCATAGAAAATAAGTAACTCTCTGGACCTATATCATGTGACAATCTCATGTTTAGCTTTGTTCATACATTATCTCATTCAGTCATCACTAGGTCTAGGAGGTAAATGGTATTACTTCCATTTCTTAGGTAAGGTGTGTAGTAGTTAAGCAACTGCCCAAGGTCCCACAAGTTGTAAGGAGGGGGCATTGGAATCAGGTACATCCCACTACAGTTTCCTGACTCTTACTCTGTGACAAGCATGGCAAGAGTAATTTAGATAAGGAAAATGTGTATTTCTGGTAGGAATAATCAAAAAATCCACAGAAGACAGTGGTATAAGAAATAGACCAGAAAGGGAACCCAGAAAAGTGGAACAATGCACCAATACCTCAAGCTGTCAAAGACAGCAGTACGCATGCAGTCAGCTTGGCCAGTACTGGATTATTTGTGTATGGAGGAGTTCAGAAGTGCAAGACTGGAAAGCAGCTGAGGCTAACTTTTCCTTCATGTTTAATTTAATCAAATATGAACCTCAGTTTGCATGGTCTGAGTATACTCCAATTCAATTTGCATTAAAGCCAAGCAACGTATCCAGACCAAGATACCTCACTCACAGGTAGAGCCCCTCACAGAGCTGGATGGAAGGGGATATGCTGTCGTCCAAAGGTAGGCAAGGGGTCAAACTATATCTGAGCATGGCCATGAGAAAGTCCTTGTACACTGAAAAGACGTAAACCAATCTTACTTTCATATCCACGGCTGGATAGTCGTGCTCTAATAAAAAGCTCAAGTTTTGTGACTTGTATTTGCTAAAGAAGACCGCCTTCAGTGTACACATATAAATTACCGAGTGTGGCATCACAGGCATAACTTCAATGAACTGAAACTGTCTCAGAAGCCACAACCTTTGCCACAACTGGGGGAGACTATAGGACTAGAGGCCAAAGTGTCTCACAGGAGAGGCTACTCCTAAGGTCAACAAGCCTACAGGCCGGAGGAAAGCTGCCATGGAGAACACAGTCACTGACCAGTGGCCCCAAACAAATGAGGTCAAGTCTTAGGCAAACTGAACACTCGAGCCCAGCTTGGGAGTGTCTCCCACCACCAGGCATTCCCCTCCACCATGTGAAGTTCCTAAAGTGGTATCACTCACCAATTTTGTTATTTTTCTGCTCAAAAAATAACTTTTATTGACTCCCCCATTTTTTACCAAGTTCCAAAATTCAAGTCTACCATTTAAGATTTTCCAGAACTCTTTACTGTCCATCCAGCCCAATTTTCCACTACACTTGCTCCAGTATCCTAGGCTATAGAAAGGTAGGTGATTCATTATTTTCAAGCATACCAACCTTTTCCATCCTTAAGCCTTTGCTCAGGCTGTAAGCTTCCTTACCAGCTCCATCATGATCTATTACAATCTACCCACACATAACAGCCAGCTTCTGGGCCATCTTTTCATGAAACCTGGTACATAATAAATGCTGCGGATGAATGGATATCATGAGTCTCTCCACTGGTAGTGATTATCCGCCTGCCAATGTGTCATAGTATGCTTCTGTTCTCTTATAAGACTGTGCATGTTCCTTTCTTTCATAAACACCTGAAGGCAACTCTCTTATTAAAAGGAAGGCTGAACTATACTTGTCACTGTATCCCACACAAATCCTAGTACAGGATCTTTCATGGAGTATGTGCTTAAGATATACTTTTTAAAAAGAGTAATATGGGGGCTGGGGATTTAGCTCAGCGGCAAAAGCGCCTGCCTGGCAAGTGCAAGGTTGTGAGTTCGGTTCCCGGTACCGGAGAAAAACCAAAAACCAAAAAAAATAAAATAAAATAAAATAAAAAGTAAAAAATAAAAAGAGTAATATGGTAAACTTGGCAGAATATAACAAATATACATAATGGTTAGCTTAATACATTTAAGGAACAAATCCTAGGCATGGAAGGTCGGTACATGGAGCTAGGCTAGGTTCATCCCAGACAAAGGTTTGGGCTCTAGTTTGAAGTTACCTTTTGCTAGACAGTTAAGGTCATCACCACCTACTCCTCCTTCAGGCCTCAACCGTGGCGCCATCTCTTCCTTGGAGCCTCTGAGAACACTCTCCCCATGCCATTCCCTACACAAGTCTGCCTCCTCCTTGGCACTGTGCACATACACTCTTCAGATGCTACCACATGACTGTCTCTCCCCCCTGTCTCCTGGACACACAGGACTCGACTTTGCTCATCTCTATAACCTGTCATCCTTAGAACACTACCTGGCATGCACTTGGCTTCCAATAAAGCTTTCTTATCACCTATTTTATTTCAAAGGTGCTTAGCTAACATTCTGATTTCTAAAAAACTACTAAGTACAAACACAGGATGTGTTGCTAATCTCTTAGGGGAAGAGACCTTAGCCTGGGATTTACTGTCAGACTGCTGCAGTTGGAGCATCAGCTCCACTTCTTCCTAGGACTCTGACTTTAAATGCATCTCTTACCCTCTCCAGGCTGATTTCCTCCCATCTCCCATGGGGATAACAGTACCTACCCTGCAGTGGGCTGGAAGGACCAGCAGTTATGTAATCAGTCTCCTGAAAGAGTTTCTGGCAATTGGTTATTGCTATATAATGATACCAATCATACTGACTACACTAAGAGAACTGATAAAAGTAAATGCTGACATATATTTTTTCAATTTATATATATCTAGTTATTTAATTTTAACGTTATTTTTAAAACTCAAACACAAATTTACTTCAGTAACATCATACAGACAGAGACCACATGTTGAAGGCTACAAGTTACTGTCACACTGCCAGTAAGAATCTTGATTCAACTGGTAATGAAAATATTAAGAAATATACATAGGACATACTGAGTGGAATAAAAAATGCAAGCTATGACTCAAGAGGCAAGGTTATACAGTTTGTCTTCAATAAGATTTCCTTTCCATGGTGTTCTGAGGAGAATTTTAAAAAAATCAGTGAGGAGGAGAGGAAAGAGGATGTTTTCTTAGCATTAAATATTTAAAGTAGGTCGATAAGAGCAGGGTCTCTCAGGAATTCTGCCTCAGTCTGTGTGCCTTGTATTTGGTATACATGGTACATATATATGCCACACTGAGAGAAGTCCATGTGGAAAATGAAAATGTGCTTCTGACACAGTCTCCAGAGAAGAATCTAGTGTCTGGCTTCCTGTGTAAACAAATGTCATCACATTCAAAGAACAGTACATCAGAAAATTATCTGGAAGAGGTCTGTTTTCGTGGTGTGTGTGTGTGTGTGTGTGTGTGTGGAGAGAGAGAGAGAGAGAGAGAGAGAGAGAGAGAGAGAGAGAGATTCCACACCATGGACTGACCTCAGAAGCACTATAAGACAAATCATTAAAAATGCAGCACATGCCGGCTCCCTTCCACTGCAGATGTGGAGAGGTTAGTGAAAGCAAAATGATCACTTAAGACCAATTTAAGAAGTCTTACAAATTTGACAACTGAATTTAAATCACACAATTTCAGTTTAAGTATTTACAAATGGATAAATGGTTTAGGAGAGGCAGAGCCAATAATACTTATATCACATATGAAAACACTTTCTAATAAGATTCTTGCAAAACAGATTTCACAGACTTATCTCCCTGTGTTAGGTGTATGCATTACGTTAAGTCCTTTATTTAGCAATTCCTAACAGTGCCTTGAGTTCTTCAAGCTAATGAATATTCTATAAATGAGTAAATAAATATCAAAATAGGCTCTGACATAGCCTCAGATCAACATGGAATAGCAACAGTGAGATTTACCCTCTTGCCTGGAAACTGTGAAGGTAGAAAACATACAAAACAATGGCTCTTGAGACAGCTGGTCACCTGTGGACAAAGGATAGCAATCTCTGAGCGAAGGGAAGCCAGTGAGGTAAATCCTACAATTGTCCCAGCTCACTGCCGGAGAAAGTTTGAGGCATGGCACAGGAAGAGGACACTTAAGCAGAGATCTCTCTTGGCGTGGAAGGCATGGGGCTAAATGTGCAGGGGAGACGAAGTAGTTCAAGACCACAAGGCAAGCATGGGGATTACAGCATTCCACAGAGAACACTGAGGATCTGCGGGCAAAGGATTCAGTTGACTACCGATCTATAAATGCATGTCAGAGCACTTCGGGCAGGGGAAGAACTGCCTGAGAGTATTAGAGGGAGCAACGCCCAGAGTTCAGAGGGCCAAGACTAGTGCCTGTTTCAGCAGCAAGAGCAGAAGAAAGATGTGAGGCATTGGTTCCGGTATTCAGAAGAGTCCTGCCTTGATAGTGGGAAAAAACTGACCCAAGACTAAATGTTACCCCGGTGCTACTAACAAAGCTTAAAGGCGAGATCTTAAGGATGGAAAGTATCTCAAAGTACCTTACCTATGCCACACAAAAATGCTTAAGAATATTTTTAGGAATACAAAGGTTTCTAGTATTCTACAAAGAAAAGTTCTAGTATCCAATCAAAAATTATCAAATGTGCAAAGAGGCAGAAAAATATGATTTATATAGAAGAGAAAAAAAATCAATCTAAACTTCCCCAGAAATGACACAAATGTTAGAATCACTAGTAGAAAAGGATGCTAAATGTTATTTTAACTGCATTTCCTATGTTTAAGAAACTAGAACAAATAATCAGTAAGTTAAGCAGTCTCAATAAGGAAGATATAAAAATGATCTAAGTTGAACTTCTAGAGAGGAAAAGTCTGAGACAAAAATCTCACCATCTGTGACCAAAAATACAGTAGAGAATTAGGTGTTAGTGGCAGTTTACACAGTGGAGAAGAAACGATTAATGAATCTAAAGACATATATAATAGTAGAAACTGATCAAGCTGAAACAGACAGCATGCCTCACACTACTCAAAGTCCAAACTTCCAAAAGTGTGCCTGCCGTGGTGTGGACATGGTTTGAGTGTGACCCCCTCAGGGACTGAAGTTTCTCCTCAGTGAGGATGAGAAAGGCAATGAGACCTTTAAGAGGTAACGCCAGTGGGAAGTCACTGGAGTGCTGCCCTGGGAAGGGATTAACATGGGTCTTCAGGGACCCCCATTAGCTCCTGAGACAGTGAGTTGTTACAAAACACAGCCTGACCCAACTCTCTTCCACGTGTACTGTCACTATGATGGCATCTGTCATCGTGTAATACACCCCGGGAAGTCCTTACCACAATCAATGGCACAGTGTTAAGACCTCCAGCCTCCAAGAGGACCCCTTTCTTTATAAAGTACCCAGCCTTGGGTGTGTCAGTTATAGCGATGGAAAACAGACTAACACCACAGCTAGAAATTCAATGAGGCCAATTCTCCCAAAACTGAAACTCACTATACAGTAGAAGACCAATGTAGCACTCTAAAAAGAAGATACTCATTTTCTGTTAGTAAAGGTGTATGACCGTATTGACAGTTCACTTTATGCTCTTTCTGTTGATAGATACAGACACTGTTCTAAGCTCTGCCACTGCTACAGGGCCTTAAATGCCAACTAATAAAACTCATGACTTTTCTATTTTCCATAATTAGTTTGACTTTATACATACCTATTTAACACATCTGCAAATATACTTACACATAACCACATAAAGATAGCAATACTTTTTTTAAAAAACATGGGCAAGCTCTTTTGTTAACAATTGTAGGACTTAATTCACTTCAAGGATTAAATATTCTCTATTTTCTGATTAATTTATAATGGAACTATTTTATATTTCATATATAGCTCCTATTTTTATTGTTGAACACTGTGGATTCTGGAAAACATCATCTACAGTCAAGATTTTATTACTATATATAAGTAGATGACCCATATATTTCATTAATTTTCCTTAAATTTGCCCCCTAGTGGAGTAAGAAATAGTATGCTATTTGAATAGTCAAATCATTCAAATAATTTATAAACCACAAAAAGTGTATATCTAGATGCAGGAAGAAAAACTTCACGATAGAGATGACCTTTATGTCTCAAAGTACAGGCGGAAGTTCATCTAATACAGAAATTAGAAAATGACATTAGAGGCAGAGGAAACGGCAGCTGTAAATGTACAGAAGCATGGAAAAACAAAGTATATTCGGGGGACAAATAAACATGGGGACCACTTCAGTATAACTTTTGTGAGGAATAATAGCGAGATGAGAGAATGGGAGAAAGAACCAAAAAGTGTGTCTGGATAATAAAGTAACTCATTGGATGACAAGGACTTCACCTTGTAAAGCACTAAAGTTGTATGTGGCAAAGATGAGGAAAGGGAGAAGGATGATCCTGAGGCTCTAGCTTGGATGACTGTAGAGGTGATGGCGTTTGTAATGGACAGAGGGAGAGAAGAATAGGTCTTGAAGTAAAGTATGACTGGGACACACCACATTTGAAGTTTATGTGGGCTATGTAAGCTGGGCCACAACACATTCTGAGAAATGCATTGTCCCATGACTTCCACCTTGTGCAAACATCATGCGTGTCCCTCATTAAACAATATTATCTTACAGGACCACACTTGCATAAGTGGTGTATTGTTGGCCAAAATGTCATTATGTGGAGCACTGCATGTGTGTATACAGTAGCTGGAAGTTTGCAAGGAGGGAACTAGTGTTTCTACTAGAGGACAGTAGCTAAAGAAATCAAAGAGCATAAAAGTATTAAGAAAGTATGTGAAGAAAGCTGTCTTCGCCCATTCTGTGCTGCTCAAACAGGATGCCACGAACAGGGTATTTTATAATGCTCAAGGATACTGGCTCACATACTGGAGACTGGAACGTCTAAGGGCAAGGTGCTGACATCCAGGGAAAGGTTTCTTTCTGTGCCATCCCATAGTGGAAGGCACAGAGATTCAAAGAGGGACAGACAGGGAGAAGATGAGGCCAAATTCATCCTTTTGTAAGGAACCCACTTCCACAGTCATGGCACTAATCCTTTTACAGTGGTAGAGCCCTCGTGACCTAAGCACTTGCCTTCAGGGCTCATATCCCCACACAGTTACATGGAGGATGAACTTCTCAGCATAGGATTTCGGGGGGACACATTCACATCACAGCAAAGCCCTATCACGGAACTCTGCACCACACGCATTTAATGGGCTTATGGAGGGACAGAAACAATGATGGAGGTGCAAAAGGAAGAATGCAACAGGCGGTGGAAAAGTGAGAGGAGAGAGCGCACTCAAGAAAACCAGAGGAGACTACGTTAAGGACAAAGTTTGAATGCAAACAAGAACTGCTATTTAATAAGATATGAAAAATGTCTGCCGGAACTGCCAATTAAATGACCATTAATTCCTTTTACAGGAATAAGTTCAGGTAGTTGAAATGTTAGACCAGATTTCTTAAGGTAGAAGGCAAAGAAGCCAACATCACTAACACTGATTAATCTTTAACAAGTTCAGTCCTTTAACAGTTCAGTCACAATAATAATTATGACTCTAATAAATTATTATGGAGCCCTAACTGTCAGGCATTGTACTTCACATACATGATCTTGTTTAATTCCAGAAAATTTAGAATTCCCAGTCTTTCTCAACCCTAAATTCCCATCCCACTGCTAATCTTTGGAACAAAATATTTAACTTGATTATCTGTATCTTAAGAATTGTAACTTATACTGCCTCTCTAGTCTCATCTAGTAAAGTTTTAATAACACAGCCAAAACTCAATATTCCCTTAAATTTCTTGAAACACACTGAGTTTGTAGTATCTGTGACTTTGTATTAGAGGACAGAAAGGACTTTTTTATACCATCTCAGTCTACATTATTATTGAAAGCTCACTGGAAAGACTAGGAGGCATGTGGAAGGAAATTTATAAATGTGAAGATCAATTAAGTACCACTGCATTTATAAGACTACTGTACGAATGTAGTAAAGAGCGACTGCTATGAGGTGATGTTGTGAAATAAATGTCTACGCAGCTGGTAGAAGTTAAATAAGAGCAGGACAATTCTGATAATAAGGCAGAAGCAAGGCTTTGAGTGCCTGAGCAAAGGAATGGTTATGCAGATTATGAGAGAGAAAAGTTCATAGACAATGACTTACTAAGTAGAATTTTCAACCTTACTGTTCTTTTCCCCAAATTCAGCCCATGTCTACCATATATTGGCTTCTTTACACCTTGCTGGCACAAGCCTTTACAGCCACACCCTATTTCTCCTCTGACAACCTCCTTACCACTCCACAACACCTTCAACGTCTCTCTGGATCTTCAGTCCTACTTCCGAAGTCCCATCCACCAATCTAGTCCCATTGCGTATCACTTTCTCCCATGTTCTACTTGGGGCTTCCCAGTATTCTGCACATTAAAACACAGCTCCTTCCCATGTGTCCAAGAGCCGCCCTGCCAGCAGATACCATCCCTACCTCACACACTTGTGTTCTCACATTAACACACTGGGTTTTCCCCATTATATATTTGCTCCAAGACCTCCTATACATCTTCCTCCTCCCATTCTCTCCCAGCTCACAGTCACTCTTTATGTTCAAAGCTCTTAATCATATTTACTACTCAGGAACCATTCATCCTGCACAGAGGGGGGGAAAGTTCTCGGCATTAGGTTGTTGAAGTGCAAAGACAATATGGTTCTATCTAAGTTTTTATTTAAGTTCCCTATAAAAATGTTTGTAACTGCTTCAGGGAGGAGGGCAGGGAGGATGGAGGGAAAGAAAAAAGGAGGAAGAGGAAAAAGATCAGGAGGAGAAGCAGGAAGGGAGCGGAGGGAGGGAGAGGCAAAAGAGAAGAGATAGGAAGTGAAAAAGAGGAGGACAGGAAGGAAAGGAGGAAGGAATGATGGATGAATGGGACAGGAATGACAGCTCCTTGAGGACAGGCCAAATTTTTGCTCAATGTGGGTTAAACAGTAATAGCCAGGGCACAGGGAAACTTAAGAACAATCCAAAGCAAGCCAGTCAGTGTGCCCTTCAAGCCATCCTTTGACTGCAAATCTAAAAATGAAATGTAGGGACCTAAATTTCCTTCTAAGATGCAGATATTAGGTTTATATATTCTAGAAATTTAACAATATCCTTTTAAAAAAATCACTCAGGCCACACACGGTGGCAAATGCCTGTAATTCTAGCACTCGGGAGGCTGAGGCAGGAGGATCCTTGCGAGTTCAAGGCCAGCCTCAGCTACAAAGTGAGCTCAAAACAAGCCTGAACTGCATGGTTCAAACAAACAAACAAAAAGAAAGAAAGAAAGAAAGAAAGAAAGAAAGAAAGAAAGAAAGAAAGAAAGAAAGAAAAAAGAAAAAAAATCACTCAGTAAAAAAACCTGCCTGAAAACTAGCCAAATACTGCGTCTCAGGTTTAAGATATTCTAGCCAACGTTGCAAGAGATTTAGGCTGTGATCTCTCACTAATTTTACTTTACTTGGACACTAAACTTTGGCCATTTTGAGAGGAGTAGGTGCCACCATTTAGTGACACTTACAAGCCCAAATATAAATTATTTCCTTTCTAGTAAGAGTTACCTTATCACTACTAACAAAATAAACAGGAAGTGTCCATGTGTCTTTTACATTATGCTGGATAGGACATACACAGAAGTAAATAAAGCACTGCCGATAAGCACAAGATAGTCAAAGCTCACACGTGGAGAAGCAAGCAACGAGTGATAACACATGCTGAACAGTAAAGAAATTTACAAAGTAACAGAGAAGGAACACCACAGACAAAGCGGGTGGTGGTCTGCTTTGAGGTGCTGTAAGAAAGTGATATTTAAAGATTCTTTCAAGGGAGAAAGAAGGAAAGGGGTATAACTATGGATCGAGTAACTTATTATTTCATTACTGCCACTATTTTTGAGAAGGCAAAAATGAGGCAGGACAGTGAAGGTGACTTGTTAGAGTACCACACAGTCAGGTTCAAACATGGCTTCGAATGTCCTACCTAGAACACAGGCTGCCTACCAAAGCTACGGCAGCACTTTTTACGTGGAAAGGGGGATTAAAAGTCATTACTGGTGCAAAGTTTCTTAAAATGCATCTTTCATGAAATCTTCACTTATAATAAATTATCATTTTACCCGTGTAGCTATAATTTTTTATTTGTCTGTAAAAAGCTTTTAAAATCCGGTCCATTGAGAAATGCCTGAATTCTAAACCCACTTAAGAGATTTATAGGGGAAAAAATCATACATAAAATGTTGTGTCCTTATGAATTTTTCTGGAGAAAATGGTCAGGAGCTTTTTATGAATCCTAAACGGGTCTATGGATCTTTACTTTCAAAAATGCTAAAAATCACTGATCTACACTTTTGCCTGGCGTTTGAATGTTTCTCCAAAGGAGATATACTCACGGGAAACTTAGCATCATACATAAGGAAATGTACTTCGTATGTAATAGCAAAGATTAATATAGTCTATTAATAATGTAATAACTTGAAAATGAAACACTGAAGTGACCCTTACCCAGGTTTCTAATAACTGCTCAGGATGTTAACAGTGAAAGGATCATTTAGAAAGCTAATTTCCTTTTCATCGTGCCCGTTAAGTGTTTACTTTAATTCACATCCTGTGTGACCCTATGGGAAAATTTTTAACTACTACTGGGGAAAATCCCATAGGGTTACACAGGATGTGAACAAGGCCTGCACTAAACTACCTTCAACTTCAAAAATAAAATTAAATAGGTGAGTTTCACTTTCTGTTTGTCATAAGTTCCACTTTTTGGCTCCCGAAGTTTAGATTCGTGGTCCCTCTGCATGTCTCAGAAAGCGACTGAGAAGCATCCCAGCGTTCTCCCTGTCTTTTTAAAAACCACGTTTGTCTAGGCTGTACAGCTACACCTTCCCTGCGGAAGATGCTAGTGTGTGGCGGCCCAGGGCGAGGCGGCAGGAGCTCTCCTGAGCGCTCCTCATACCTGCGGCGCACGCATTTCAGCTGCTCTTTCCATTTCCTGTGGAGAACACACATCACACCACTTCCCCTATAGAAAAAAGAAAGCAGCCCGATTTAATTGCTGATGGAAACACTGTCATACTTTCCACTGGCCAGGCTTGAAACCATTACTGATCTAACCTTCATTAATTTTTCCACAACAACTTGCAGAAATGTCAGGAAGCAGCTGTACGAAGACTGATTAATTGTTCTTGTCACCCCTACTTCACCGTTCGTATTCTCTCTCCCATATGCATAAATCTATATTTCAGTTCAAAAACAAAATTTGGAATTTTTCTATGTTCTTTTTTTCTTTTTTGGTTTTCGAATGGCCCAAACCTGTTCAGATCTGGAGGAAACCCCAAGAAGTTTGGGACAGCATACATAAAGGAAAAGATTGCTTCCTGCCGATTACTCAGATCTGTTCAAACAGACGCTAAAGGATTCAAGCCTTATAGCAACACTGCATTTATTAGTCAATCACAGGAGCTGAAATTCACTTCCAAAATGTGAATTACAAAATCAAATGCCCTTTTTTTAATTTTTTTCACTTTCCTCCCTCATCATTTTGGGCTGAGCTCTACCATCTGTCTTGTCCCATCAAATGCACTGCGCGAGCCTGGTGCAAACCAGTGGCACGGTGAACCCCGTAGTCCCACCTTGGTGTAACCACCCAGCACCTCAAACTGCAGGATCTGGGCACCTGGGGGAACTGGTTACCACACCCCTGGTTTCTCGGCCAGCACTCAAGCCTTGCAGACTTTTAACTAGCTGGTAACATGACAAGCAGAGTTCAAGAAGAGAAACAGTAAAACTTAAACAACAACAACAAAAACAACAACCCCAACAATTCAGAGGTAAAATTTCAAAATGCATTTGGTAACATTACTGATGACAAGACTTCCAAAGCGAAGATCCAGGCAGTGTCACATCCTTGCAATAGAGACAGTCAGTCCAAATCAGGCATTTTACAATACGACTCAACGTCTTGGGAAAGAACATGTTTTTTCCTCTCCTCTATTTCCTGAATACACAGAGCAAGGGATTAAAGCTGAACAGATGTTGAACCAAATGACCCAGCACCTTTCAGAGACAGCTCTGAGACTGGACAGAGTTCCAGTTAGGACTACATAAAAAAATTTCTTCAAAATTCGAAAGTTCATCACAGATGTGTACATTCTCCAAACCAAAGGAAAAAAAAACAGATTGGGAGGCTGAGGATTTAGCTCAGTGGCACAGCACCTGTCTGGCAAGTGCAAGGTCGTGAGTTCGATTCCCGGTACCGGAGAAAAACCAAAAAAAAAAAAAACCAAAAAACAAACAAAAAAAAGAGATTGGACAACAATGATATATGGTGTTAAAATAATAACTGAACATGCAGCATCCTGGCCAGACCATGGGCTCTGGAACTGGAGTGTCTGCCTGCAGGCCTGTCTCTGCCGTGTACTAAATACGTCACCAACATCAGGTGAGTCACCTAACCTCTCTGTGCCTCATTTTTCTTACATGTAAAATGGGAAGAAAGCATTAGAAACAGTAAGGAAATTACATAGTGTTTACAAATGCCATGAGCAAGTGAACTATAAATGCTGGCTATTAATTCTGTATTTTTGTTGGTATTTAGGCATATATTAGTCTAAATCTAAGAAGGAAATAATGTGCCAACAATGCCTAAATTAATTTAGGAAAGCACACTGAGTTAACAGGAAAAGTTCTCAATAGGGGTGATACTTGTGGCCTGAAATCCCACCATTACAACTGAATGAAGCAGGATGCTATGGTATTGATCATAAATGCCCCTAAATGTCCATGCTATAAAGGGTTAGTCACTAGGCTGTGGTGCTGCTGGGAGGGTTTCAACCTTTAGCAGGAAGGCCCCATGGAAGGAAGTTAAGTCACAGGGAGTGGCTACTTAATGGGAACAGTGGGATCCTGGCTCCTTCCTCTCTTTTTGGCTTTACAGCACTACAAGGTGAGCAGCTCTGCTCTACTGTGCACTCCCTATGATGATGATCTGCCCACCACAGGCTCAAAAACAACAGAGCTGGTCAGCTAGGAACTGCAACCTCTGAAACCTTGAGTCAAAAGTCAACTCTTCCTCCTTACAAGTTGTTTATCTCAAGTATTTTGTCACAGAAATGGACAGCTGACTGACACACTGTGGACCTCTCAGTTGTCACAGAACAACATAACATTAGGGTCAGAAGTGCTGGAGACGACCACACCTTACCACCACTGCCAGGTCAGGGAAGTGAGGTAGGAGACGCCACCACAAGCCAGGGAAGTGCAAACAAAGAAGGAAGCAAAAAAAGAAGGAAGCAGACCTGACCTTCATCACAGTCGGAGCGCTTGCCGAAGAAGACAAAGGCACTCATTCTCCTGGCACCAAGATCAGGGCTGGGGTGCCAGGAGGCCGCACCATGCAGGAAGGACACCACTTTTAATTCCTCTTCCACCATGACCTCGAACACCTCACATCCTTTAAGGTCTTAATCTGCAGTGAAACGTGGGGCTACACTGACATCAGAGCTTCCCAGTTTTCTTGCTGCTGAGATCCTCTTTAACAGTCTGAGAACCCTGTGGATCCCCTTCTAGGATAATATTTTAAGTTACATAAAACACATTACGTTATAAATTATAATGGAATACAGTTATCTCAAAAAATGAAGCAAATTTGTGGACAGTAACGACTGTCTTTGCTACAATTTGTTAATATGATGCAAAATCTATCATCCCTCATGGTTTTGAGCAGTCATTATTATAAAGACACTGAGATATTAGTCACCGCAGGAAGGTGATGTGAAACTACCTGTGATCTCGATTGGTAATAATGTCACAGATACTGTTAAAACTACTGTCTTTTGTTGCTTACAATAATAACAAGGGGAGTGCTAAAGTTCATTTAGAGGTCAGCAAAAAATGATCATTTTTTTTCCTCAACCAAGTTCTCTAAATTCGGTCCATTTGTGGTTCAGATTTCCAATCTAAGTAAATAATGTATCCCTTTCTAGTTCCAGTTGTCTAAAATGAGTGACAGACTTGTGTCCCTGGCTTCTTCCACAGAAAACATTCACAAAGAGAAATGAAACTATTTCCAACCATCGGAGAGTTAAGAGATTTACAGGATGAAAGTGTTCCCTTCTTTCTGTCTTTCCAAGTGAAAAGGGAAACATTTATTGTCTTGGAAATGAATTACTCAAACAGTACCACAGCTTACCAACCTACAGGCAAATCCATATTCAGTGGGTTAACACCAATTAGCCAGAGCTCCTGTTCCATCCCCACCCACTCATGGGGGGACCTCTAGTCCCCTTGAAAAGCCCCAAGCAAGCATGTATTTCTAGGGATCCAGCAAGGGAGATTTAAAGAGCCCACAGGCAGTCTGACAGCCAGTCACAACACCATCTGCATTTCTTCCTTCCTGTGCCAGCTCCCCCTAGTGTCTCAGGAAGGAACCCCTCTGCGGTCTCTGCAGATGGTGCCCCTAGCGAGAATGTTAATGCCCAGATGCCCCGCAGCCAGTAGAGCTCGGACAGCTGGCAAGAGGAGTTCCTGCCTTGGGTCTCACGTTTTAGAAGCCCACACACCACAAATGCATGCCAAATAAACTTACTGAAAACTGTATAGCACCTCTGTCACTAGTATCCAGATGTCCTTTACCCCGAAACTCCATTACAACTGTTTCAGTTCCCCAGGGGGCCTTTTGCCTAGTATTTTTGCACCAATCACAAAAAAACTGAGTGTGAATGTCCTGAAGGTCTGTAGGTTACGCTGTTACACGATATGCAATTAGACACCATTTCAAAAGCAGAGAGGCTTTAAGTAGTCTTAATGCTTACTGTAAAGAAAAGACACAGTTCCTGACCCTCACTCTCAGAAAGCTTGACAGCAACAGACTCTTGCAACATGAATACGGCTGTGCCCAGCACAACATCCTTCTCCTTGTTTCTCTTAGTATGCGGAGCAGCAGTTCTAGAATTATTAATAAGTTAATGCAATTATCTGTAACAATTGAACACGGTATCTGAAGAATATTTTATAGCTAAGCAAGTCTTCTCAGTCTTAAATTTGTAGAGATGTCAACACAAAGCATGGTGTTATTTACATCACCATCGCATTCAATATTTTACACTACATCTTTAAGCAGTTTTACTTCTATAAAAATAGCTGAGGTCTGTTGTTGGCATTTTGCTATTGCTCTTTTTTAAAATTCTATTTAAAATAAAAAATTAAAAAATAAAAATTAGTTGGGGTCTTAGTTAAATTTTCCAAAAATACATTAGAAAGTACCAGCCATTTAAATAATTTTGGATTGAGAATGTTTTATATATTCATTATAACATAGATTTGCTTGCCTTTTAATTTTAACATGTAATTTAGGATTTTTATTTGGTTTTGTTTTTTTCTTTGTAGTACTGGGAAATGAACCCAGGGCCTTGACACTGAGCTACATCCCCAGCCCTTTTCCAAATTTTGAGACAGAGTCTCACTAAGTTGCTAAATTGCCAGGCTGGCTCTAATTTGTGATCCTCCTGCCTCAGCCTCCCAGAATGCTGGGATTATAGGTGTGCACCACCAAACCTGGCCATAATTTAGGATGTTTTATGTAATCACTTTTAAATAGTTTAACTTTTGAATTTTTCTACTTATTCTAATTTATATTTTTGATGAAAATACATTGATATTTTGCACACTCTGTATACAATGGCATTTTATTTTAAAATTTTTAGGTTGTTGAGAATGAGTATAAGTCAAAACCATGGTATATGTATCTTTTTCTTGCTGTTCAGAAACTTTAGAAACAGCCCCTCCGGGGGAAAAAAAAAAAGAAAAAAAAAAAGCAATAGCATATCTAAAAAATCTGCTTACATTTTAAGGCTGCAAACAATAAGGTAAACAAACTTGTCAAATGTGGCCATCTAAAATTCACTAACAGGATACTTCAAATTCTTTATTTAATGAAGATTTAATTAGTGTTCAAAACAGTAAGAAGGAGCCAGAAGTTTCTTTTCATCAAGTCTATAACTTTAACAGGTCAGATGAAATCCCTGGCAACTTCACATTCCTTACAAATAAAGACTTCATCACTGATCAGATTAAGAATGTTTCTGAGCCTTCACCCGAACTCTTCCCTTACAGACCCCATCCCTATTGGCAGCCCTGACCTTCTCCCTGGCTGTGTGCTTTGAGGGCCCCAACCAAGCTCGGCTGCTGGCCAGTTCTCCTCTCAGGCTGTCAGAGAGCAGTTCCATTCATGCTTTCTCCTCACCACCCTCACCTCACCTTTTATCACCTTTTATCACATTTTCTACTCTAATCCAGAATCTCAGAAAGTTTATCAGCAATACCTTGTAACTGTAACACAATGGCTTCAAGGGGCTAGGGAGGCAAGAGGTGCACCTGTCACTGTCCACCTGAGACTGCCCTGCCCTGTCAGCAGATGGAAAACCGAGGGGACTCTGACTTGGGTTGATGCCTCTCTCTTCTGTCTCTTCCCCAACTCCAAGGTTCTTTGTGGCCTTTCCTACCAAACTTTCTAAAATTAGTGTCTGGTAGGAGGAAGAATGACAACAGAATTCAAAGGGAATGACCAAAGCAGGCCTCAGAAAGCACCCTTTCATATTTTTGCTTATTATCTAGTCCTTCAACCTGGAGAGTTAATCTTGAACAAGTTTGTTTTTAATCAATTCACATGAGCACAGTGAACATTTTCAAAAGAGTGTCCCTTAAAGTGTAGAGGAAGACTGCTTCTTACATATGGGACTAAGGGACTAACTCTCACAATAATCCTTATCAATTTTTGTTTAAAGTATGGAATCTTTCTTTTCTTGTCCAAAACAGAGGCTTCAGAGCCTTTGTAGATATACACTGCAGTCTGTTTTACACATATGTATGTACATGTGCACGTACAGATGTATACGTATACACAAGAACACACCTCAGAAGTCAAGAGGCTGAGTGAGAAAAGGGGGGTGGAGCTGAGCTGCTTACCCAACATCTGCAAGTCTTTCTGAGGTCCAGAGCAAGAACCTTGGCTTCCTGACATTTCAACAAATGGCCGTTCCAGTTAATGACTTTTTCCTCCCCATCACAGTGAATGACTCACATAGTACTATTCTAATCAGAAATCATTTTTAAGTCTTTGAAAATGCTAGAAAATAAAACTTAGAAATCATTGCATTATCAAAAACCATCCTATGTTATTTTACATATTAATAATAAATGTACAAACTCAAACATGTCTAATTTTAATAGACCATGTAGAAATTATATGGAACATCTCCAAACTTAATTCCAGAGGACACCTCAGAGAGGGTCTGAGTAATATTATCACAAGAAAAAAATCTGAAATCTGTTCTGCAGAAAATGTTAACTAATTGCATCTGTTCTAAGGAATAATTCACAGTGCCAACATGTAAGTGAAATTATTTTAATTCGATGTTTCATCAGATTTCCAAAATGCATCAACAATACACAGGTAAAAGAGGATCAGGGATAAAAAAAAAATAAATGATTATAATTCTAACAAGTATTTAAAATAAAGTAATAAATTTCTTTAAATGAATTATTAAATTTATCTTCATGGAGTTTCTGTATTCTAAACAAAATCCTAAGAGAAAAGAGCTTATACCCTACATTCTGTATATAATAAGATGCACCTTCAAAAAACACAAGTGCAATGCACCTGATTTAGACATTCCCTTTCAGTATCTGAGATTAGCTCCATAAATGTGTTATTATTTAATTCTTAGTTTAGAAAAAACATGTATATGTTTAAGTAGTATAAGAATAAAAGTGTATTCTTTTTATCACATTTTTATTAGTGCATATTGGTTATATACATTAACGGGTTTTCACTTTGACAGATTTGTACATGCATATAACATGCTTTTCATGAAAAAGTAAAACAAACTTTTATCACAAAATAATAAGAGAATAGCCTTTAAACAGCTCCAGCTTTACTGTACTTAGTAGAAAAGTGCTAAGTAACCAACCTATTTCAAGTCTTATTCCTATCAGCTGGCAAAGGTTCAAACCTGCTTTAAAATATACATACAGTTCTAGATATTTTGAAAAGGTTATAGCTCTTTGACCTTTGACCTGTAAAAGATCAAAGAGAATTTTGTAATGAATTAATTAATAATTTATCAAAATGACGCTGTGATATACCTCCTGATCAGATAGCAATTTTCTTTTCATATATAACTTTTATTTTTCAGGTTGCTTGGCACCCACCTTAATATCCATTTAGAAACGCTTACTCTACCTTGCATCTATCAGAATGAAGAACAAATGGGATGGACCAACTCCTGCCCAGAATGAATGAATGAATGGATGAATGAATGAATATCTAGATGCCCACATCACCCCCATTCTCATTCTCTACTCCACAAACACAGATATATGTATATCAAACATATGCACAAGAGGCATGCTCTTTAGAAATTAATGTCACAGTGAAATAAACTTTTTCTCTGTGGAAGGTTTAAAAAGGCAACATAAACATCTTATCATTATAAAAAAATGCTTCCAAATTTGGGTTGAGGTCATCTTAATATTCTTATTAACCTTCCAAATTAACATATTTCTTAATTGAAATACTTTAGTGACTATAAAAACACATGTTACTGTGCTCATCAGTTACAAAAACTCAAAGTTCATATTTGTTATGGTGAAAACTGTCATTATGCGAGTATGATGCAAATATTTTTTGATTGGCTTTAGAAACAAAAGAATTCAAGATTAAGAGTTCTATGACAAAGGTTCCACAGGCTTGTTAGTGTAGGGTGGCACCGTGACTGCTTAGACAGAGGTGAACCTGGCATGGTTCATCAAATATTCACGAATATGTGCGACAAAGCAAATAAGGGAAAAAACTCTAGCCTGCAGCCCCTTGCTTTCCCATGTGACGTAAGCCAGCTCAAATATAAATAGGATAACTCCTGCAAGCACAAACCTGGCATCTACAGTCTCTAGCTGGAAATTATAAAATGAAGGAAGAAGAAGAAGAGCAATGATAATAATAAACCCTAAGAGACTGGTTTAACTTCGCAGGTCTCCCTGCTGTGCACACTTTTGAGCTGGGTCGCCGGTTGAACAGATCTTGACTGTACTTGTACAGATGCTCCAGCACTGAGGGGTTTCCTGGAGAGATTCACATATGCACAGACCAAACATACTGATCCATCTACCCCAGAGCTTGTGACAAGACAGGGGAAGGCGGCTTGACTGAACATCCTGCCAGCTCAGCTCTCAAGGAAAGGGAAGCCCACCCCGGCGTTGTAGCAGGCAAAGCCCGGTACACAAGCCTGGCAGTTCAGAAGCTCTAAGGATTCCCACTAACCCAAGTGCTGGGTTGAGCACTCATAGGTTGAATATATTTTAGGATTTAAAGTGGTAGGAAATAAATGATGGGAGAAAAACATCAGCATTTAATACACACCTCAAAAATGTACTTTCAAGCAAACTGTCTGCCTAACAAGCAGGAAAACTTGAAAGAAGAGTACACATTTAAAATTTCACAGTCTTTTCTTTATTCAGCTGTGTTCCCCAATTCCCAGCCTCAGATAAAACAGGAGCTCAATAAGTGTTTGTTGACTGAACAAAGAAAAGATAAATGAGTAAACCAATTACTGTAAACACAATCACCACGCTCATGTACTTTTGTGTGTTTGTAGGATCAAGGGGCAATTGCTGCTTCTTCCATTCTGCCACTCCTTTTCACTGTCTTTTTTATATATTTTAAATTACAGGATAGACAGATTGCTATAATTTAAATTATCTCTGCAATATAACATGGGTACCTTTGGAAAAGTTCTTTTATTGTGCCCAGGTAACTGTAATAATTATTTTAAAACACATAACAAAAAACATCTAAGCATAACCATGATATAAATTTCACCTCTTTATATTCTGTAGGAACAGGCTATTTATCAAAGTAATTTCTGAATTGTTCTTTAATAAACTATTATTCCTGTTAAATTATATGCCTATGTGTGACTGTGTGTTTTGTCTAGTTACTTGCACATAAATATCCTTGCGGACAGGAAAAGACCTGGCCTCTGTGTGTGTGAGTGTGTGACTGAGTGTGTTCTCACACAGGCACTTCCCTAGATTATTCTCCATGGAAATCTTTTTCCACATGGGAACTGAGCCAAAGAGAGCCCGAGGACTTCCCTGACCTAAGCCAAAGGTGCAGCCAGGGCCTCCCTAGTATCAGTCTGGGCCCAAGGGAAGGAGTGGGAAGGGAAGCTGGGTGGAGGAGGGATGTTGGTAGCAAATGTAGAAATCTTTTACTTGGAAAAAGTAATCTGGGAGTCCAACATTCTTGCAGTATTTAAGCTTGCAAAACCTTCTCAGGACTAGCACATTCTCAAGCGATGCCTCTAAGACCAGCCAGAACAAAGAGATCTACTGAGGTTTATATAAACTTTACCCAACAAGGACAAATCACAAGCAAAAAGCTCAGCCTTTTTGTTCACTGATGTATTGAATTATGTCTTCAAGATAAGAAATAACTTTTACAACATTTCCACCCATACTTCTGCTCTGAAACCTCTTCAAAGTGGCCTATAGTCCACTGCAGAATCCACAGGCCTTTTCTTAGTAACAACCTTATGATGACTTTCCAACTGCACACAATGTGAACACATCTCCCTTAAAACAGGGCTCCCAGCCCAGGATCTGACACAGAGTAGGCACTCAGTAAGAGTCCCTTTCTCTGGCAAGTCTTCCCCCTCAGCTTCTCTTAGCCTGCCTTGGTTTTGTGACAGCTGAAGTGCTCTAGCATCTTCTCGCTGAACTTCCAGGTCCAATCGAAGTGTCCTCTCTCCTATATTCTTCCTTACTTTTCCAGCACAGAATTAGTACCATACCCTTAGGTGTTCATATAGCCTTTTCAACTCACACTACTGCACTGGTCATGGTTTGCTATGGATTTAGTTAATTGAATGCATATTTTATGCAACTTAGCGTTCAGCTACCTACAAACAGGATCATTTCCATTTTTCTCAAGACATACCTCAAAGCCCAGCAATCTTGCATGTGGCTAATTTTTCCTAAATGCTGTTTGACTGAAGTTTACTAAAGAGGTAGAATTCCAACTTAACTTGTTCCAGTTTCTCAGCCATCTTCGCCAATCACAAAGCCTGTAGATAATTCATCTGCAGTGTCTCTCCCATCTGTCCCCTCTTTTGCATTCCTATAATAACCATCCTAGGTCATAATTTTACTGGAGACTATCACAACAGCTTCTTAACTTACCTACCCCAGTTTTTCCAGTTCTTCACTCTACAATGCTATTTACAGTGGGTTGATTCATCTTTCAAAAATATAACCCAATCACATTACTTCTTAGCTCAGAAGTGGGTAAAGATCCCCTGATACTTACCAATGTCGTGTGCGGATCACATTCAAGAAAGGCCCTCTGCACTCTCTGGAATACCTTTCCTGGCACCTTTCCTTCTCCTTTCATGAGTCCTCTCTCACCAATGCTGTGCCCCAAACATGCCATGTTACTTTCATCCCAGGATCACACCAACATTTATCCATCCCATTTCTTTGTATAAATGTCATTCTCCCGCCTGTCAAAATCTTGCCCATGTTTAAATCTTTTCTTGGGAAATGTTATCTGATCCTCAAGCAACTTCAACCCAACATATCCATAAGAAAATGAGTATTCCTTTCTCTTCTGAATTTACAAAACATTTTATTTAGTCTTTTTTTTTTTGAAACACAGTCTCACTATGTAGTTCATGCTGGTCCTGAATTCACTATTTAGCCCAGCCTGGCCTTTAACTCTTGACAATCCTCCTGCCTCAGCCTCCCGAGTGCTAGGATTACAGTGCACCACCATGCCTGGACTATTTAGACATTTTTGAGTCCTACTATAAGCTGTCTCATACTCAAACTGGCTATTTAGTAGTCTTACCTCTCTTTTGGGGTCTATAAACCACTTTAAGGCCAAGATGCAAGCTTGCTCATCACTATATCCCTCTACAACACCAGAATACTAAATTGCATATGGCAGAACTGCCATAAATATTCATTGCATTTAACCAAACTAAAGCTTTTACAAATAGCCAAAAATGCTCAAGTTCCATGTAAGAAGGATACAGGCTCAAGCCAACACAGTGTTGGCGTTTGTGATGATTGGTGTTCTCAGAATTTCCACTTAAGGCTGATGACAGAATCAAGCTCTGCTATAGTCAATGAATAATTTATTTGTGCACAAAGCATTCTGTTAATGGAAATCTTTTTATGGCGCAAGATCTAAAATATCTTTACTGCTCCATAGTTATTAAATCTTTACTTTAGTCATTAATACACAGGTAAAGACGAATGATAATTACAGGGTCATTATATGTTCTCAAACTAAATGAATCAAGAATACCCTGAAATTCATAAAACCCCACCTTGGATGGGGATGGAGTGGATTACACTGAAACCAGCCACCTCTCTGTAACCATAAAATTGAAGAACCTCAGGTTTTTTGTTTTTAGAAGTGATATCAATTGGAAGAATTTCTTTAGATTCAAACAGCCAGCACATTCTAAAAATTTTAGTGCTCAATTAAAATTCCCCCTGCTCCCCTAAACTAGACTGCCTCCATCCCGTACATCATAGGAAAGGAGAAATGTGTGTTTGTGCATTCCCTAGATGTTGCAGCCTGCCAAAAAATGTTCCTTTGCTGTGCTATTTCAGCAAGTCGTGAGATGGCAATGATCCTGCTCCTCAAAAGGAAAAGATAGCTATTTTTCCTGCATGTTTTTATTTTAGGAGGTTGAAAGGTGCACTTCTGGCTGGTGAGAGTACTCTGACAAGTACGAGTTCCTGGGGAGGTGAGTTGGGAAGGTGGGGTCTGGCAGGGTTAAGGGTGAGAAAACCCGAAATCACTGTAAGCTCTTGGGAAATAGCTAAGAAGCTAAAACAACAGAAAGAAAAGGAGGATAATTCCAGTTATCCAGTGAATTTGTTTCCAACTATAAGCCCTTCTGGGAAAAAGAAAAGAGTAGAAAAAAATATATGCTTTTTAATCTACATTTGTCACAAGCACAACTGTTATACCATCAAAGTCATCATGCTACTACCCAAGCCAGACTCACTTTAGCTCTCTTTTTCTACTAAAAGCAATATTTAAATACCCAGGCTCAAAGCCTGGAGTCATCACTGACAGCTGCCTTCTGCCTCCCACCCTAGAGCATGTGCACAAACCCATGCTCTATCACAAGCATACACACACACACGCGCACACACACACACACACACACACACACACACACACACACGCGCCATTCCCAATCAGACAGGCCTTCACTGTCTTCCTGTACTTTCCCTCCTATTGTCTGTGCCCTGTCAGTCCTTCTGGCTAGCATTCTAACTCAGGCACTCAACACCTGTCTGACACAGTCAGGGGACCGGAAGGGACTCCAGGTCCAGCTGGCAAATTTCCACCAAAGGATAGGACTAGGCACAGTGCCCACGGGCACACAGGACCCAGGGACCATTACCAGAGGTAGTAACCTGTGAAAGTGTCAAGAGAACCTTAGCAAAAACAATTCTGAGCTGAACACTGCCACAAAGGCACCAAGATGCAAATCCTGAAATTGTAGAAATGAGGAAAGGACAACAGGAAGTTAAGTCAGAAAGAATTCCCTGAGCCTGGCACAAAGCGTTCACCCAAGTGCTGTGTGCAGAGCCTTTGTGATGTCAGTGTGGGAGGAGACGGAAAGGGCACAACACGAGGTGACAGCTCTTGAAGTAACTGAAGTGCACCCTCAGCTGACAGGGGCTGCTGCGCCCTCCCACCCCACCCTCACCCTCACCTCCACCCCCACACCACCCCACACCACCCCTCAGACCCATCCTCCCAATGGAAGCCTCAAATGGCATCACTGCTGCTCAAAACTGTTCAGGGACCTCCACACTGAGCCAGGTGACCAGCTCATGGCTAGCCCTGCTGTCAAAGCACCTGAGCTCAGAATTCACAATGCATTCACACCTGCCCCTCCCAGGGTCCTACACATTCACAGGCCTCGTTTTATTTTATCATATTAAATCTTTCCAGAGGACAATTATTTTTGTTGCTGTATAGCAGCCAAGACAAGGAAAATAAAACATCCTTATTGGGAAGGCAGAGGTTTTTGTTCTGTTTTCTTTGGTGGGGAAGAGTGTTGTTTCTCTTTAAGAGCTTTTTTCTGTGTGCGTGTTTAAAAAGTTCACAAAAAAATTATAATTTGTTCTCATGACTCTGCTCTGAGTATTTTCCAATAGATATCAGACTTGCTGATTCATCTCACTAATGTGATTAGAATTATATCTATGCCCAGGTATCAGTTTTCAAGCAGACCCCAAAATAAATTTTAAAAGAAAACTCATGGCCACGTATTTTTATTTTTTATTAAGTTCAATGAATATTTCTTGAATATGTATATATTTCTAATCACCCCTATTGCTACTGGGGATTGAACATTTGGACCCAGGTCCTTTACCCTAAATTATACCGCCAGCCCTTTTTTATTTTGAGACAGGGTCTGTCTAAGTCTCTGAATTGCCTAGCCTTGGTCCCAACTTGCAATCCTCCTGCCTCAGGCTCCCAGAGTGCTAGGATTACAGCCATGCAGCACCACACCCAATATCTGAGGTTGCAGAGGACGCCTAGAAAAGACTTACCTTTACCTTCAAGTAACTAACAGTGGCACGTGAGATTAAAAAGAAACTCACATAAATTACTATAAAGCACAAGCACAAAAATGCATGTAAAAAGTGGCAACTGTTTCGAGTGTTAAGCGGATGCTGAGGGCAGATGAGATAACACACGAAGACAACCATCCTCAAATAAAAGAATTAACCAGGCTATGACATAAATGCATTAGCCAATAATGCAAATAGATGATGCAGAAAATGCGATTCAGGAGGTTAATTTTTTTTTTGGGAATTCATGAATGAGCTGTCCATGTGATATCAAGTTCAAATATGAAATGAAAATCTGTAAGTGGAGAATTTTGTCCAATACTGTACATAATTTAGGAGTTTATGGTAAAACCTATAATTGTCCTGGGAGTTAGAATTCAAGAGGCCATTGTTAATGTGTGCGTGGAGATTATGAGATTCTCAGAGCAGGGGAAATGGCTGAATAAACTTAACACTGGTATCATCAGACAGGTTAAGCCAGGCAGAGATCTGACAAATTCACATTCTTATCCCACAGTGTTAACACTGTAATATCCGATTCTTCTCCCAAATTTCAGTAAGACTCCTATTTCCTTACATGAATCATCCTAAACAGAATATAGCAAGCACATCCGTAACACTCCAAAACTTGGATCCCGCCAATCAACTAGACTGGTGAGCTCCCAGTGACTGTGATATGCTATCTGAAGTGGAAGAACCAGGGTTAAATTCTAGCTCTGTGACTCATGAGGGCTGTGGCTTTGAGTAAATCATTCAGCTGTAACACTGCCACCTCCACCAGCCTCTATTTCCCCACACACAAAATCAAGTGTGTGCAATGTAGGTATGGTAGTTATTTCCTCCAGTGAGACTGCGTACACAGACGCCATTGGTAAATGGTAAACCATTTCCTGAATGTTAATATGCGTCATCATAAAAACAAGGTGAATGACCCCTCAGTTACACTGTCAAGTTCCATTTGTATGGAGTGAAAATGAACCATTCCTCCACACAGCCAGCCTAACCTGCAAGCTGAAGGAAGGATGGAAGGGAACAATGACATGCTAAGAAAGCAGCCTTCAGTCAGCGGTTTCAGACAGCTATGGGATGCTCTGGGACAGTGCTTTGCTCATCCTGCTGGTTTGATTAAAGTTTGCTGAACAACCAATGAACAAATGACTAGACTGAGTTATTGAACACAGAAATGAAACAAAGTGTAAGTGAAATTTCTGAATACCAAAGCCAGATATATCCAGTTGTATGTAAGCCTGGAATCCATAGCCCCACACCAGTTTGTAGCTATTCCAGCACAAATATGGATACCCCTCATTTATGGGAAAACACAAGGTACCCAGAGAAAAGGGCTGTCTGCATCTGAAAAGCTATAACAATGTCCCTCTATGAAAGGAAACATTTTGAAGGATACAGCAGAAAAGTTATAGTAAGCCTACAGGTAATATAGTAGATATAATTTGCTCACAGTTCAGATCTTTATGAGAGTAACTAAAATGTGTCCAAAGAGAATTAATTAAAATTTCCCCTTTTATTCTCCTAATTGGTGTAAATAATAACAAGAAAAAAAACATATGAAAGCACACAAAAATTTCTAACTATAATAACTATGTAATTCTCAGAAAGTTAATTACTACCTAGAAAGCCACTATCCTCAAATGAATATGTGATACTTAATTCTTACTTTCAAAAGATTTTGCACCTATAGCTCAGATCCTCAATCACAGAACTTGCCTAATAAACGTGAAAGTTTTTCACTGTCTTTCCTAAGAAGAAAGGTCCTTTACATAATTCTTAGCCAATTACCTCTAATGCAACGAGAGAATATGAATCGGAGAACATAAACCTGAGTGGTTAAAGACTCAGATTCCAGCTGACATTACCTTAAAATAAATAATGCCAAGACCAGACAAAGCCATCACTTACTTGAAGAAGAACAGCACTACTGTAAAGATAAAATAGCTCATATTTACTATATTTTACAAAAAAGTACCAAAAGGAGAAGATATTTTAATGGTTGAGGATTTTCTTTTTTAACAAACTATTTGCTATTTACTACCAATTTGTGATTAGAGAAATTACTTGGAAGAAAATCCTCACTTAGGGTAATACATGTGACCAGGTTTAGTTGTAAGTCACAGAGAGGCTGCCGATTGTGTATTCCACACACATTCTGAAACAAGCTTATCAATTCGAATGAAATGCTTTCTTACCAAAAATGTAAATGGTTTAAGTAAGAAAATATACCTATCTATACAGTGAAGCCCATGTTGCCAGACTACAGAACCAGTAGTCCTGTGATTATTAAAATATAACTGTTACATTTAAACAATAGTTGCAGCACAATTATTATCACTATTACTCACCATTACCATACTCACTAGTATTCAGGAGGCTCCTGCTATCTGCAAGTGTGTAATCCTCAGAGAACCTCACAATTAAGTAGTACTCTTATTTAACTCAAAACAATAGTTATTTCAAAGCACGTTGACCTAGATGAGACAACTGGGCCAGAGGAGCCCAGAGCTCACACTGCAACAAGCAAGTAGGCCTTCTACACTCACTACTGTAGCCATGTCTACTCTCAGAAGATGCTTACCAAAAATGGTCTCCTACACATAATCTAAATGAGGTGCCATTAATTGATATTCAACTTTAACTCTGTAACCTATTGCAGGAATAATTGCAAAAAATCAAATTTGTGAACAGACCGAAAACCAAACTTGGCAGACAATGACATTTTAGTTGATGATTCAGAGCATTAATGTTTACTTTCTAGTATCTAATACAGGTACTGAAGAAAGTAAGGATTTGCTTTTGAAACTTTTTAAACACCTCTCTTCTGGATTGATTTTTCACTTCAGTACCTTATATTCCTTTAATTAGCCAAATATTTTTTTCCAAATGACACTATATGCCATGTGTTATGTGCCCCTAACAATAAACGAAATTGAATTATGAACTTTACAGGAAGAATGAAAAGATTCTCTAGAGTTTATTCATGCTTTTGCCATTTCTACTGTCACTGGAAGCTCAAAAGCAACACTAACAAACCTGGTTCCAGGGCTGTTCCCCAAGTGAGATTGTTTTAGACACAGTTAAGAACAGCTGTAGGTGCTGCATATACTATAGAACACTATCCCTGGAAGCCCACCTATAACATCAAGTCTTGAGACTCAAAGTTAAATACACACTATTGGTTCATTTGACTTGGAAGCTGACTCCCCAAATGATTAGATACTTTCTGCCCTTATTCACTGCCACTCATCAGGTTTTATAGAACTTTTTTTTTTTTTTGGTACCAGGAATCACACTCAGGACCTTGTGCTTGCCAGGCTGGTGCGTGTGCCACTGAGCTATATCCCCAGCCCCATCAGGTTTTAAAATAGCTCCAGTTTATTTGGAGTGAAATTAAGTAGCAAGTTGCATAGTTTTAGAATTATGAAAAAAATTTAGAATTTCAGAAACTCAAATCTTGTGACCTAAATTAGGAAAACAAAATTTTTTCCAGGTTTTCTGTTGCTGTGTAAAGGGTTAATTAAATCATGAGTTTGCCTGAGTTTAAAAAAAAAAAATCCTAACCCTCTAAAATCAGTATCATTTAGACTTCTGATGCCAAAAATCTGTTTGACAGAGCAGGCTTTACTATACTGACATTTTAACAGTAGCCAAAGTCCTGTTCCCACTAAATTCTGTCTTGGCAGTACCAATAATCTGCTAACAGCCGAAACTCTTCTTGGTTCCGAGTTCTCTAACTCAGGAGTTTTCCACAGCAACTAGGGCCACAAGAAAACTGAAGCCAAGCAGGTTCTTCCTTAAGGTGTCTGTTCTTATCACAGAACCCCAAATTTATGTAAAATGAAAACGGCTAAATAAAGACAGATGCTAACTTGCTCAAAATAATTCATTATTCCTTAGATTTGAATCTGCAAGATGAAATTTCACATAAAAATCCCATTCGAAGTAAAATCTCATATTCTCAAATCACCACCAGATCAGGACAAGAAAATCATCAGTAAACGAGTGAATACAAGGGCGCTAAGGCCTTAGCCAGTGGCAGAGCTGCTCAGCAGTAGAGCTTGTGCCTACCATGCACAAGGCCTGATTTAATCCCTAATACCCCCTTGGGAAAGAAATAAAATACAATGACTGATTTCAACCTATAAAAGACATTTTTCCAATGTCCAGCTAAAATCATGGTATTTCCAAAAATGCATTAAGGATTTTAAAATATTTTCAGTTAGATAATATCCCGGATATTTATCACAGGTTTTGAGGGCTTCAAATCATTACCATCAAAATTTCACAGTAAGCTTACTTAGTATTGTGCTTTCACATATCTTTCCCACAACTTTAAAATCAAATCACACAGAAAGTACTCGGTTCAACTTACTTATTGGCCGAATGTTGAACAATTGGTGAAAAAGTGTTCCAATCAAATCGATTCACTTAATTTTTCAGGTAGATCTGATTACCACCATCTTTTAAAAAATGTAAAGGCTCCACCTAATGAGGGAAATAAAAACAAAAGCAGCATTTAATCCAGAGGAGCTTGATGTGATCTACTCACTAATACCACAAAAATCAAATCAAGACCGTTACTGTATCTTATCCTAAATGACTGCGCTACTTAAAACTATAAAACAAAAAAAGCATTTCACAAATATTATAGTTTGAGGTAAAATACATGTTCAAGAGTAGAGAAACAACAAAATAACTCAACCAAATGTGAGGGAAGAGTTTATTTTCAGTACTGATTGTCACAGGGAAATGATGGCTATATAATTTCTGGATTTTAAAATCTGAAATGAGGAAAAGATGCAAATAAGTGCTCTGGAATAACCCTCACTGATTCTTATAATTTACTGAGGCAATGAAAATGTGTAAGTTGCAGTTTTTGAAAGTCTTTAAGCCCAACCTATATATAATCTCAGTTATGGGACAGAAACCTAGATAGATCACTTCAACATAATGAGAGCCACGCAGTCCTGGGGTGAAGTCACTAGCGTGAATTTCCAAATCTCAGAATACTTTTTCTCCCCCACAGTGTTTACTCCGGTAAGAAACATAAATAGCTTAATTATGATTTATACATATTAATATTAATTCATATTAGTAGTTTATTTTAACTATTTTACCAATAGAAACCTCTCTTCTGAGGTCCAAACATTAAATTACAATTCAGGTTCAGAAGAAGTTTTGAGAGAAAACAAGCACTGTCTCCACTGGAGAAAGTTTAAAATAAATGCTGGGTCGAGCGGGCTGGGGATTATGAACAGAAATGTAAGACAGAAAATTAACTTCCAGCTACTTTCAAATCAGATCGCCCTTGAGAAGATTTAGTATGCTAGGACATAGTAATATTTAAAGTCCCAGAATAACAAACACAGTCGTATTCAAGTGAAAGTTCAAAAACATATTTCAAAGCTGTAAATGCATGATATTTTTATTATGCAATTTTAGAATTAGTCACCACCTGCCACTCTCCAGATCCCACTACACATATTAGTGAAATAAACTGATGGCTAATGGCAGAATTCAAAATAAAGGCTGATAGGCATACGCTGTCCATTTGTAGCACAGTATTACAAAGTACTTGCTGAAAAACAAGCTGCTAAGACAAATAGCAAGAATTATATATACTTAGAAATCTACAGAGGTCATGGGAAATATTTTTAATTTCCAATAAACCTATGTATGTGTAGATTCTTGACTTGTTGTTATTTAAAAAGCATTTATCTAGGAGACTCATTTGGATACTGCCTCAAAAGACTTCTTCATGGTCTTAATTATCATTCCAGAGTTCTTGCCACTAGTATGACAAGACAAATGTCGTATGTGTTGGTTATTTTATTTGTTTGTTTGGTTGTTTGTTTATTTTGCGGTGCTGGGGGTGAAACCCACATTCTTTGGTTATTTTAAATGATTCTGACTTAACAAATACAGTCATCTAAACCATGAAATACAAAATAGTGTAACACATATTTTTTTCACTTAAATATTTAGAGCTGTGAAAATATCCCTGCATTTTCTTGGCATTTTATGGTAAAGTTACAATGGTTCTCTCAAGTAACAGTGGTAGCTACCCCACAGTATCAATCCTGAATAGCTGCAGGATGGGTTGGTGTTGATGCTGGTACACTGTTCAACAACCTTTCTTCTGATTACTCATTTTCCAAGAAGAAGCTAAGATGCTTCCTCTCGTGATGTAAATAAAAGCGACTCAAAGATTATTAAAAATCCCTTCTCACTGAGTTTTCAACAAACTAAGGAAAATCAACCCGTGCAAAGTCTAAATCTACCATCCCTTTTTCAGTTCTTGCTCATTTCTTAGAATACTGTTCTCCTCAATTATGTAATTCTTGCCTCCTAAGAAGTCTGAAATTTCTGAGTGTAGGCCAACATGCTAAAAGGCATTATACCTGGACAGCGGTCAGTATGATTGCATTTCTGCCTAACTATGGTGGTCAGAGGAAGTGGTTAGCAATTTTCACTGACTTTTCAGTGTTTACAGAACGTCTAAAAGGTGGTGGCATGGTCAACTCACGCCAAAGCTCAGAAGATGGTAAGAACAAACTGGACTTGGCACAGGCTATAATTCTAGCTACTGTACTTGAGAGGCTGAGAAAGGAGGATCACAAGTTCGAGGCCAACCACAGCAATATAGTGAGACCCTGAGACAAAATATACAAATACGTAAATGTCTCAAAATATGAAAAAAAAATAAAATAAAATAAAAGAAGACAAAGCATTGGGAGTGTAGCTTAGTGTGAGGGGGTAAAAAAGCATTAAGAACAAAATACATTAATATATTAGCTACCCATACGGGTCATTCAGTCAAATGATTGCCACAGATTAGCATAAAAAATACAGATATGTTGCCTGCTTAACAAATAATCCTCAGGCATACAAACCACATACATTTCTGCAGAGACGTTCATTTTACAAGGTACTACCCAGCCATAATGAAGGATAAACTTTGAGAGAGCATACTCTAAAGTGAAATAAATCAAGCAAATGTGTAAATATCACACAGTCTTTCTGGTGTGAGAAACTGAAAGTGTAAAGAACTAAAATGTATTCTAGATATTGTGTAATAGGAAGAAATCGTTCAAAAGGAAAGGGGAACTAGGGAGGAGAGGGGGGAAAGGAAGGAAAGCAGAAGGAAAAAAATGAGAAAAGAAAGATAAAATGGAAACAAAGTTTTGTCAGTAAGGAGGGGAAGAGGGGTTGAGCTGAGTGCAGGGGAATGGAAAAGTAGAAGAATTAAGATATATCATGTACAGGTACAAATTCCTTCTGATGAATGTGAAATAAAACAATAAAAACCGAACAATGACACCTGACATTGACTGATATCTGCCACTAATGGTAGATTCCCTACAATTTCTAAATTCCCAGTAATGCAACACCTAAAACCATTTTATATCATGATGAAGGCGGTCGCGTCTAAACTGCCTTGCCTTCAATTCACTTGTACTGCCTGCCTCACCTCAACGGGAAAGGAAAAGAAACCTCAGCCAGTACTACATTGGCTTCATAAGCAAATCCAAGTATATCTTAACGTTTCATTCCATCAGTCAGAAGATCTAAACAATGGAGTAATCCATCATTAGCTAATATTTGATCGCACTTGTCACCAATTGGTCTGTTTCAGTTATTTGTGTATAATAAATCAGAGGTGCCCACAGCGCTGGGCTTGTGTGGTTTTCTCTAGCTGAATGGTTTCCCTGGGGTAAGACACAGGAACCGCGCTCTCCGGAGTTTACAGGACACTCCCGGGGAACAGCTTAGATGACTGGTCTATTGCAACACTAAGCACAGTAAGTTTTGCTCATGTGGCGAACGGCACGGTGGAGTAAGCTTGTGAGTCACAAGGTCTTTACAGAAAGACTAACACTTTGTGCTCCTCAAATTCTCCCACGTTACTGACAATAGAACAGCTCAGAAGGTCTGCCACTTAGCCAAGATCTGCAACTAGAAGTGGGTTTCCTGACTATTACACTGTTTGCCCTACATGTCCTAGAGGCAGTCATATCATATGACTGGCATTGTGTTATATGTGGTCTTCATAGGCATTATCACATATGGTAGGCAGGTTTAATGACTATTGTTTCATTCAAATCCACAGTAGGGCTACTACATTTCACACTCCTTGTTTTCTTTTTTGTCAAAGGTTCCTTGATAGTTCCTCATGTGCACTGTACTCTTGCAAAATTCTCACCCACTTTTCCTAGATTATATTCTTTAATTAAATGCATTCTTTGCCCTCAACATTTAGCCACACTTTTAAAAACTGCCCTTTAGAGTCAATATATGGAGAATCATATATCATGATTCATATATATATATGAGATTATAAAGGGCCAGGGATGTAGCCCAGTGGCATAAGCGTCTGTCTAGCAAGCATGAGGTCCTGAGTTTGATTCCCAGTACCAAAAAAAAGAGATTATATATATATATATATATATATATATATATATCTTATATATCATGTACCATATAAGATCATATATATGTATCTTTTCATTATTTGACTTCCCATGTTAACAAAATACAGTATTATGGTGCATCTCTGTTCATGACACTTTAATTTTTAATTTTTATAACTAATAAGCATTGATATTCTACAAATTCCCTGGTTTTGAACCTTTCCCTAAGTCCTTACCATTTGCTTGGAAAATATTTAATTCCTTACATCCAGTAATTAAATTGCGTTAATTTCCTACAAGGGCCCCACAAACAGCATCCTTTACATGTAGGCGAACATCCATTAAATAGAAGACAGGTATTACAAGCCCTATTTTAAATAAGCTATCTTAATTTCCTACCCAAAATGAAATTAAACCAGTGGCAATGGCACATGCTTGTAACCCTAACTACTTGGGAAGCTGAAACAGGAGGAGCACACACTGAGGGCAGCCTGGGCAACTTAGTGAGACCAGTCTCAAAATTGAAAAATAAAAAGGGCTGGGGATGTAGCTCAGTGGTGCAGCATTTGCCTAGCACGCGTGAGACCTTGGGTTCAATACTCAGTACAGCAAAAAAACAGATCAAAACAAAAATTAAACCATATGTAAACAACATCACTGTCAGTAAACAGTATCCCACATGACCATTTTATATTGCTTTACATAACAAAGCCCTGAGTTCATTTAAAACATAGCTGAGTGACTTAGATGACCTAGTGCCTAATACCCCTCCCCCTTTCTCTCCACCACGCTGTTTTCTATTTCCGCCATCTGTGAAATAGGTTTAGATTCAAAGATAGAAAAAGTAGAAAAGTAGAAATTACTTAAATTATAATAAAATAGTTTAAATAATTTGACTGAAAATAGTTTGCATTTTGTTGTGAATGTAAATTAAATCCCTATGTTATTATCCTTGATTTGATGAGCCTAGGTGCTCTCAAGGAATCTTCTATTTCAGATAACCTACATGGCACATGAAGAACTCTAGACACGATAAAAGGAAAGGAAGGTCAAAGAGAGGGAATGGAAGAAACGACTTGAACACCTGTGTGAAACAGGCAGCAAGGATGAATGTGGCTTTTTGTCCGTGCTTTGAAAGGCACACTGTGTGTGAGATGAGTGAAAGCCTGAGTGATATGTTGTTTCTCCATTCTCCTGAAGAAAGCAACACGTAGGAAATGTGGCAAATATTTAATCTAAACCCTGTTTCCTGAAAGACTGCGAGATGCCCACAAATTTTCTTTCCCAGAGTTCAAAATAGCAAGCTGAGTGGGTGTAAGCACTTCAAGTGCAAGAAAAAAAAAAAAAAAAAAGTAACGAAGGAAAAGGAAATCATTCTTTCTGTTCCTTAGTATGAGACTTTTTAAAAGGCCATTTAAAGAGATATTTGTTATTTCAATCAAGGCTTCAACTGGAATACAAATATTGTCCTGACAACTTAATTCACAGCCCCCTGGCCACATCTAAATGTGACCCTCTCTCCGTGAAGACAACAATTCATAGCTCTAACAAGAGCAAGCAGTTCTCTGCTACAAATCACAATAAAACACTTCCAAAAATGGAAACCTGTGCATTGCTGGGGTCTCTACCACGCTTTCTAAAACTTCAGCAGGCATATGAGTTAGGAAGGAAGCTTGTTTAAATGCAGATGCTCATTCTGTAGGTCTGGCAGGAACCCAGAAGTTGCCACGTGATGCTGCTGTGAGGGTTACATTTTGAGAAGCAAAACTCAGTTTACAGCAATGGTTTCCTGATAGTAGGACAGCACAAGTAACTGTCAGCCAACTACAAAGCTTTGCTAGGTTCCTAACACTGCGCCACTTGCAGGAAATAATCAAGTACATGCCATCAGCCCTGAACTCACACACAAAGACACGCTTTTCGAAAAAGTAAGTGCTAAATGCTAAATGTGTGGTAAGGATTCTAAGAATAGTAGGAGCTGAGAACAGTAGAGCTGGGTAAGGGCTAAAGGAGCTGCAAATGGCTTCACAGAACACACTGGAGGAGAACAGACCAAAGGTTATGAGGATGGGGCACAGAATGAAAGTGCAGGACCCCACCAAGGGCAACAGAGAAGGGGGGGCCTCGAGTTCCAGTATGAGGAAGGTATTGCACACCTGCTTTGCCGTCCTAGATATTACCATGGGAAACTTTTAATCAGCATTGCCTTCTAACCAGGGGAAGAGAAACTCCAGCCTTGGTTGGGGAACTAGAACACTACCCCCAAACATTAAAGAATGGGTAGTCTTGCCTCAGCCTTATGCAAATTTCCTCTATTGGCAACAGCAACAGTGTTATGAATGACATTTTAGGCTTCAGCCTGAGAGAACAAAATTACCATTTTTGTATATATACTTATGCATATGTATGCCTTTAATTAACATATGTTTTTAATGATTAACAGTTTTAAGGGCATTAGAACCATAACTTTTTACTGCAATAGAATTAATAATCTTCTGTTACTTAGAGTGTTGGAATCTTTTATTACAAAAATAAATATTTTTTTTTCTTCTATAAAATACTTCTAGATGGCACATGCCCACACAACACGTTCACCTCCAGCATTGTTCTTCTTTCTCCTCCCACACTGGCTGACAATGGGAAGAAAACACATCTAGAAAGAGAATGAAATTATTAATGAATTGTATCTTGGGCTTTTTTTAAAATAACCTCCTTTGAGGGTTTTTCCTGCCAAACCACAGTATATGGGCTACATGGCATTACGGATTCCCCAGAAAAGCAATAGGGGATTGCAAGAGTCTACATAAACATGAAAATTCAATCTTGAAACTTGTTTGACTGAAGAAAATTATAGAGGGCTGAGGGTACCTGCAGCTACAAGGGAGGCGGGGAGAATTTGAAAGGCCATCAAGACATTTTCGCATTCCTAGCCAAGGTCTATTGACTTCCGATTTCATCAGTTAGTCCTTGGAAACAACTGCATCACCTTGCTGTGGCACTAAGAAATGACATCTGGAAAACCTGCAAATGTTAGGCTTCATATTAATATTAAATGCCATGACCACGGTTTAGCTACAGCTCCTGTCCCAGACATAATCTGATCCTACCAAACTTCCATGTGCTTCCTGCCCCTATTAGAAAAGTCAGAACTTAGGGAACAGATCATGGTAAAATCCTTCCCCTTATTGGGCTTTGCACATTACAAGATAATCTACTTCATGACACTTGCGCTAAGGAAGGCCCTAGTATTCAGGATGCACCAGAGGAGTTACTACCCACCCCCAATCCAAACACTCACTGATGATTTAAAAAAAGATATTACTATCAGCATGCCAATTAAACGTTGCCCATGAATAGACGCAAGACATGAAATAGAATGCAAACAGGTGTGCCCTAATAAGACCAGGAAGTCTGGCTTCTACAAATCTCTTCCCCTTCCTATGTTGAACCCTTTCAGGTGTCCTCCCCTAAGTAGGTCATGGGATCAAGGGGCCTGCACTCTGCCTCCACTGCCTAAAAAAAAAAATTGTTTTTACAAGAGGCTGCCAAAAAAGCAATGTGTTCTCAATATGAAAAGGATCCATCTTATAAGAAAACCAAAGCAAACAAAAACATCTTGGAACATTATAAACTTTTTCTTTTTTTTTTTAGTTTTTTTTGGGTTTTTTTTTTCTGGTACCAGGAATCGAACTCATGACTTGCCAGGCAGGCGCTGTGCCACTGAGCTAAATCCCCAGCCCAGAACATTATAAACTTAATACAAAGAAAAAAATAACTGTTTGGTAAAGAGACATGGGGGGGAGGGCAGAATGGGAGCGAGAAATTCCCCTCTGTGGGAAATGCTATTACTAATCCTGTAAGAGACACAGCAAGGTGCTGCGTCATATAAACTAGAACCAGCTTTGCTCTGCTTTTGTTTTTCTGAAGCAATTTCTTTTTTAATTGAATGGGTGCTTCTGGAACCAGATTATCAGTGACAAGAGTCTCAGTCTCTCAATCTCTCTCTCTCTCTGTCTCTCTCTCTCTCTCTCTCTCCCCCTCTGTGTGTGTGTGTGTGTGTGTGTGTGTGTGTGTAACTATCCTTTGACTGCTTTCATGACACAGTACCCACCACTACTCCCCTCTGTCCTCATGTGTCCACCTGTTTACAAAATTACCACGGGAAGTCTCCAGACATTAGAGTTACATTCCCAACTGCTGGGTTTCTAACACCGAGCCTGGAACTGAGCCTGGAAACTGGGTGGAAATAGGGTTCAATTAAGAAAAATCTCCCCAGCCAAAACTGACCTCCTCACTAACCTGGCTGCTAGGCTTAGACAAATGAAGGTCGATGCAATGTAGCCAGAGCAGGCTGCTCAGCCTATGGGTCTGCTCTGGATGCATCCAGGAGGCCTTTCAGACTGACAGCCGACCTGGCAGGGCGGGTGTCTTCCCTGGGGCGCAGGGGCCCAGCCCCAGATGACAGGCTGGGTGCAAACCCTGCTTCCGCAAACACAGAGGCGGAACTGCTAGGCAGTGCAGCTGGGGACAACCACTTGCGGCTGACAGAAAGGCAGCCTCCCTCTGCTGCGGCAGGACTGGGGAGGGCAAAATGTATACTGCAGACAGGACATCCCTCCTGGCACCCAGTGTGAGTGAAGCCCAGGCCACGGCAACAACAGCCTGGCCTGAGGACAGCCTGAACCACACATCAAAGCCAAAGGCCCTGGGAGGTTGGCGGGCGGCCAAAGACGCCCCAGAGCCACAGGGGAGTGTGCTGCCTCAATAGCAAATGGGATGCGGGAGTCTGTACATTCCAAGCACTAGGGAGGTCTCGGAGATTTTACCCTCTCCTGTCAGGGCTGCGATTTAATTTCTTTTGAGGAAAGAAAAAAGAAAAGAATATACATTCTCCAACCTCCTGTCTGCAAAGGCAGACACCACAATGCAAGCTCAATGCACTCCGGTTCTTCCTAGCCAGAGGCCACTGTCCTGAAACAATACAGCTAAGTGGGATGTGGCATTCTCCCGTTCATTTTAGGAGGATTTCAAGTCTAAGAGGTAATTAAGATCATTTAAATGCAAACACTGCAGTTCCTCCGCTACTAACCTCCCAGATATTTCCCATCCATTCTGTTTAATTGGAGTGGCATCACACGTTAATTCTAACCTGACAGCTTTATTGATTTGGCATTGCAAAGAGCCCCATTTTAGGTAACAAGGACTCAAGGTGAGGCTTGAAGCTCTCAGTCACAAACATGACTCAGCTCTTGGACCTAGGCAGCTCTACCCAGGGTTTACCCACCACCCTATAACCTCACTGTACACTATGACTTTTTGCATAAAAATATACAGGAAACAAACTAAAGGTAAGTAAAGAAGTAAATACAGAATGAACTCAATTTCCTTTTCCTGGTCTTGCTAGGTGGGGGATGAAGGTTGTGGTGCTCATTCAGGGCAGAGCAAGCATCATTCAGAAGTAGGGCCCACTCCCACCACTGAGTCAAGTGGCTTCCAGCAGAACCCACGCTTCATAAATGCTCATCAGAACAGAGAGGGGCTTGTTAGCTTTCCTCTCAGAGGAAATGAATATGAGTTGAGGTCACTCGACTCTAATCCACCCTGCACATCAGGGTTACACTTCCAGCAGCACAAGCTACATTAAGCCAGCAGTTTGTCACAGCCCAGCATGTCATCTATAATGGCATGCTGGGGGTGGAAGAACTTCCAGCTCCTTGCTAATCCGGTGTGGGGAATGCCAAGGTACAGAATTTTCCTTGATTGCATAAAATGTAGAGCTATTTTCAGCTTCTGAATCATCATACTGGCTCCTTCACCAGCCCTGAAGTCATATTACAACCCTTTAAAAATCTTTTCTGTTCAGTTTTCACTTATTTTGACATAAGCAAACACTTCAAGTAACCCCCTCCCTGTAAGCCTTCAAAAGATGAACCCAGGAAATAAAAGCAAAGAAAAAAACAAAGAGTTTCATAAAAATGTGCAATTTAAAGTGGTGACTGCTGCATTAGTAGTGGGTCTTTGGTTATCTTCAAGCTCTTTATAAAAACTGGGCAATTAGCACTTAGCGGGACTTCGGTGCCAGAGGACACAAATCAATTTTGTTTTTTGGTCACATTTCTGAAAATGACTTTGAAGAGCAATCTTAAATAATGGAAATTTTAAAACTGCTCACTGATATAGGAAGAACCTTGGCTATTTCTGTATTAATTCCACTGGGATTTGTGCTGAATATTATAAAAACAGGATGTTTTGTTTGTTATTCTTCATTCAAAGACTACCAAAGCAGTATCAGACTCCAAAACATATCAAAACTACACATCTATGTGAAGTCTGGTGATATTTTTAAAAGCCAAATGGAATTTATATTCATGTATTTAAAATTTTTGCTCAATGTGAGATGACCTCAGGAAGCATGTTTCTTATTTTTATGAATGCCAGAAGTTATATAACATAACTGCAATGGTTCAGCATCACCATGCAGGCAACTTGATCTTAAATCCAGAGCAGTCACAGCTGAGTCTTCACTGCTAAGACTTCTTATTTTTCAAATTAACATGGATTAACTCATGGCAACTAGGTACCTATTCTGTGTAGTTAGAAGCTAATTCTAACAACGTAAGGATTCCAGTAACAGTGTTTTCCTAATTACTTCAATACACTGTGATAAAGCTGGTAGCACAAACGGATGGATGTAACAGTGGTGGATTTAGAGAGAACTTTGAATGGCCATGACTGGCATACATTTGTTGTCTTATCTGTGTGCATAACAAAAGGCACCTTCTCTGCAAGAGAAATCATGATTTTTCACTACATTCTGCTTATTTAAATGGAAGCATACACAGCATCCCGTTATGGTGATCCATCTAGATCCATGAGAAGGTAGAATAAATGGAAAAGAACTGAGTCTAGGAAACAACGGCACCTTTATATCCTCCTAAGCAGAGCTGGGCTCTGCTATCTCCATTCAAACGCTTTTTGAAATAGCTGGAAAGTCATTCGGACAACTGTACTTGCTGCCATCATTCGATGAATGGGTTTCCATTCCAACCAACTCAAAGCACCTCTCCAGCCCTGAGTCTAAAAAGAGAAGTAGAAAATTCTCTTCCTTTCTCAAATTTTAGAGATGATATCTAATCAATACGGCTGATGGCTTTGCTTTTAAAAAACTACAGAAAAGTGTATTTCTAACATCTAACCACTTAAACTTCTCCATCTGGTAAAATACAATTGCTTACTATTTTGATCTCCATAATGGACTCGGTCCATCACCTGTTAACTCCTGCACTCACCAAGCAGCCATCACACACCAGCACTGTGCTGCATCCGAAGGCACATACAGAGGTGTTCTCTGACTTCAAAGAACAGCTGCTTAGAGGAAGTATGAAAAAATGCTGCAGAAAAAGTCACAGTGGGGCCCACAGGAGGGAGAGAGAACAGGTGTCAGGGGTGGTCCCAGTGAAGACACTTGCATCTTGTGTCACTGGTACGTGTTTGGCAGGTACGCAAGGAGAAAAGTTTGAGAGAAAACGTTTAGATTTAGAAAAAAATAAGATTGAGCTGCCTTAGAAACATCCACGCAGAAAGGTCCACATGGACCCCTGGAGCTACTGGGGGAGTACCAGAAATCCATCTTGGAAGACCATTAGCATCGTTAACCTGGGGGATGATCTTTATTACAGGAGGCACCTGTAATACAGTTGGAAACACTGCAGACAGTGAGAAGCCAAAGGCCTTAACTTCAGGAAAAGCTTCGAAGACTGGTGTGAAAGGAGAGAAGAGGAGCTACTGGGCCATAGTAGCACGGAAGTGGGTGGAAGACAATTCAGTGGTACAGGCGAACACAAATTCACACGAGGTCAAATAGGTCCAAGCTGTAAATTATTTCACGGAATTTCAAATTTAAGAAACTACTGAGAAACTGCTAAAGCAATTCTCAGCTAAAGTAGTAATTTTTGCCAAAACTGTGCAGCAACCGAGACAGGTAAAATAGTAATAGCTAGAAAAGTCACTGGGGTCATTACTTTTATCATTTGTTTCATTTCAAGATGGAAAGGAGTTGAACATTTTTTTTAATTTTCCAAGTTGAGAGACCTTTAATAAAAAGACCTGTAAAAAATAACAATGTCCTAGCAAGATTTTCCTGGATTGAATTTTGGCCACAGTGGAGAAATAATTATGGCTTGATTGTGTTAAAGTAAAACTTCAAATTCTCAACAATTAACTAACCACTAATATTGATTTATGTACTTGGGGAGCCTTTAATCAAAGAAATATGCTGTTCTGCTGTAAAAAGAATCAGAAATTGCACAAAACAAAGGGAAAATCTTAAATATAAAACTACTAAAAGGCAAAGGTACATTTCCATCAGATAATTTTCAAGCTGAACAAAACTTTATACATGGCCACTGAAGTCTATTATTTTAAAACAGATTTTAAATCAATGCATTAATCATAGCCTCCATTGGAAAATATCAAAACCAAGTTTAAATTGTACAAGATGAAAGAAAATGCCTGCCACAAAGAGGCTACCCAGACTACCCTGTTTCAGGAACTTTTAAACATTTTATTCAGCATTCTCCCTAGGAGGGCATTTCTAAACCTAGCAATTACAAGTTAATCAGTGATTTCACCAGAGAGAATTTCTTGAGGAGCAGCTGAAAGAATTCGCTGGCATCCCACACTCACAGCACCCAATGGCCGCGCATCTTGCTCAGCCTAGGGTCCTGCCCCAGCGTGGTTCACACCCATGAAGCTGCTGCCTGAGGAGGAAACGGTCCCAGTGGAAAGAGTAAGCAAGGAATGTAAAAGCCAAAAATGTTAGTATTACAGGAATGGTGGTTTCCGTTGCATGACTATGTCTGAAAACCCAGCTTTATTCGTGTGATGAAAAATTCACAGAGTGCTTCTTTAGCACTTACACAATGACTTACAAGGTTAGTTTCTGGGGAATATAAAAATAACGGAAGCAGGTCCATATGTCCATATTTCTGTTACAAGTTTAATTTATTGTTTTCCAACTCCCTTTCCCTCAATGTCTTAAGTAAGAAATGACAGAAAAAGAGAGACAGAGAGACAGAGACAGAGGCAGAGAGAGAAAAGTCTGGAAATAAGAGTTGACTCCTAGCCAAGAGTGGGGTCCCCCTGTCCTCAGTTTAGTAAGCACTGTGGCTCTTTTAATATGTAGACACACATATATAACCTGGGCATGATTTAATTCTTTATTAGATGCAGCAGATTATTTTGGTATCCTAGATTCTCTTTCACCTGCTCTGATTTCCATAAAGAAGGCTTAAAAGTTAGAGCTTACTCCTGAAAAACATTAAGAAAATGAAAGGTCTATAAATAGCATCAGAGTTTGAAATATCATCAGAGAAAAATAAAAATAACCAGCATTTACTAAGTCTTTGTGTTCCAGGCATTGTGGTGAGTGATTTATGTGTTTTCCCATTTAATCTTTAAGGAGGCAGGTGCAATTATTACCCCTCCCTACTCACCGAAGACTGGTGGCCTCAGAACTTTAAAAGAACTCATCCATGGCCCCACGTTAAATGCTGAAGATTTTCTTCTTTTCATACTTTGAGTCTAATTCTAAACTATTGCTCTTAAACATTTACACACAGGAGCAATTTGAGAAGATTCTTCGATTAAAAAAAGCCAAATACCTTGCAGCTATTTGCACCTAATTTTCAGGTCAAGTCACAATGATTCTGACCTAGCAAATGGGCTACCAGCATCCAAGCAAGCAAGTTTAGCCTACTGGCTCAGGCCTGATTACTCACACGCTGAGCTGGTGTGACTGACCCCACAGCGGAAGAGGTCCCACTGGGTCACCAGGTCCTTACACAGTCGTGGAATGCTTTCATGCTGCAAATGAAGGTCATTGCTCTAAATTTGGCAACAAAATCAAAATCTTTCTTATACAGCTAGTTCTACCCAGCTCGTTGTCCTAATTTACAGTGGCATTGAAAAGTGTGTATTATTCTAAAGTAAGGCTAAAATTGATGGCATTATGTACCCATGTTCCATTACATCAGTTTTGGAGGATATGCTGTGCTTCCTTCTTACCTCCAGAAAAAGCAATCTACTTCCTTGTTCTTAAATAAAAAAACCGTAAGTTACCAAAGGAGAAATAAAACTTCACTATACAATAGTCTCTTAACATTTTGTTTTAACTTCATTATTGGGAAATATTTTTAATTTTTCTATCAAAAAGTAACATTTCTTAAAAAATGATCAAGATGAATCCCCCCATTGTTTATTTTATTATTCACTCAACAAACAAATGTGTGCTACTACAAGCCATGGTTCTTGTGCTCATGGATCTACGGTTTAGCAAAAGATGGAAAATAAAAACAGACTGTTACTGTGTGGATCTCATAACAAAAAGCCTGCTCTGTAATCAGAAAGCCACATAACAATAGTATTTGAGAAAGGCAAATATGACAGACAAACTCTTCTAAACGTATGCTGTTTAATTTCAGAGCTAAATATCCCTCTTTTCGTGACCTGAAGCCTCAAAAAGAGATTGAAACAATCCACTATGACTATACTGTATTTCCACAACTCAGACATCTCAAAGTATCCTGTATACAAGTTCAAAACTATCAGTAAGATGTTCTACAAACTTCCTAAAAGAAGTGACTGCCCCACCATTCCCACAGCTAGAGGTGCTGGTTAAGTTCAGCTGTCAACTACAGGGGCCTGCGAGCCACCAGAGGATTAATAAAGCATGCTTCCTGGTGTGTCTGGGTGGGTCACGGAGGTGTGACCATGAGGGCTATGTCTGATTCTGGCTTCTTCCTCTCTGGCATTTTTGCTGTGCTCTGCTGCCCTGCTACCATGAACTAAGCGGCTTTACTCCACAGCCCTCCTACCTTGATGTTCCCGTCTTCAAGCCAACTGTCCAAGGACTTAAACTTTTCAAACTGAGCAAAAATTAACTCTTTCACCTTTCAGTTGTGAATGTCAGTTATTTTGTTCCAGTAATGGGAAGACTGACCAATACACCAGCTTTGGTAGATTCACCAGTCAATCTAACATGTCCATTTGTACAATCTGACAAATTTTAAGGAAAAGAGAACAAATATATAAGATTATCAGGACTATCAGGTCCTCCTAAATCTTGGAGTAGCAGTTCCTTCTGCTGTATCTTTCCTAATCTAAATGATAAGCATTCCTTTCATTGACAAATTTGACATAAACATTTGTTATCTGATGCAGAAACAAAGGGTAAGGTGTTTGGGGGCTTATCTTATTCTTAATCTAAACTCCTCTTTAAATGCATGCTTGTGCAAATGTATGTTTTGTCTTCCTTTTGCTAGAACCTGCCAAAATTCCAGAGAGAAAATCCGTTATTTTTTTACTGATTTCTTCCAGCTGTCGTTTCAACCCATAGATTAAAGTATTCTTCTGTCCTCTCTTGGTAGACTAAATGTATTTGGTAAAAATTATACACATGGGCATATCCAAATAGAATCCAAGGAAATTACCATATGCCTATTTTTTCCACATTGGCAAATCAAACCAAAGCTGGTCCAAATGACCTGCCCTTTGAGCCTGGGATTTAGAATGGGGATCTGCAGTCCCAGTGGAGGAGGGTCTACAGGCTCGCTTCCAAGAAGGTCTCCTTTGGATTTAGTGAAGGCCTCACTTGTAACAGGTGCCAGCTGGACTATTACACCTGTTCTTCCATCTCCCAGAATGGTTCCTACTGAAAATAAATCATGTTATAAGAGTTCACTTTTAAATCTACTATTTGAAATTTGGAATACATTTCCTCCTAGAACCAGTGTCAAACTTAGTAGTTAGCACCAGGCCAAACTTGAAAAGCTTATATAACTCGATTTGGAATTAGTCTAAGGCGATGTAATAAGAGTACCACAGAACCTGCCAACCTTAGATGGTGCAGCTTCTTGCCAGACAGTCAAACTGAGGACTTTGTCAGAGACAGCAGGGTTGGTGCAGTCACTGGTAGCAACAGACATGGCCAAAAGGCATAAGAGAAAAGAGGGCAGGGAAATAAATGATTCAGAAATGAAGACAGTCCTCAAAGAGCGAGTGCCCTAGAGTTGGAATCAGACAAGACAGGGAACTCCTGCCACAAGGCAGCAGGGAAGTCCTGTGGTTAGGCATTTACTGTCACAGACTAGGAATATTCACTGTTTCGTAATTTCACCTTCCAATCCTTACTTCCTTACTCTGGTCTCTTAAATCCAAACTTTGTGTTAATAAAAGTCTGTTTCAGGTGGTAGATGTTGCCAACCTCGATATACTATTTACCTCCAAAGGAGCCTTGGACAATAGCTGGGGTTATTTCTGGTTATCAAGGCTGGGAGGCGGAAGGATTATGCTATGGTCATCACCAGGTGGAGGCTAGGGATGCCAGTAAATATCTTACAATATCCAAGATAGTTCCCCCACAAAGTAGAATATCCAGCCAGATGTCAGATTGTCCTGAAGACACGCCACTGCACTATTAGTGCTGTGCTAATTTCTTGGTACTGCGCTTCTGATGTATTTAAGCCAGTGACTACAATTCAAATACTGCAGACTAACTAGTAACTACATCACTCAAACTCCACTTGGAAGATCATGTTCAACTGAGAGAAATTCTACGAACAACGGGCAGCATTGTTCAGAACTACGAAATGAGACATTTGTTTTTTTAACTAAAAATAGAAAATTATAAGCGCCAAACTTTGGGAAGCTGGCAGAGGAAGCATGGCAGTAACTTGGTGTCACCTAGCTGGAACTGGCGCTTTTTCAGGTAAAGTACTGGGCAACCTCCCATATGAATGTGAACCCTGCCATCGAGGCCACGGGCTACTTTTGCAGCAAGTGTAGAAACAGCAGCTCTGTTCCCCATCCAGCATCAAATGACTACCAGGAGCCAGAGCAAGCTCCTGCAGGGCTCACGGCCAACCAGGACTAGGCAACCCTCTCTCCCAAGAAATGCCTTCCTGGGCTGTGTACCCGAGACAGAAATGGACAAGAGGTCCACATCAGGGCACAGGTTCCAGGTCCACTCTGCCACCAATGGCTCTGTGACCCAGGCAAGGAACATCACCACTTCCTGATGACTCTTTTTTTTTTTTTACGGTACCGGGGATTGAACTCACGACCTTGCGCTTGCCAGGCAGGCGCTTACGCCACTGAGCTATATTCCCCAGACCCCCTGATGACTCTCTTACCTCAGCTAACAGGAGTTTGACATTCCAATTTCCCTCGCAGGTCCCACCATGATTGTTGTCTGCCTCAATTGGAAAGAGAAGGGTGGGCTACTCCCAAATTAAGCAGATAAAGGTGAGCTGGAGAAACCCTTGCAACACGGGCTCCCATCCTGTGTGTCAGTGGATGGCAGAGGATGAATGCCCCAAGTAGTGAGTGGTCCTTCAAGAAAAGCATTCTTTTGAATAAAGGCAAAAGTTGGCTCCAAGCTAAATAGTGCCCAGTCCATTTCAGCTCCAGGGTGTATTAAAACTGCTGGTTGTAAGAAACCAGGGCACAATCTTTGTAGGTACTGGTTACACACTGGCCTCTTTGGCCACAACTTTCTGCAGAGATAGTCATCAGGACAGGAGAGGGGTACAGTGCAGTTTTCACTGTGTCTCCCTAATAAAAATCACAAACACACACACACAAAATGGGAGGACAACAGTACAAGTGTGAGGAGCCTTTAGCTGTAGGTTTACAAATTTGTTCTTGGGAGCCTCTTTGCCATACTAAATGACCTACCTGGACAGCTTCCATTCATCACTCTACTATAAGAAAGATACTATGCATCTCCCTTGAGCTTTTTATACTTTACTCCTCTGCAGAGGTCTAAGTGAAAGATAATCTCTGGCTCTACCAAGCATGGAATTTTTTTAAAAAGTTGCATTTCTAGTCAGTTTTCTAAACTACACTGTATATAAGGAGAATTGACGGTAATAAAAAACCATTTTTCTGCCCTTTCAACAACATCACAACTTCCCAGGGATACGGTTTCACAGCTGAAGCACAGATCTCAATGAGTTTAATATATGAGATACTCTGATAAAACATGTCTGTTTGCCGGTTTTGTTTGTTGGCTTTTTTGTTTTTGTTTTCATTTTTTCCAGTGAAAGTTGAACACTTTTAGAAATATCTGTCATCTGTACTGGAGAGTACTTAACAGCCATTAACTCATGACTTTTTACCACATCCTGGGAAGGCAAAAAAGACAGGTACCACTACCTTCATCTCTTTTCACTAAGGAACAGCAAGGAGTTTTTTAAAAGATGAGAACTTCCTGTCCCCCAGGTCCACCTGGGTCACCTAAGCTACCCCAAGAGAAGACTGAACAACATCTTTGACACATGTTACCGTCACCAAGAGACTGAAGACTCTGTGTGTGGTACTTTTGGGCTGGTCCATGCAAGACTCTGACACCTCTTTTACTGCAAATAGCTCTAACACATCCAATGTGCCACAGAAATCAATAGTAGTAACGATTGCCTTTTTTGGAACTGCCTCAGCAGTCAGCTGGAGAGGGGGCATGGCTAAGCCCAGGCGCACTGCCTGGATCAAGCACTGAAAACAAGCCTCACAACAGAGGAGCGTGAGTAATTTACTTATTAAAGAGACAACTGTAAAGTCTGATACAAACAGACAAGCGTAAAGCCTTCGATGCACAAACCAAATGCTTGTCTTGGCGACCAGAAAATGCAATAAGCATTGAATCTAGGTTATATTACTCAGCTTCCAAAGTCTAATGGCCCCTTTCATCTCGAAGAAGATGACACAAAGAAATGGTCTGCCGGGGAGGGCTCTGGTCTAGATGGGCTCCCCAGTGACACGGAACCCACAAGCAGGAAGCGAAGGGGAAACCTCAGTGACTCCTCTGGTAGTCACCCAGTCTTCTGTGTGAGCTGCTGTGCAGTTCTCAAGCATTCTACACCACCAAAAAGGACAAAAAGTCCAGTCCACAATCACCCGAACCATCGCCACTGGGGTTGTTTTACTCACTCTGTTGAAAAAAACGCAGCAGTGTCAATACGCTGGTGAGAATTTGAGCACAAGAAACATCTCTGTAACCTAACTTTTACCTTTCAAGTCATCTAATTGCCACCAGCTAGCAAATATCAGCAAAAACAAGAAGTCTAAAGCATTATTAGAAAATGCAGCTTGAGTTAATGAACAACCTAAAAAAAATTACGTCACTTGCCATCAAATGCGGTCTGTCAATTTAAAAAAAATACATATAAAGAAAGAAATTCAGACAGTTCTGCAATAAGCTGTTTCATAGGTCTGGGCCATTCACAGCTCCCGGAAATAACTGCGTGTTCACTGAAAGCTCTTTTTGTCTGTTCTTGCAGGCTTTCAGAACCTGTGCAAATTGACTCCAAGCACCATCCAGTCCTAAAGACCAGGTTCCCACTGATAATTATGCCTGCCCGTCTATAGGTCTGTCAGCTAAAGCAATCCACAGACGCCTGTCATCCCGAGCAGAAACGGACCTCCAGCACAGCTGCGCTGACCACAATGCATTAGAAAAACAACCCTCTGTGCAAGAACCAGTTCTGGGCATCACTGGTTAAAAAAGACTAGTTTCCTGTTTTTCTCAAAAACTTCAGAGTGTGGGTATTGCTATTTTTTACCCCACCCACACCTTTTTCTCTTTAATTGTTGAAGATTAGATGCTGTAAACACCTAATCATGGGCATTTTTATATTAAAACTGAATTTAATTGCAGGTGGGACTGGTTCTTTCCAAGCAGGGGCCGCCCCTTTGCTGAGACCCCAGAGCTGCCAGGCTATGGGTTGTGAGGGGCTGAGAGCGCGGTGAGGTGGGGGTGTGGGTGGGGGTGTGGGTGGGTGTGCAGCGGGGGAGCTTCCCCAGCCCAGCAGCACCACCCCAAGGGAGTCCTATCTCTGCAAGGATCCCTGATGGGGGATGGGGTGTAGGGGGGACCGTTTCCCCTAGAAAGGGGATCTCAGCCCAGACTTGGGCAACACCCTTTTTTTTTCCTTTGGTACTGGGAATCGAACTCAGAACCTTGTGCTTGCCAGGGAGGCACTTGTGCCACTGAGCTATATCCCCGGCCCTTGGGCAATACCCTTGACAGACTAAGTGTGGCCGCCTTGAAGTAAAATACATCCTCTAGATTGCGGGACATCTCACTTATATCTCTACTGCAACCACTCCTCTTCCTCACTCTGAAATGCTATTCCTGTTTTTCATGGGGACTCTTGAAAGCATGGACTCCATGTACAGCACCCTGCGCAGTTCTCTGGCACACCCGATCTCTGCCTTCATGTGTCTGCCCCAACGCCACCCCCCTCCAGCCTTCCCCCACTCAAGGAGCACACAGGCGTCCTCACACACAGGGCGGGTGCTGGGAGGGGTGACACATCTGTCTTCCGCACTGGAACAGAAGCTCAGAGGGGGCAACACTCTGCTCACCCCAAAGCTACTAGCCCCTCAAACAGTGCCTAGAAAACCGCAAATGTTTGATCAGTACAGTATTTCTTGAAAGTGAGTGCCCCTCTCCCTCCCCTGTTATTTATCTTCCTTTATCTCTCCTTATCTCACTTCCCACCCTTGGCACACCTTTCTAAAACCCTCATCTATGGTCCCACAGTTCAATTCTATCTTCCCTTCTTACAAACCCAGGGCCCCTGGAAGTTGTGCTCAGCACACCTGGCACCTAACACATGTTCAATAAACACTTCATGAATGCTGCTAAATGAATCATCTGCAATTGCCTCCTTTGGAGGAAGACCTACACAGACACTGTAGAAATAAAAGGGAACTGGTCATTGTTAGAAACGCAGGTTTCTGTCTGTAACTTTTAGACTAATAATTTTTGTTCACTAACCAGAAAAGTCAGAGTTATCTCCTTAGCCAATAAATAGCATCTACTCAAAATCAAGACAATAAAACTTCATGCGCATAAGTTTATCAACACAGACCAAAGAAATGATTTCATAAAGGAAAGGCGAATATGAAATGTTTGTTGCTGTACTGCTCAGCAACAACTTGCGATAATATCTTTTGAAAGTCAATGAAGAGGAAGGATTCTAAGCCAAATCAAAATCTTCATTTTGGTTAATGTTCACAGTAGGGAAAATACAAACTTTTCTTCTCCAGTAAGTTTTTTTTTTTTTAAAGAAAAAACAGAAATTCAACAAAAGCCTCTATCCCTTCAGATCTTCTACATTTTCTCAAACTGTAGAAAGGATAAGAAATACTGAGCCACAATCAGACTTAAATGCATATGTATTGATTTCACATGACTTCCACTTATGTTAAGAACCAAGCGAATAAAACCTAAATAAGTTCCTAACGTAAAGAAAACAAAGTATTTATCACCTATTTAAAAAATTTAAAGATTACATATGTTCATATTATATTATTATGCTTATATTATAAACTCTAAAGCAATCCATGACTATATCTCTTGTCCCTGGTAATAAGGAGGCTTTATTCCTAACAAATCATACTACTTCTCTAGCTAATAAACAGACTTTTTCATGCGATAAATTCTTCAATTCAATAAATAGTTAAATTTCATTTAACTATTGGGGGAAAAAAGAGAAGTTGTCAACCACCATTTCATGGAAGACCTGGCTCTTTCCAAGAAAGCTGAAATCTACTCAGTGCTTGTCTCCATGAGGTAACTTGAGAACACCATGAAAGAACCGTATACTAAAGAATAACAAATGAAGCAATCAACCAGCATGCTCAAATGTTCTGCCCCATTCACAAAGGAAAATGTTGGATAGAATAATAAACCTCTTTGCTTCAGTGTGTTCGTAAATAAATCTGATCACTGTCGTGTACATCATTAGGAAGTAGCCAGTTTTTCCTCACTCAATGTTGACAGATCAATTCGAATATTAATACTCATGACTGATGCTGTAAGAAGCAATTTACTCGTAATAAGGAACTCTGACATATGAACTAGATGCATAAGGTAAGGAAGCCACAGTATTTATACATGAAAATCAATGTCATGTCCCAGGTAAACCAGATCTAATGCAGGAACAAGGGATTGATTATAAGCAGCACAACCACTCCAACAATATAATTACTGTTTGCAAATGTCCTTGGATAAGGTAAAACAGCACCTTGCAATAGGGTTTTGCTGTTGTTTGTTAACATATATACACATTTTTCCTATCAGGCTGTTGCTAAAAAGCAATGAGAATGAAAGTACAAGTGTCTTAAATTTAACATCAAAAAAAAAATGTTTCAGCTTCCTTTCCAGGTCATCGATTAAATACCCTTAAAATTAGCCCTCTCCCCCTAAACAATTTTATGTCATCTAAACTCTAAGTTGTCAGTCCCACACTTTCAGATTATAAATAGATACAACTCAGTGTGTGGAACTTCTATTTAGGAAAGGATTCCATTTCAAAGTGGGCTCCTCAGGAAAAAATGGTAAGCAAGCAGACCAGACAAGGAAACAGCCTTCCTGGAGATGAGGATTTGGTCCACCTGCAAGAACAGATGGCCATTCTGGACAGCTGCAGGAAGACGGGGAAATAGCTTGAGATCTATTGATTTCTCTAATAATTAAAACCAACAACAATAAAAACAGTCCTTACATTTTTATACTGGGACTAAAGATTTCTTCCAAGAAAATTTAGGCGAGTAAACTTAGTGTGCCACATGAGCCTAGCAATTTCTGTTAAGACTCTATTCTTAACACTTTATTCCTGAATCTTTTGCAGCCTCTGCGTTCTCTTTTTCCACCACAGGAATCTCCATATCAGAGAAGAACAATTGAAGTGTCTGTTTAGCTAACATCACTGTAAGAAAGAATGAAGCAAATATAAATTCTAAATACAAGCCATATCTTTCTTTCTGCCTTGTGAAATGTTTCTGACCTTAACACATGAGGCTGTTTATATTTTAAAACCTGAGATGTTTCAGGAAATTATGAATTAATTTTTTAAAATTATTTAATGGCTATTAAATTACTACGCATAAAATAGCTGTTCTAAAATACGGCTTTCTCAAGAATCAAAAGCATGTAAGATATAATATTACAAAAATCTCAAAACCGCGCATGGCAAATATCAGGTCATGAATACTTTCAGAGATTTAACTGAGTTCTCAGAAGAGGAAATACTTTAAGAAAGTCTTTCCTCAAATAAGTCAGATTCAATAGTAAATGTTACACCAGATTTAAAGTAAATGAAAAATATCAAATCGAAGTTTTCACAATACACCTCCTCCCATCCACATTCATCTAATCATGCTACTGTGTATTACATCCTTGAGGCCCCCTCAGAGATAAACAATCTCTGAGTTAGGGACTAGGGTCACTTCAAGAATAATGCACACTTCGTCCTATGGAAAAACTCACATGCCAGTGAGCACTGATTCCATGAATATTTATAGCCCTCAGGTTCCTAAAACACACTTACATGCAAAATATACATTTAAATCTCATCCTTAGTTACTTTATGCAGTTTTTGATCCAGTGTGGAGAAATGTTTATACCGCAATAAACAAAGACTATATTAAGAGGATATATTTGTATGTTAGCAATTTTCAAATTAAACCAGCATGATCGACCTTTGTCCCTTGCCTTAGAAAGGCCACCCAGTAAGAAGCCAGACCGGCAAAAAGGCTGTGGCGAGGACTTCACCCTTTTGCCTCCCTGTGCCCCTCAATCTTGCAGCCTAGAACTAAAACCTAACCTCACTCACTCACCCTACCCTAGTCCCACCTGTACGTCCACCAGCCCCAAGAAGTGGATCAACAGGAGCCTCAAAATTCCTTCAGTCAAGGACTTAAAATGTCGCCTTCAAGTAGGAAGTAAAAGGGACCCGGTTCCCATAAGGGCAGGAACAACTGTGTTCCCTGAGTACACAGCTAACCACTGATTCATTTTGGAAAGACAATAAATCTTTCCAAAGAAACTGACAATCAACTTACAGCTCTTTCACTATCTCTAATACATTCTTTAGGTACATAAAGGTTAACTCAACTTTTGTGACTTAGTAAGAAGAATAAATATTATCCAAGAAAACTATTTATACAGTATACTCATTCGGAGGGGCAAAGAAAGTTAGAATTTACATGTGATACTTCCTCATTCTAAAATTTTCTGAGCACTTAGTAACTTGGAGGTATGTATTCTTGCTATTATACATCTCAGTTAAATATTATTCTTCTCTCTGCTGACTTTTTCTTTTCTTTGGAAAGCATTATCTCTTGAGATTTACAGCCTTCAGTTAACCTACCCCCAAAAAACTAAACGCAATGAAGAGAAAATGCACTTCACAAAAATCTGTCACTCATGTGGAAGATGCCTGATCATGACCCGTGTTCTTTCTCCAAAGGTCCTAACCCCTAAGTATTAATATAGGTAACTCCCTCCTCCAGGGCTGAAACACCTATCAAATCATCAGTTCTCGCACAATAAAAGTTATCTGTGTCTGTCTGTACTAGAGTTACGAATTGAAAAATAAACTCTTCAGGCAACAAGTTTTATGTCTGCCTTTTTTAGTTGACCCTGTGAATTTCGTTGCTTTCATTCCCTAATAAGTCTCTTGACAGGCACTATTGCTCTAGGAAAACCAAATCTCCTCTGAATGGTGCCAGGCATCCACTCTGCTGCCATTATCAGGTCCAAAATGAACTGCACTGCTGTATGTAACCCGTGAACTGAAATGGTGTTTTCTGTTATTCTGCAAATTTCTTCATCAGTCTGCGGGATGGTGTGCATTAATGTTAGGAGCATTCCTTTAAATGCTGAGTGAAAGTCAGAAAAACTCAAATTTTGTTTAAAAATAACCAAAAGAAGACATTAGGATAACTAACAAATGAGGGCTTCAAGTTATTTCACTGAGAGCAGAGAAGAAGAACTTTAAGGAAGAGTATTACCGCTACTTTTCTCTTTTACTGAGTTCAAAATCACTACATAATTAATACAGTAATACTAATAAATGTGTATGAACCTACCACCTCTCCTCTCTCAAAGTTTAATTAGGTGACTGGCTTCAGGCATACTATAAATTATAATGGCAATTTAATTACTTTCTTAATGTGCACACCTAAAAGATTTATAAACAGGGATGGAACAGTCCCATACAATGGAAGGAGGGACCCCAAATGACGTGAAGCACAGTCCACACCAATGACAAAGACAGACGATCCCTACAGGATAGCCTCAAGCCAGGGGCTTTCACAGGTTTCATGAACAATGCCTGTCCTGCCTGATGACAGAGTATTAACCCTCGATGCATGCTTCTCATAAACACAGCAGTCTTTCTGAGGGAGTGAGACCTTCGTCTTACCCTCACCTATGAGTTTGCCCGTGACCACCCCTTTTTGCTCTGAAGAAGCCCAGACTTTTCAGACAGCACAGTCGTTGGCTCACTGGATCAATTCAGCCATATTTAATTTCTTTTCTTTTTCTCCAGCCTTAGTCATACAGTCATCTCCCATCAAAAAACAGTTCCTGAAATTCCACTTCTGCTGTAATTTTACCAATTAGGTAAGAACTAACTCCTTCATTATCTCTCGGTCCTACAATAATGTGTATCCATATCAAAGTACCTGTTTCTTTAAATCTTTTTAGAACACAAGTAATTAGTCTGGAAAATTCTCTTGGTGAGGCATCATTGCAATCCCAAAAACAACATGTACTCTGACATTAATGAAAAGAAGAATTACAGGGAAGAGGATTAATACATAAAGCCAGAGAAAAGGCTTTCTTTTGGTATTTAAGGTAGGTCTATTGCTGATTTGATTTGACCACATCATATGGTCACTCCTTTTACCCCAACAGTACTAAAGTGCAGTGACGCTAAGCCCGAGGTGGGAAATAATCCTTTCTAACTGGTAGAACACAGTGCCCATTTCCCTAAGCTGTCTTTATAAAAACCTGAAAAAAGAAACAGAAACCAAGCTATAATATTTTGATGGGCATTTTTAGTTATTCCCCATGCTAACCTGGGGAATGGAAGAGATTGAAGAAATATAAAATCAGAGGGTTGTAAGAAATCTTACTTAGAAAAGTACCAACTCCAGGGTATCTAGCCTCCTCTGGTAAGCATGATAGGAGTATCATTCCTACAAGTGGTTAGATATGTGTCTTAGATTAATTATTTCTTTGAATCCAAAAACAGTTACTTACAAAGCATCACTACCCATTTATATCAGAAAACAAACATTTTACTCTTTTGCTATTATGCATCTTCATTTGTCATTTTTTCTTTGCAGGTGATTAAAATCAACTTTTCTATTAACAGCTTTACAGAAATCCTGGCCCAAAGCCTAATGAACAATACATATTAATGATATTATATAAGTCAAGCAATTATATACATTCAACAGTTTTTATTTAAGTATGAATGGTATTTATCACTATGGCATCCAATCTACTGTGCATTTGGTCAAAAATACAGTAAGTATGGCTTAAGTTGCCTTCTGCAAGCCAGTTGTTATCTCACAGATTGATTGCAACAGATATGCTTTTGATACACAGAACCTGAACATATTATCTCTGACTTTTCCTCCACCCACTTCTGTGATAGCTTTGGTCAGCAACAGCTGCAGCTGATATATTACTCTACTTGCTTAAGAAAGTGGCATAAATATAGAGATTACATGACAGAAAGCTGTGAACATTGGCCATGGCTCTTATAAAGTTCTCCTGAGCTAGTCAGGAAAAAAAGTAGGATATGTGATGAAAGAACTTGAATACACCATCAGTTACTTAGAAAACATGTTTACAGTAATTCACGCATTCATAAAGAAGAAATAACATGCAAAAACCTAAAGGTTTAAAAACAATAAAAATCTCAATAGAAACTCATAGGAAATTCTTGAAACTTGGCACTGGAATGGGTTATTTTTCATTGTATATATTTTTATTTGACCAAATACAAAGAAGTTTTCAACAGTCTCCCAGTCATGCAGCTGAATAACACAACTTCAAGTGACATATATTACCATGTTATACCTCTAATCTGGCTCACATTTGCAACAGAAGGGAAATGCATGACTATATTCTTAAAACTAGACAGACATCACCTCGCAAGACTGCTGTGTCAGTAATTTCCGTTTTCAGGAGTAACACAAGGCTTAAACAATAGCTACCCTACCGAGCTCCGGTTCACTCAGCCTCACAGGCCAACTGATGACTGATGAAGGGTCAAGAGGGTAGCAGACTTTGGGTGCACAATATTCAATCTTTTATCAAAGATGGCAAGAGGCCATGGACTACAATAACGGAACAAATACTTCCTTTCCACCACAGAGCCAATTCCTTCCTCTGATTGGCTGAAGCTTCAGACCAAGGTTCACAATATAAAAACATGTTTGGCCATTAGCAAAATACACCTTACAGAGCAGTCACCCAGTTCCTGAATCAAGTGAAATGTCTACATTCCTACAGTAGTTAGTAGTCACATGCCTCAGTTTGCTTCTTTATGCCAAGATGTTCATTCTTTAGCACAAATAAATGTTCCTCAAGACACATGCCCATTTATAAGGGCAATTAAACTTCTCACCATATGCATAAGGAACATATAAACTGTTCTAATCAGGAAAACATTCCATACATGGCAAGCCACAATGGAATTTTCAATGTGAAGTTTTTTAAAAAAAATATTGTCACATTATTGTTTTCATTTAATTCAGAATCAGGAGAATATACCTACTATGGAAGAAAGGGAAAACATTACTCAAAATGTTTGGCAATCTGCTTAGTTGGATTTTTCATGGTAACTGAAAATCACAAAACACTTATTCGTAGCCCAAATTTCAACCCAAATTACTTTTTAAAACTTCTATAAATATAGCATTTCCTCCTTTTTGGTGTGCTTCCAAACACCTATTCAAATTGACAGAATGACATAGACTTAGGTAGAAAATTTAAGTCTACTGTTGAAATTCTAAGTCAGTGATTCTCAATCAGGGATGCTTTCTGCTCTCTTTGGGACATTTGACCATGTTTGGGAACACTTCTGACTATCACAACTGGGGAGACGAGAATACTACTGGTATTAGCTGGGTGCAGTACTGCTAAATATCGTTCACTGCATGACAATCCCCCACAACAAAGAACTACTTAGAGCCTAACATCGACAGTGCCAAGGTTGAGAAATCCTGGCCTAGACATTACACACAAAAGATACAAGTATTGATAATATCGTGCCTTCCAGTCACTTATCTCCTCCTCTGAAAAAAAGTGGCATGTAGGTAAAATAAAATTGTGCTGTGCTATGACTTCATTATGTATTACGACTAATCAAACTGTACTGCATAAGAACAAATTTTACTCTATATCCATAAAGTCACTTATTTGATAAATATTTATTATGAGCTATATGCAAATTTTTAATTCAGAGTATTATAAAAATTGTATATGCAAAAGTAATACTAAAATCAGTTATTCCTCCATTTTAAATTTTATTGTTTTTATTAATTTTTAGTAGTTTTGTTAATCCTAAAGTACTATACTAAATTTTCTCTGATCACTTTCCTACATCTTAATTCACTTAACTTTTAACCTGACATTATAAAATGTCAGTATAATCCAACTTTTATAAAGCTCTTTATAATCTTTTAGCCTAAAAAAAAAATATAAAAATATCTTACATTTGAATCATAATCAAGAGACCCCAGTTAAATCAAACTAAGGTACAGATTCTATATATATCAGTCACCTACTCACTAATTTCAAGTTTATTGATACAATAACCCAAAAAGGCCTGGGTTAACATCTCACTGACACTACTAGTATTTTATAGTACGCGTTCAACCACTACATATGTGATCATGACTTTCCTTCTTAGCAAAAAGGAAAAGCTGACACATAATTTCTCCACCAGTACACTGATCAAAAATAGCCCTTCACAGAAATTAAATACAAGCTTCTCTCCGAGGCCACAAAAGAGTGGGGACATTGACATCTAGTAGGGGTGTCCAGGCCGGTTGTGAAAGGCTGTGGATTTCATCTCTGGTGTCTCAGGAGGAAGGTCCCAGGATCTCACTTATAAACACCTCATTCTGCAACAGCACACAACGCACCTCTCCTATGGGATTTAGCACCAAAGGTTGTCACAGACATGGCCATTCTCATAAGGCAGAAGCAAGATCGGTGTGTGTCATCACACAGAAGGGAATGGTAGCCAAAACCACTCAGAGACGACCGGTCCTTGTCTCTGAGGCACAGTCGCCACATCTGCAAACTAGGGCTTGTTATGATGATTCAAGGAGATGTAGGTTTCGGAAAGAACTTTCTCTACGCTGTTTTTTTGCAGACCGTACAGTACAACCTCACCTTTATCTGACCTTCCACAGCATCCTCCTACTCTCCACTCTCCCCTCCCTGCTTTTCCTCTCAAGAGACAGATCCTCTCAGTCAAACGAACTTCATCAAATAGAAACAGAACGGTCTGGAGGTTCTGAAGATCCATTCCACCACTTCACATGCACTTCATTTCCTTTTGTTATTTACACTGAGTGCCAAGTGCTTCCAGCGCACAGCTTCCCTTAAGGGTCACAACAGCCATATCTGGTAACAACAGCCCCATTCTATGGTTAAGCAAGCTGAGAGACACAGCGACTACAAGCTTGCCAATTTTCACGGGGCTAGAAGTAAAGGGACCAGGATGAGAGGCAAGGCGACTTAATTATACAGCTCACACTCTTAACCACTATGGAGAATGGCCTCCCTTTTAAAAAATAGCGTACATCTAAACACTGATTTTTATAAAAGTGAGCCTTGCTGTGGACAACCAAGCAATGCACAATTATCATGAAACATAGATATGCTGACTCTTTTCCCTTCCTACTGGTACCTCACCATCACCTTTTCTGCTCCCCTTTATCTCCATCAAAGACACTCTGAGAAGGATTCATGATCTAACTTTTCCTAAACAGGGGCTCACCAGCAAGTCCAATCTTGCTAAGCCCAAAAAGAAAGTATCTCCACTGAGATACTCGCAATCACATCTGGCATTGCTGAAGTGAATTACTGGTATGCATGGTGGGATGCTGCAAAGCAGTGAATTCATGAAAATAGTGGTGACAAAGGTAAAAATAACACACTGCTCGCAACACCTTCCTGCTTACAGAAAGCTCCCATATACATTGTTTTATTAGATTAGAGCATCCAACCTCTAGGGGAGGTGGGAGATTTGCAAGTACTGGGAGGGAAAATGCAAGGCAAGTGTTAGAATAATCAAGAAAAGACCTAATGTCTTAGTTGATTGTTCCATGGCCAAAAATAAAAGTCTGAGGGTTCTGAAGGATATAAACATCTATCTTGTAATTTCAAAATAATTTTCAAATATTTTCTTAAAAGATTTATAAAAATAACACTGTCAGCATTTTTATATCACCAATAAGGTCCCAAAAATACAAAATATACCTTATGGAACACAACAAGTGTATGGACTCTAAAAAAAAAAAAAAAAAAATCACAGAAATACATATGTATAAAAGTGCAATGGTATATGTTCACATTAACACCCTATTTGGCCTCTGTCATTTTTATCTCTTCTCTCCCCAGCTACTACTAGTCCACACAGGCAGCTACATTGCCCTGGTTTGCTTGTATCTCCCCAGTCTTGTCATAGCACTTTGTATTGTGGACTCAATCCAAAGGACTGGATGGATTGATTAACTGGTAGAAATGAGGCAGTTAGTCCATTCCTATAAAATAAATGTCTTTTAGAAACATGAGAGAAAGCACACAGACAAGCCCATCTAATTCAGGCGAAATGGCACACTGAGCAAAAGTGAACCATTGATTTAACAGCACTGCAACAAAAACGTTCCTTTTGAACTTGACAGCTTCTGGTTATTTAGACCAAGAATAACAGGCAGGAGGCAGTCCTTAGAACATACTGTGGTATCTTCTCAATCACTGCCAGGACCTGAGAAAACCCCAGGAAGTGGTTTGATTGAGTAGCTGGACCAGTGTGTAGGTATCAGCTGATGTCTCTCACATACACAAGCAGGTAACAATGGAGACATTGTGGATCCAGGAATGACCTTCCTTATCTTCAGTAGTTTGGGAAATTATTTCTAAACCAATGAGTATATACCTTGGGAACAAGTCAGTGGTTAAATATTCACTGAGATTTTAGTAACTAATCTGTTTTAGACTAAGTATCATTGAACCTGAATAACATAAGGATGTCCTATGTCTGAGCAATGGGTCTCTGAAGTCATGACTATAAAGCAACAAAATCCCTAAACAGTTATGATCAATCAAGAACAAAGTCTGAGGGAGGGAGCTGTTGGCAAAAGCTGATCAAAATGGACAGTGATATGGAACCTTCCAGACTCCATTTCTTTTAAAATATAAATCAGTGCCCTCTTGTTCTGCTCAAGTGCACAGATGGTGCTGGTGCATCAGGGGTGCATCACTGCTCACCAGAAAGAGAACCACAGGTAGCACAGGGTGCATCCTCATTTAAATGGTGTTCGTCTCTTTACTTAAAAACAAAAGGTGAAAGTACATCCTACCAAACCAGGTCAGAATCAAACCATTCCGTCCCTGCTCTCGAAGTCAGTCCTTTTATGGGTGACACTGAGGGTTGAAGTAAGATTTTATGCAGTATTTTCTTACCAGTTCCTAAATTTACTATTTGACATTTTTCATTGTATTATCCCAGTGGTTCCTACCACGCTCGCTAGAAACACCCCAAATCCACTGTTTCTCCCTGTCTTCAGAGTCTCCAACCCCAACTTCTATAGATGTTAATTTTCTAAATGATCAGCAAGGTCATAAGAGCAGGCATATGATACAATTTTCCTATCACCTGTACCAGCAATATCTCCTAGCAGAAAGAAATTTCAATGCCAATTCTGAAGCATTACACAACAAATCTTTTTACAAATATCACACAGCTGAGACTCCAGCAAGAGGCTGTTGCACAGGAATACAAAACAGATGTGCCAGCTCTGAATACTAGATAGTGGACCTAGCAAACACACTCCGGCACTCAATACAAAGCTATAGTAACCTTCTAAGAAATCCTTTATGTCTACTTACTAGGGAAAAAAGGCCATTGTCCCAAATCCAACTTTATGGAAATGGATTGTTTCCTCTTTTTTTTTTTTCAAAAAGAAATAGATACCTTGAGAACAAACTATGAGGACCTGGAATGAAGCTCAGTGGTAGAGCACTTGCCTAAGCACGCAAGAGACCCTGCTTTCATTGCCAGGAGCACAAAAAGAAAAAGAAAACAAAATTTTTATTCAAAACAGAAAACTCTGAGATAGACTTAGCATTCATCCAATCAGCCCAGTATTTAGAATGACAGTACTATCCCCCAATAACTGATGCATAATTGGGCCTCTAAGAAGCTACTAGGCTATTAATTCTTTAAATTATTATATGTGACTAAATCATTTGAAAAGAGTTAAATCATGGATGGAAAATCTGGTTACTTGTAATTCTGAGTACACATTTTCCAGCCACTCTTGATGGAGAGAAATTCGCCATGTGAACTTACTAAATTAAGCATGCATTAGGTTCACATATTACATAATCCAACAAGACTGACTTTCCTCAACACTAGCTCTTCCTATGCTGGCCCAGGGGAATTTTTAGAGCAGTCTCTGAAAGGATGCTAATAAATCAACATATTTATAAAATGAATAGATGAGGTGTTCCTTAGTCCCTGAACTTTCTGAAGCTTTCCAGTATTGCTCCAGTGGTGGAAGGAACGAGCAATATTCTTTACAAATACTGAGTTCTCCAGGATCTGACCCACATCAAAAAGAAACAACAGTGATCCCTGAGCAGTTAACATGACTTCAGCTGGGAACAGGAGGACACACTGTACTTAAATTTACCCACTACAAATGGTTCCCCCCCACTCAGCCATTTGCTATTAAAAGAATCAAGCTGTTCTGAAGATAAGCAGGAAGAGGATATTCAAAATGTGTAGGCGGGATATTTTCATAGAGCTTCTCTAAATTCCAAATACCTGAACAAATTGAACCAAATTAAAAACCTAACTCGAGCTTTACCCTTAGTTACTAATAAAAGCAATGGCCACTTCTGTTTGCAACTATCATCAATATATTTGATATGAAAGCAAATAAAATAAAACTTTTACAAGATATTTTTTAGCAAATTTAGTAAATGTTTTAAAATATTATATCATCAATAGTCTAAATTTCCAATTTTAGGGGCTGGGGATTTAGCTCAGCGGCAAAAGCGCCTGCCTGGCAAGCGCAAGGTCGTGAGTTCGGTTCCCGGTACCGGAGAAAAAAACCAAAACAAAACAAACAAACAAAAAAAAAATTTCCAATTTTAGCATTTGTTTTCCCCTCCAGTTCTGGCTAAATAAGGATATACCTTTTTGTTTGGTTTCTTAAATATCTATTTTGTTCCGTATGAATTAGTAAATGGAGCAAGCATTCTAATTTGTCTGCCATCATTTTTCTAGAGGACACCATGCCCTTCCTGTTAGTATAAGTCATGTGCTGTGTGTAGCCTACATGCTAGAACCATAACAGCTGCCATGGCGATTCAGGAGTTATGACTACAATTCACAGCCCATGATTAAGAGCATCTAGGAGGACAGGTAAGACATGTCTGCATGAAACAGTTGCAATCCTCTAACAGAGACACAGACCAAAGGAGAAAAAGGAAAATGGTTGTGGAATGTGGCTGCATGGGAGACATGGAGACCTCTCTTTAGTTAGTTCTAACTTTGAGATTCCCATCAGACAGCCGAGGGCATGTATTCGGGAAGTAGACAAGTCGGGAATTCAGGGGCAGATCCATTTATGGAGCTAAAACTTTGAAAGCTATCAGCATATCAATATTTAAATTGTATGCTTACTTGATTTCTGCTAGAAATTTTGGAGACAGAAGATAAGAGATTTTAAGAGAGAACTCTGGGAGACTGCAATATTCAGGACCAGTCTAGCAAACTAGACTGAGGATGGGAGGTGAGAGAAAAGCCCTGAAAGGCCCGGGTCCTGGAATCTAGGAGAAAGGAGAATTTATTTCATTAAGCCAGGCACGCTAACCCACTCTTCCCAATGTCAAGAACTGAAAAGACAAAAACAAAGGATGACTGCTGACTTTGGCAAGATGCACAGAGAATGAAGAACACAGGACCGTTCGTAAAGTCATATAGAGTTGTTGCCAAAGCAAGATAAAAGTCAAGCAAAAATGAAAGGCAGGTAGGTCTCCAGATTCCACTTCCTGTGCTGCTTCTATGACTCTAAATCATCTCTTGTCCTGTGGACAGTAAAGATTTCTCTTGAAAAATAGCAAGCAGGAAAGACAGGTGCTGAAAGAGAGTTATGGCAAGCTCAGTTTGACAGTAGGCCATAAGTTCAACATGAAGGTGCAGCGCGGAGAGCCTGCATTAGTGGAAGGCAACCCTGGGGATGAAGAGGCCACCGGCAGCTCTTAGAAAACCACAAAGACACAGCCAGTTAGAATGATTTCAAATCCTGATGCCAAAAGTCATTCAACAAGGCAGGAAAAAATAATGTGGTGAAATACAAAAAGGTTAAGCATTTTTGAAAATTTCTATCACAGGATATATCAGTTGAGGTCTTTTTTTTAAAGAAGCAGAACAGCATCTACCAAAATATCAACATCGTCTATCTTTGCTCTTTTCTTTATTATTATATATTACCAGCAGGCTTCCTTTATTATGGATAATATTGTTTAAAAATATAAACTTGTCTACTTCGCCATTTTTTAATTTAGTATGTCTTCTGACATGTGTACTAAAAAGCTCACATATGTCTGATTACTTTTAATACTTTGTTTGTTCAATTTTTATTAACTGGCCAGCTAATTGCAAAGACACCCAGTGAAGAAATGATGGTCATTACATAAATCAGTATTTCCAGTGAATAGCTCAATGAATTGAAAATTTTTTGAATTACGTAACAGGTAAATAATGTAACATCAACAATTTGAAGTTAAAATTCCATTTCAGAAGCATTTCTATTCAAGAGTATTTGAATACTATTTCCTCCCTAAAGTGGTTTACTACCACAATCCAAATTATTTCTGCACCCAGCGTGTTATATTACATTGCTCTTTACTTACAGAAAATAAAGAGAAAAACTCCAGTTTGGCATTTGAGTCTTCCCACTCCTTCCCCCATAACTTTACAGATTTTTTAACTGCAACAGAGGACATCACTAGAAAAATGAAGAGGCAGGTGTCTCAGCCTCTAAAGGAACTATTCCACTGTCCCCAAAAGGAGTTTACCATTTGAAGGGGATGAAAATCAATGGTGATTGTCACCTAAGCTCATACACACGTTACAACTATTCTTCTGCATCTTTCCTCATCACAAAGCTGCACCTTTTCATCATGGAAACCCTCCTCAAAGGAAGCAAGAGACAATTTTTGAACAGATGCTGGAATTTCATAGCTATATGGCTTAACAACAGTCCCAAATGGCAATACAACCCTCTTGTACTATTTAACTAATCCTCATGCACATATTTCCTTCACCAATTTTTATAGGAACAGCGTCAATTCCTGTTATTCTAGACAATTGTCAAGCATATTTTTGATATCATTTAAACCTCTGATGCAGTAAACTGTCTCCAAAAAACTCTGTCAAAATCCAAATGACATTGGCTCTGGTACAATGAGAGAATGATGGAAACAGAGTGTGCTCTAAAATTGCGATAACACAGACTCATTAATCACTGAGCTGCTAACAAATGTCCCTGATTTTAACATGGATTTCAAAGGGCAAGTCTTCACCCTCTGTACACAGTACTTTCCAAAGCTGCGCGTATCTGAGTGGGTAAAAATGTAGATGTCCATTAACAGGACAACTCAGAACACATTCTGAAATAAGTGTTCAGACCCTGAGCCACTCAGGGTAAAAACCCAGAGCCTGTTTGTGAGGCACACCTTCCAGCAGGAGCAGCTGGGAGAGGGACAATAGGTCCTGGCAGCCGTCAAAAGCCATCCAAAAACCAGGGCGATGTTAGCGACAGCCCTCTCCAAGTTCCATATGAGAGAAGCAGGCACTGAGGATGACATCAGGGAAGTACAGAGTGTTTTCTGTGCCTCCCCAGATGTCCTGGCAGGAGACAGGCTTTTCCCAATCTAAGGGAAAATCAGCCAGGAAATGTGTCTCAGCTGACAGCCGTAGATGACAACGTCTGAGCGGTGACAGAAGAGTGACTGTAGGGATGCCGAGCGGCCTCTCTCTGCAATGCTGCGAGGACTGAAGGGACTTCTCATCGTTCTAAATACAGAAACCCTCAGGCTAGAATTGAGATGGGGCTCCCTAGGCAAGAACTCGGACTCAAGAGGACCTGAAGTCTGTTCCTGGCTCTGGGCACACCATTTAAGCTTTCTGGTCCTCTCTGATGGCATTTATAAATGTTAAGAGAGCAACATCTATCGTTCACCATATGGGCTTTGTAAGAACTCAGAGACTCCATCTATGACGTCCGTAGTAAGTTGTAAAGTCTATGACAAGGGCAATTTCTTATTTTATGGAGTAACACACCCTTAAACTATAGCAATGGGTAGCCAGTGAGAGTTACAGATCTTCAAAGAAACCTATTAAAAATTGTATTTTAAGAAGAGTCCTGCAGTGGAATGTGGGTAAGTTACTGACCACAGGCAGAGTAATCAGAGTCAGTGATGCTGTCTGAGAGATAGGAGTAGACTTGGTGTTGAGGAAGCAGAAGCTTGCTGTAGCAGTGGCAGTTGAAAGACACAGTAGATTTGTTTGAGGAAGGACATGGACTTTCAGCATAATAATAAATTACACACAAATATTCCATGAGTCACTATTAGAATAAACCCCATCCACCCCCTCTAGAACTCTCCACTAACATTCCAAATTGAACCCACTATCTCCTCAGACCTTTTCCTTCTCCTCTGTCTCACACTCAGATCACCCCCTGCTAATAGCAGGCTTCTGCTTCTCCATGTTTTCCACCTCCCCACAGCTGCTGGAGTGGCTTGCTGCTCTCGTGTTGAACGCTGGCCTCTTGATTGCTATCGTTTCCAGCCACCTGACTTCAGCTGTCTCCGCACCTGTGGTCCACATAGGCAGACACTTCAGCAACAATCTCATCAGCCTTCCACAGCTTCTGCTCTACCTGACTCTCCCGTGCCCCTTTCCAGACGTGGCTCACCTTACAGGTTGCTTCCTCTGTTCCTCTAGGTTAAGATGTAATCCCACCAAGGGCCATGGTCGCTGATTTCTAATGAATTTTTGAGAGCAAGGACTATGTCTAGTTCATTGTCGTGTCCACAGAGATGAGCACAGAACACCCCCCACTATCACTGGAATACACGAAATTGGTAATATTTGGACACTTTGGAATCCATCTCTATTACTGCACATTTCTTCCCTTCTGCCTACCCTCCACTATACTTTGTAGTCTCCATCATTAGATCCTATTTGTCCCCAAAGTAAAAAATATTTCCCAGTACTGTAAGCTCAGTTTTCTTATTTCAATTTCCTTTCTTTCCAACAGAAATGAATTCCCACCACAAATACAGGAGAATGTCAAGCCACTTCAGTTATTCTCACCAGGACCCTAAATCAATGCTCCTCCTAGGAGTCCCACAGACCTTGAGAAGTGAGGCCTCACAAAAAAAAAAAAAAAAAAAAAGACTCCAGTGAGAAAGAACAAAGGTCAAAGAGGAATCTGACCCTCCCAGTGGGGACAGCTGAGCCTCAAGTAGGACTGACAGGCAAGCCTTTGCCACCAGACACAGTCACCAACGTGTCCTACATTAGCGACAAAGAAGCTTCTCTTCTCAGGGATCATTACTGTCCTTTAAAAGTCCAGGTTGACTGGGGCCTGCGAGCTTTACACCATTAAAGGCATTTGGTGCCCTTCCTTTGAAATGGTCTTCCACATAAAAGAGAAAGGTTTGCTTTAGCACTTCATTACAAATAGGGAAAACTAACCTATACCACCAAGACCTGCCCATTTTGCCCAATGTGTTGCCTCTGTTTGACTACAAATGGGCTCCACCTTGAGTCCCGCCACCCACCAACTGGGCACAACTGGGCTGGCATAACTTGAGCCACAGCCACTCTGCAGATTCCTTTTACCTCTACCAGGCTACAGTAGTTATAAAATAACGTATGTCTCCTTGCCAGCAGTTCTAGCTTTTCCTTTCTCTACCTCTGGGATCCCCTAAATTACTGGAGCTCAAATCTAAGTCATCCTTACTGCCCTAGGACAGTCTGGATCAAGCTTAAGACATCCATCATTTTCTCCCCCCATGGGGTTCAAGCTTCTTGAGGCCAGAAGTTTTTAACTTAAGTTTCATAGTTAAAAGGCTTAGGTCTTTCTTCATAGTTGGTACTACGTGTTCCTGGACTTTCTTAAATGTATTCCCTCTGGAGAAAGATAAGTTCTTTAATGGCATACCGTATAACCTCATGAATACCTCTACATGCACATAAAACTAATCTCAGTAACAGAAGGAACTAATTTGGGATATAGCCTTACCTAGCTCACAAAGGAGTCCGGCTGCAGTTTAGCAGGAAATGTAGTTGAGGGCAATTCATTATTTTAATATCTGTAAATCTCCACATCAAGAATTTTTTAATGTCTAGTCTTTTTTTAAAAAAATCTACAGTTTTGGAGAGGGAAATCTTTTTCAATGAAGTTCTGCAGCCAAGGGAATTCTGAGATGAAGGTAGATAATCAGCAGCCTATTTGGACATTTCGCACACCCCTCTCCACTTGTCATTAGTGGGTATTCCTGTGCTTCTTTGGTTTGGAGGACATCAGACAGTATCATCTAGTTTTAGCAGAGGCAGAAGAATGCCTTTCATGAAAATTAATGGACTCATGTTTCATCTCCTGTATTTGAAAAGATGGCCTCTGAGGACCTGCTTTCAGCTCTTAGGACAATTAAGCCCACAGAGTTCTTTCTCTTCTAGAAAATGTATCTTCTTTCAAGTGAAAAAACTAGACTAAAATATTTCCACTAAAAATACAATTATCTCCAGCTTTCTATCTACCCAGTGAGCTTTCCCCGAGCTCCCAATCTCCTGCTTTTTCAAAGGCCTTCCTTAAAGCCACCATGTGACCCGAGCTTCTAACCCTGCTGACTCCAATGATGACATCTTGTTGTAGAAATCTGAGTCCGTCACAGTGGATCTACACATCAGTCACTGATGGCCACTGCCAGCCAGCCTCTGTCACAGGGAGATTAATACCACCCAGTCAGAGCTGTAAACGCTGCCCTTAGGAGTTATCAGGGTTTGTCCCCATTATCAGAGCTGCAGGATGACTCTGCCCAGAATCACTGAGCCTGCCTCTGACATCAGACACATGAGGTCAGAGCCCTTCCATGGCTAAGCGCCAGTAGATAAGCTCCAATGAGCAGAGCTTGTCCCTCAGCCGCTGCTGTCAATACAATATACAATTTCATACATAAACTCATCTGTTCTTTAGGTCTCCTATTCCTCATGTTCGCAGTGACCACAGCAGAAAATGAAGCTCCTTAAAACTTGAATTAGTGAGGAAAACTCTTAAAACTAGTAAGTCCTTCACTAGCAGTTACTCACCACTGACACCGGCAAGAAGTAGAAAGAAGAACCATTTACCAAATGAAATATTTCACTACCCTTCCCAAAGACGTTTTAGAAGTGGGTCATTCAATTGTTCTGACTCTGTGAGTTAGGCATCATCCTAACTGTAGCTAATTCTGAGGGTTTCTCTCTCTTTTTTTTTCTTCCTTGATACTGAAGTAATATGCCCATAAGAAAGTAAAATTGTGTCATTGTTGGGTTGGTTTTTGGTATTTCCATTACTCCCCTAAACCCTATAAATATAGCAGAAACCCTGGTAAAATGATTACTTTTTTTCTTTTCTGGTTCTAGAATCAAACCCAGCGCCTCCACACTCTCTACCAGTGAGCTACACCCTCAGCCAGGGATAACACATTAACCAGGAAACTCCATCAGCCTCTTGGAGCCAAGCTGATATACCAATCACTCATACTGCATCCAACAGTCTGATCATCCATAAGTAATAAAAGTGTCTCCATAGAAACCAAATATACAGCAAAATCTGCTCACAGTGCAGGATCTGCTTTGGCAAAATGACTTCACTTGGAGCCAAGATTTTGCTCTAAGTTGGATTGCACATCATTATACATTGATACCATTCGATCTTACACCTTTGGAGTTTCAGACTTACAAATTGCAAAATCTCCGCACATGGAGAAAAAAAGACGAGGGAAGAAAGGTTTGGGAAGAAAAATGTATATATGTAGTTATAAAAATACCAAAGCAGATTCCACGAGAAGCTCTGCCAAAAAGAGAACCATTACTGTTGTCCGTCAGCATGCAGCCTTGAAATTATATTCTCTTGTCCAAACAGAAGCAGTCATCAGATTATCAAAATGAGCTTATCCTGCCTCAGCTCAAATAGTTCTTATAAGGAATAAGCACAACGCAATCAACAGACAAGCAGCTATTTCCCTCCCACACAAAGTATAATCTTCCGTGGAATATATTTTTAATGAAGAATACATAACCCTCCTACATGTTTAGTTCTGCCCTTACACTCTTCCAGAAAACAGCATACATACATTTTAAATAAAGGGAGAATTTTATCGCTTCTAATAACATCCCCCACTACGTAGAGCAGAGAAGAATAGAAGTATGCTAGCTCACCCCCAAACGTGTCTTTCTCACACGTTACTCAGGGAAGCAAAGGCAGTTACCAGTGACTCCTGGGGGGATCAATGACACAAACACAAACAACAGATCTCACCATACTTTAGTAACTTCTTTCTAAGTGGATGCATTAGGAAGGCCTAATTCATTCAGCCACTAATGACTCTAAATTCAGAGCTCTGAATTTCAATCTTTCACAAATTTCAAATTATAAATTGCCTGTCATGAGTCACTTTGCCTTTTCAAGAAGCAAGTTTTCAAAAGGGAAGTTTTTTGTAGGTGAGGTTTACAGTGACACACATTTTTCCTCCTCCTTCAGTCTTTTGACTTGTAAGTGCCTAAAACTGAAACACACCACTTGACAGGTGATAGGTTTTCACCATTAGAAGAGCTGATTCGAAAGGAGGATGTAAAAATAATTATGAATGTCCATACCCCCTTAGTGGAATAGTACGAGGGAAAACATATAAGACTAGAAAGATTTTCCATTAGAGCTTTATCACCCCACAATCTGTTTGACAGTACTAAGCTCTGGGATAATTCTATGATTTGGGTCCTATAAGGTAAGGCATTAAGAAATTAGTTACAATAGCAAGTAATCATGGTACCGTGGAGCATTAAGAGCCCATGCCTTTGTTTGGAAGTGGAGGAGCAAAAAGAATAAAATTGCCGAGTTAAATCAATATTTTTTTCATAATGAAAAGTCTTAGGACCAAAAAACCAATTCTGCTTGAGTAAATGACATAACTGCACTGCACTAAAATAAGTGTTTTAATTTTGTCTTAATAGTCATTTTAAAAAATCACTGAAAAGATAGCCTGTAAGCACTCTGCAACCCAGAGTTCCTGGATTTACACATCACCCAGCAGGAGGTCAAGAGTGGCTCAGGGAGAATTGAAAGAAGAAGAAGATGAGGAAAAGAAGGAAGTGGAAAGACACTGGAGAAAAAGTTGGGGAGAAAGCAAATGTACCTGTTATAACTCTGGTGACCTCACCACTTTCAGGAACCATATTCTCACACGTGTAAGAAAGAAGTGGGGAAAAGGAAGAAAATAAGGAAACATTTTTGTGCATTCGTTCTAATTCACTTACACAGCACACACACACACACACACACACACACACACACACACAAGCTATCCTCTCCAAAGTACGTTGCAACAAGGTACAGGTTAACTTATTAAAAAATCACCTCCAGATAGATACCCAAGCAGAGCTGGATAAAACACAGCACCACATTCTTATCACTGTGAATGCTGGGTACCTTTAAATTTAAAAACCTCCACACTTATTCACGATGCGAATAGTTTAGTTGCTCTAGGATCAATCAATCTGACCTGAAAAACAAAACCTTAACTACTCAAAGAAAGCCTGGTGTTTCTTTCCAACCCATGCCTTAAAATGACTCCATGCCCCAATGGCAAGGTTTTGAATGTCCACTTTCTAGATCCAGGAAATGCACCTTTCCCCACAGGCAGCCCCAGAGGAGGGCCAATGAACAGGCTGAGCCAGAACTGCCGCTGTTCACAAAAGGAATTCCCCCTCCCTTCCCCTCCTTCGCCCTCCCCTTTCTTCTCCTGTCCCTCCCCAGTCAACGCTGCTGAATAATATCACTTGCTACCTGCCTTGATCAACACCGTGGGTCCCTGTCTTCAAGCATTCAGAGAATTTAACAGCCCGGAAATTCCTGTTGTCCATTCGCTGAGGTCACAGATAAAGCTAAACAACAGCCGTGGTTCCCATCAATCATAAGTCACTCACTGATAGAATGTATGGTAGGAGACCTGATGTAAGCGAGTCACCAGAGAAAATACCCACTGATGACGCATATCCAGGCATAAAAATAGTTACAGGGCCCTCAAAGGGATTATTCAACAGCCTACATTTAGTCTTTCTTACAAGAGACCTGAAGTCAACGTACTGCAGTGAGGCAGCTAGAGAGAGTGGAAGTTTAAGCTCCTTAACAGACATAACCACAAATAGCTGGTATAAGTAAGCTCTGCAATAACGAGCTGTTTAGCAAATTTTAGCACCACTTTATAAGCAGTAAACAGTACCACTGGCTATCTCATAAAATGCCACATAATATTTTAATTCACTCATGTTCTTCTTCATGTAATGATTCCTCTTTTCTAAGATGTGGTCCCCAAACGTTAATACTCAGTCAGTCCAAAGAAATATAGCCACAATTGCTTCCCAAATAAATGTCAGAAAAATAACCCAAATTGCAGTTTTGCATCTATAGTTTTTTTAAAGCATGCTTTGAGTAAACCTTAATCGTAAGTTTCACCAAAGAAGCTGACATTTTGCCCACTGTATTCACAGTTATGTTTCCCCTGAAGTAGCTGGATCCCTTATAGAAGTGATTATCACTCCTCTGTACACCTACTACATATGGAATCTTAGACACAGCAGACATTATTATTGACAAACGAGTAAATGAATGAATGAAGCAATCAGTGAAATGTGATGTGCAAATATTTTAATTGAGTAAGTGCCAAGAAAGATGTTAACCAAGACTGAAATCCTAGGTTATGGCTTTTTTTATGAGGAGGAAAATAATTTTTTTACATGTGCAGCAATTTTAATAGTTTAAGTCATCTGTTCTCTTTTTGCCTCCCACTCAAACATATGCATAGCTACACTGCAAAGCGGGTCCTTCAGAGAACTTTCAGATCAGAAAAGGCTGAATTTTGGCACATCTTTCTATTTGAATATCTAAAAATGTCCTCTTCCCAGTATCCTTTGAGAAAATGCACTGACACAATGAACAATGAAAGCAACTGGCTCTGACAGAACCCAGAATTCTGCTTCGGTACTTGAACATTTCCCTGTTTGCAGTACCCTGCTTGTTAGATCATTTACCAGTCCCTTCCTAAGAATGGACAGTTTTGCACTGTTACCCAGTTAATTACCCATCAAACAATATTTCTCTGCGATGGAGTTTATCTCAGTACTTAATGTTCTTAACTATCCTGCCTACACAATTTGCAAGAAAAACCAAAAAACAAACAAACAAAAAACCACCTCTAAGCTTGCTAAACTCTTGAGGAGTCTATCAAGGGTAATTCTCCAGCAAGAGTGAACAATCCTGCCAGTCCTCCATCATTTCCTCAAGTATGATAGTACTGCTATAAATACAGGTGAAAATTATTTTTGGTTCTAAGATCTCACAAAGCATTCACGTTTCTCTCTCGTGCATATGTGTCAACAGTATGTGGCCTAGTTTACAGACTCCAACGAAAAATGTTCACTGGTGCCCCCTAGTAGAACACAGCTGAAGAAACATCCGTGTGTCTCCATTATCCCAAGCATAAATACTGCAGTTCTCAATCATCCACCATTCAGCCATTAATTTCTGATATCAAATGTGAGATAACAAAGCAAATTAAATCAGAATCTATTTCTTTTCATAAGATTTCATGATGTTTTCCTTAATAAAGAAACATTTATTGAACAGGAAAAAAAATGTAAAAGATAAAATGAGACATATTCCTCTCTGCCAAAGGAGAATGTCTTTAACATTAACTGTCTAAGAAACCAAAGAGATTTGACTAATTTAACAGAAGCTCATGTTTTTTAAGCAGCTCAAAATTAGCCAAGGCACCCTGCAATAAAGCAATCAGGTTTTAACCTGCTTCATACATTTGACAGTCGTCAGCCAGGATGGTTTAGACTGGTCCAGTCTAAACTGAGGGTCTTCAGACAATTTTAAACCAATGGCAGTCTCTAACACAGATGGTGTTTCAATCGCACAGACATATCAATCCAGAGATCACAGGTTGAGTGCCATTAAGAAGTTATTTCCATCAGCATTCCTCGCTTTAGTAATTCTGCACCAATTAAATTTACTATGTACTGACAAAGCCATTGTTTTTTTATTGAAACTGGAATATCCTTACCCTAGATTCAAAATTATTCTATCACTATGGTTATTTAAATCTGTGATAGCATTTCCTGCCTTGTCTGCTACAATGGAGAGCTTAAACAAAGCATTCCTTTAAAATGAAAAAAATGTTATCTTCAAAGTGGTTGCTCAGATAACCAGATATAGGCATGTAAGATTGATCGAACAATTACACATTAACTGTTCCTTTCTCTGTATCATTTCCAATTTTTTTTTTTATTACTTGTTACTGTCTTTGATTGTCTGATCAGTCTTGCATTCTTACATCTGGTGGAAAGAGAAACTTCGTTGAAGATAACAGTATGGAGTGTAGCAACCATTGTTAATTCCTATCATTTTGTTTGGAGGTCATGTATCCTTTCTGTTGTTTCTGAGTTGTTTTTCTTTGTCTTCATTGTTGTTGTTTTGTTAGGTTTTTTTCTCTTTAAAATAAAAAAAATAAAATAAAATTTTAAAAATGCCCTAGAGCACCTGATTTTATTTTTTGAAACACCAAAAACTATAATCACTTGGTCACAAAACTTAAGACCTGATTACTTAATTATCTCAACAGAACTGGAAAAAGGAAGGGGAGAATATACCCAATATAGTCACACACACAAAAACATTTTCAATAGGGTCTCTCAGAACCATATTTAAATTCATTCCCTATGTCACTAATAGAAAACAGTAATAATAAATTTTTTCTACCTGATTTAACTATATCAAAATGGAGAAATATGTCCCTAGTTCACTATTCTATGCCCAAACAAGGACAGATAAATCACATTTAGATTCTCGGGTTAGTGATCCCTCTGTTCCCCCTTTCACAGTGCTTGGTACTGAACCCAGGGCCTCCACTCTAGCACTGAGCTACGCCCCCAGGCCCAGTTCTCCCTTTCAGTCTCTGCTCTAGGGTAGAATTCTGTTTCATTATCAATCTTTTAAATGACATCTTTGAAATGTCTCATTGTTTAACAGCAACCTTTTTCATTTGGCAAGTAAGATTGCTTATTGGATATTTTATAGGCTAGTCAATTAAGTAATTACTGTTAGCCTTCCCCACCCTGCAATGGTGTGTGTGCCTGCATGCATGTCTTCACGCACGGCGCACACACACACACACACACCATCTCCCATCTAGGGGGTCCAGACATTCCCTAGGCATTCAAGGTGAATAGTGACAGCTTCACCGCCTCCATAACCCTCAGCTCCCAAGTCTCATCACCAGGACCAACCAACTTGAGCAAGTTTCCTCTCTGTCTTCTCTCTAACTCTGCTGCCATGGCCATTAATTTTGCTTTCAACAGGTTCCTTCTGCTGGATAAATACAATAACTCTCCTAAATTCTCCTTCTCCTCCCAAACTGTGCCCTACATAACCAAAGGGAGTTTTATAAAACATTAATCTGACTGGTATGTGTGCCTTTAAAAACCTATTGATGTCCTGTAGCAGACATCATCTTGTGATATCACAATTACTCATTTCTGTGTCTAAACTCCCTATGTGGCCTTGCGCTCCCTGAGGTGGGAGACTGCACTGTGACTACTAGTGCCCCTCCAGCTCCCAGCAGAGTGCCTGGCCTGTCCAGGGAACTTACAGAAACTGAAGGATGGGGTACTGCCTGGACATTTTCAACTGCTGATACATTCAACTACAGTAGATAAAAGGAAAGCACGGTACAGCAAAAGGGTATTTCTCTTTCAAATAGTGAAATCACATCACAGCTCTGTCATAGCTTAGGTAATTCTATAACCTCTCAGAAAGGTAGCTTCTCAGTCTACAAAATGATATTAGGATAAAATGAAATCACAAACATTATGTGCCTACTATGATACACTACCTGGCATCTATCAAGAAGGTGCTCAATAAATGACATCTAGTTATTATGCAGGGGGAAACGTACAACAGAATAATATTGGTTTGTGATATATAATTTTCATCCATATCAAACACCCAAATGACCTATTGTAGTGTTCTCCACTAAACACATCTGTCTCTCTAGCTGTACTTCCAATACGTTAGCCACTATAGCTACAGCTGACACTGGAAATGTGGCTAAGATGACTGAGGAATTGATTTCTACATTTTAATTAATTTAAATTTAACTAGCTCCATGAGACCAGTGGAGGGAGTGACTGTACTGAACAATGCAGACCTATTTCAATCTTGAGATGAGAGGATCCCTGTTATGTTCCTGTCTTTGCTCCTTTTGCCCATGTCATGTTTCAAGTGTTTATTAGATCTATGTCTTCATTTGTTTATCCAATATCCCCCCCTTTGGTTGAAAGTATCAGACCTGAGTTCCTGAAGTTTCTGCTCCTTTGCATCAGCTCTGAGTAGTACAGAGGGCTTTACATATGTAAAGTAAGACTATCTGTCCAAAAAGACTTAACCCCAGAAGTACCAGGGGATCATGTGACAGAGCTCCATATATAATATCTTCCTTCCAATAAGCTGCTCTAGACTGTGCCTCTTTACAAAGGTAATACGGCACAGCTCTGCTTTTACGTGTGTGTACTAATGTGCTTTCTCTGTACCCCTTCTAAAACTGTACATTCGTTGAGAGTAGAAATAGTTTTTATTTCATGCTGTCTTGTACTATGGAGTGTCCACGTTAAATGAAGGACTCTGAACGAAAGAAATGAACCTCACCACAACACAGAATGATAGATTGTGTGACAAGTACACAGAACTTGGGACCATGTAGCTGCTCTGTGCTTCAAATGGCAGCTCTGCCATTACATTCTGTGAGATCTGAGAAAACCACTTGACCTCCCACGTGAAAAGTAATGGTAATAAGAATTACAACTTCCAACTATTTATAATAACTGAATGAGAAAAAAAGCAGATGTATAAATATTAGTGCAAACAGTATAATTGAGAAAGTTATAAAAAGATCATCTAAATTTCCACCTTCCATATTATCAGAAAACAATGTCCTATAAATATGAAGAATGTCATAGACATGTCTTGGCAATTTGGGTAAATGTCTATAGAGAAAGATCAATTTTAAAATAATTACAAGGACAGTTACACTTCCTTTTGTAAACTCCAATCAAAAGACTCATTAGATCATTACAGTCATTTCCTTAGTGTACAGCCTTTAGCTGACACCAAACAGAAGTAATAGTGATGCTTGTTTTATGCTAGTTATACCACATGCGCTACATGGACGAGGTGAGCTCCCATAACACTACTTGTCAATTCATACCAGCCCACTTTAGTTCTGTGCTTGTCAGTCTCCCAAGTACTCGCACCCACATTCTTACTGTTATCTTCAGGGCGACTCCAAGACAAGCTGAGAATTTAATCATTTGCATTTAGCAGAAAGTTGAAATAATAATAGAGTCAGTAAGTAAAGCCATCAGGTCACTTGTTCTAAATCTAGAGCGCTTGTCATGACACTCAGAGAATTTCCCAGTGTTTTACATCTCCAGAAGAAAACCCAACTTTCGTTCATGTGTTCTCACAAAAAAAGAATTTTAATATAATATGAGGCACTGCACTGTACCTCTATTTTATTATATGTGTGTATAAACACTTTAGTAGTAGTTAATATTAATGGATAATGTAATAATGTTGTAAGTGGTCTCGCCTGCACTCACTCAGTAGATCTTCGCAATATCATACAAAGCAGGATGCCACACAGTGCACTCTCCACTTATAGATAAGGAAGTTAGGGCTTGCAGAGATCCTGACTATGTTTTTCAGGACAGGATGGAGAAGAATGATGTCTGTCTTTGGGCTATGGGTACAGGTCTACTTTCAACCAGCTGAGTAACTTCAGGTAAATACCCAAACTCTCTGGGCCTGATCTTCCTTCCACATAGAATGAGAGGCTTGGAGTCATTCACAGATACCACCTAGCTGTTACAATTCTATTATTCTGCCACTTACTAGCAAGAAGCATCTCTGGGAAAGACCCCAGACGGTGCAGTCCTTGCTGGGTCTTTGTTCTCTCACATATTATAATGCGTCTTCTGACATCTCCACAATTGTTTCTCCATAACTGAAAAAGTGGACCTAATTAAGGAGTTCATTCTATGTGTTTGTTTGTTTATCCTGAGAGAGCCTTAAGCCCTGTTTATGCCCCATTTATTCTTTGATCTCTTGCTATGCCCAGCCAGTAAAAACATTCCTCTAAAAGAAGAGCCAGCCGAGACAGCCTGTGTAGGCAGAGGGGTCCAGGAAGCAGGGTGTGTCCTCACACGACCTTTCCCACTGGGTTGTCACACTTTACTTTGGGAACAGGAGATGCTTCTTTCTCTGGGTGGGTTTTGACATCCTTTTCATTTTCACTTTTTAAAGAAATAGTATAAAACCCAAGGTTGGTAGAAAAATGTATCCAGGCCCCCCAGACAGGGTCACAATTAGTTTAAAGTAGTTTTAAGTGACCCAACCAAGAGCCTTTCCATTCCAAGAAAGGGGCAAGTCTAGAAGAGGTCAGAGCTGGAAACACTGAGTGAAAGGCAGGGACGCATGGGCACAAATCCACACGTAGCCCCTCTCTTGGCACCGAGAAAGCGCTTCCTACATCCGTGCTGCAGGGCCAGAGAAATAAGCAACCTGACCTCCTGAAGAGTCTTTGGAGCCTGGCAGTAACCTGAGCTGTTCTAGGTTATTTTTGCTGATGGCTAGTGGTTCTTAAAGGGACTGTGTTCTAAGTACACACTTCCAGACGCTGGATGCAAATCAATGACATGACAGATGCGATACACCTAACTTCATACATGAGTTCATAAAAGCTTAGAACAGATAAATGAGAAGATTTGTGAGTATTTTAATGCCTTTTCAAAAAGATCAATCATACATCCTGTGATATAACATCATCGGTTTAAGACTTGGGAATGCTGAACAACACAGGACTCTGTTGGTTTAAAATGTAAAAAGCATCAGCCTGCTACTTAAGTAGGGACTGAGGAGTAGGGATTAGAGACTGAGATGGTGCCAGGATTCAGTTCTACCGCTATCATTCCACTTAAATGCTTGCTACCATGGTGAGAAGTATAATTATTTCATTGTGGGAGGAAGAAAAGGAAAGTAGGGCTCAGTGAGGCTTCGTGACATGTAACACACCCAAAAGTTAGTGATGGGTAGGGGCAGGCCTCTTCCAATACTCTTTATGGGAGGGATGACAAGTCCAAAAGCACGTACCTCATTCCTGAAACAATCGGTCCTTTCGTTCTCTATCCTATATTGGCCATAGAGGAACAAGAACAATCCGATAACAAGGGAAGTACAATCTGGAGCCATAAATCCCCCCCTTTGTAAACAGGCTCAGCTACAAACCTGCTGTGTGACCTTGGTTGAGTTAGTCACCGTACCGGGGCCTCAGGGCATAACAGTGCACCCTACTGCATCAAGGCGTTTTAGAGATTAAAGGAGATCATGACACTTGTAACGTACTTGGACCAGGGCTGGCACAGAGAATCTTTTCAGTGAAATAGATGTTATTACCAGGTGTATTACTATTTCTACTCTGCAGGTATGTAAGTCAATCTGTTTTAAAATATGACAATGTATAATCACAAGAAAAATCACGTCACAGCCAGTCGTTGAGCAGGTACTTAACAGACGTCACGTTCAGGGCTCACAATTCTGCCAGGCGTGTGATTGAACTTCTCTTTGCAGATGAGGAAATAGAACATCACCCACAGGAGCCTACTAACTTGCCCAAATTACAACTAGAAAGCAACGGAGCAGAGATTAACTCAGGGCTGCCTTCAGAGGCTGTACTTCTTTCTCAGTTGAGAAATAGTTCGAGACTGCCTCGGGGAGCTGCAGGAGCAACCTTCAGCTCCAGTTTTACTCCATACTGGTTATTTGTGCCCTTAGGTCAGTCCCGTGACCTCTCCAACCCTGTTTTACCTGACAGCTGTGAATGGTTTTTTCTTTTGGTCTAATCTCTGCCATAAGTTAACCATCCATTACCAAGCTAGGGGTAATTCTAAGAGAATGACAAGGTTTCCCGTAATCCTTTTAAACCCCCACTATTCTGAGTGTTCATTTCTGAGCCATAAGTCTTCAGAAATCCATAACACTATATTAGATTTGGTGTAGAGCCTACACTTGGCATAAGCCCTATATTACACAAATCATGATAAAACTGTGTAAATGTGTAACATAGTTTATAAGGCATCCTCATAAACATGACTCATTAATTTTCCTGACAGTTTAGCAAGATGACTAGGAGACTGTTTCTCACATGAAGAAACTAGACACAGACTAAACCCACTGCCTGGAATCACATAACTAGTAAGTTGTAGTTAGCAACTGAATACCTAGATTTTCTGATATTTATGTTCCACCCACTTTACTATATGTAGCTCTGGAAAAATAACAATGTTTTTCTTTTGTGATCTGCTAGGCTCAGTAATATATCAAATTATGATTCATTATTAACATCCCTTTCTGCCCTATAGAAACTATCTTGCACCTGTCTTAAAAATATAGTTTCTATGAACTTGTCTGCTATTTTCCAGCATAACATGAGTTCTAGCCAAGAAAATCAAGCCCATAAGATAATTTCCCAAAGCCTGGGTATTCAAAAGGACAGAGGCCATGTTTCTCTCATCATGTTGTCACCTGGAGCACCTTACTGCACTGAAGAATAGGTGTCGAATACTTTTACTGTATAAAGCTCAGGACAATTACAACTTCATAACACTGCATATACATACAGTTCTACTTTAAATCATTTTTACTGTAAGTACTTTTGACAGAAGTTATGTATCAAGAAAGCGTTTATTAAGCATCCACAATGTGCTTTATAACACTGCTCCAAACACTTTACATTTATTAATTTGTTCTGAGCAATAATTCTGTGGGTATAGGTTATTACTGCTCTTATGTTATGGATGAAGAATCCGAATCAAGGTAACTCGCCCAAGGGTAAGGAGCTAGTGAGGGGCAGAGCAGCAATTTGAACCCAGGGACTATGATGTCCAGAGTGGGTGCTCATAAACGTTCTTGCACACTGTCCCCACGGGTTAGATGCCAGATACTGTGCTCCAATTTGATTTATGTTCCAAAACAACCCCAGGAGGAAAGACAGAATCTCAGAAACTGAAAGTTTCCTTAATAATTCCCTCTCACGATGTGATGTTCATGAGAAAACTAAAATAATTCAATGTAAGTGTTTATAACAGTCCTGCTCAATGACCAAAGCTTATGAAAAGCAGCATACCTATCACACTGCAATGCAAAAAGTTGTGAGAAAAATAAAACTTACACTGTAGCCATAGTTTAATTTTAATACCTGAAGCTTGATTTTATAACCAGTTTATCTCTTCATGGGCAGTACCTTTGATTTTTTTTTTTTTCTGATGCAATCTTCTGCACTTCATATTGTTTTTCATGTATTCAATTTTCATTCCTAATAATGTCAAGATTCTAAGGCCCATTCAAATTTACCTTTTTATAGTGAAGTCTATAGAAACTTAAATTTTTTCTTTTTCCTTGCTTCCTTCCACCTTACTTTCTCATCATTTTTATTTTCTAGTTTCCCTTTCTTGTTATTTACTTTGCTTCTTCAGCAAAATGAGGTAGGGCAGTGCCCAATGCCACAGCAATCTTACAAAACTTGAAACCCTGTAGCAGGCTTCACAAAGCTCAATGCGGGGCAACCCATGTCACTGTCTTCAGGACTGAACTCCCAAATATTTTCACCAAATTGCCAGGTAAATTCTCTACATACTGAGATACTTCATAGGATTTTCAATCCGAATATTTTCACCAAATTGCCAGGTAAATTCTCTACATACTGAGCTACATCATAGGATTTTCAATCCAGTAATTGCTATAGTTGGTTCTTTTATGAATACATTTTTCACTTAGCAATGAGGATGCGCTAGTGTTGTGGAAAGTAAACTTACTCTCTAGACTTCCCTGGAAAATGTCACACAAAATAATATGTTTATATACTAAATTTAAAGATTTTAAAACATTCTATTTCAATGTGTGGTATTGAGGAAATACAACCAGAGAACAGGGAGTGGATCAAACGAGGACTCCAACTGTAGCAGACCAACCCATTTCAGCTGCAGTTACCAAAGCAACAGATTACTACCTTCAGCGTTTTAGTTTAGTGTTCAAATTGACCATTTGGGTCCCTCCATTAACCTTCACTACCCAAGACTACATTACTGATCCAACTAATGGCTGATACTCAAGTCTTCATTTAATAAAGAAATTCTTTACTAATAAATGTAGGAGATCAGCTAAGGCTTAAAATGTGAGCATTCTGAGGGGTTACTTACTGAAATGTTTATTTGCCTTAAAACCTGATAGACAACTCAGATTACTGAGGATGAGATGACAGACTACGATGGTCAATTCTGTCACATCATCTAACCACTCACCCTCACACTCTATTAGTTGCTCTGAAACTTCACAAACTCAGCTAGTTTCTCAACTCCTGCCCAGCAAAATCTCTGTTCTTCCTCCTTTTCATCTCATTTTCTTCCAGTCCCTCCTTTCCTTCTCTTCTTCCTCCCCCTTTCTCTCCGTTCCTCTCCCTTTCCTCCGGCTCTTCCTTCTCCTCCTCCTCCTGCTCTTCCTTCTCCTCTTTCTCTAGGCTTATTTCACTCTTCTCTCTGGATCCCACAGGAAGCCACTTCACCTTCTCTCTTGCCAGTATCCCCACTCATCTGTCACCTTGTTTTTCAAATCAGAGAAATGGAAGTTAAAACCTAAAAATCACCCAAGTTTAAAACATCACTCTTTCCATTCCTGTATCCCCTACTCCAAGGGGCTGAGGGAGATCACCAACTATAAGACTGAGCTACTTCTGCTGAGCTCTCTGAATGCTCCTGCTATCATTCCACAGTGCTATGCTCAGTACATGCTCCTAGTCCCACCAGAGACAATTCCACATGAGCCCATTTTCATTAATATGATCCAGTTTCCCCAGAGAAATGAATTTATCTTCTACACACACACACTCTCTCTCTCTCTCTCTCTCTCTCTCTCTCTCTCTCTCTCTCATTAAAATAAAATGAAGAGCTTTTTGAGGAAACTTTTGTTCAGTGCAGGGTCTACCTATAACCTTAGTAGGACACCTCCTTCTATGGCAGTCAAACTACTGCAGAGCTTAGAGCACTCTGTCCCTCTGGGATTCTGCTCCATCAGTTATCACCTTTCCTTTGCATTGTCCACCGTTCCATCCCGGAGTGCTCTGTCTTGTCAGCATGTACAGGCAGTTCACGTAGCTGTGAAAATGCCTCTGTGTACAGTCTCACTCCTCCTATGTATAGCCATTCTCTCTGAAAGAGTGGTCCGAGAGAAATTACAAACTTTAGGATAGCATAAAATATGACTATTGTTCTCCTAATTCCAAGACTAGAAAAGTTCTTGGTAGGTTTTCGGAAATGATTCTCATTTTTAAATATTGACGCTACAGACAAGCAATAGGACCAATAGAAAAAGGCACAAAATACTTCAATAGGCACCTTGGAAAGCAGAGTATCCAAAGGCCAATAAAATGTATAAAAAGGGACTCAACTTAATCACCAACTAAATGAAAATTAAGTCTACAAAGTTTGGCCTTGAAATAGCTACTAGGATGACTAAAATGAGAAAAATGAAAATACCACAGCAAAGTGGGCCAATTAGACCCCCACATGCATTGCTAGAAGAATGCACTGCACACTCATGAAAAAGACAGAAAACAGAAACTACTAGAGCTGAATGCACACAAGCACCCTGACCCAGCAATGCCACCCCAGGCTATAACGAGTAGACATACACTACAGTGGCCATAGAAGCACTATTTGTCATAGGAAAAACCACACATAACCTAATTCATCAACAGTAGAGTGAATAAATCACATTCATATAATGGAATTCATTACAGCTCTGAGAATGGACGTTACATGCAGTGAATTAGTCACACTAATATGTTAACACCCTGCTGAATGAAATAAGCCAGACATAAGAGAAAACAGAGCATATGATTCCATACAGTACAAAAATAGGCAAAATTAAGATACATGTTGTTAAAAGGTAGGGTGGTAGCTACCCTTGGGTTCTACTGTGACTGGAAAAAGGAGCACTGATAATGTTCTGGCTTCTGAGAGATCTGCTGTACGGTTTATAGAAGTTTGTAAAACTGTCTACCTCCATTTTTGTGGGTATGTCATACTAAACACAGAAAATAACCTGGATATATATATATATATATCCCCCAATCCTCCACTGATTCAAACCATTCTTGATCTCTTTCTCTGTCTCATCCTGTAAACTCTAGAACTCTTGAGGTTAAAGCTAAGTCCTTTTTTTTATCTCAGACTCCCTACTTCGTGAGCAGAGACTAGAAAACACCTGCTCTCAGTAAATGCTCACGAATGAATGAATGAATGAATGAATGAATGAACGAATGAACAAATGAACAAACGAACGAACATGTGGTCTCACTCTCATTAATTCCTTAGTCTTTTATGGTCTTGACTGTGAAGTCTCCACTTTCAGCCCCTCCATTCTCCAGGTCTTGTTATGACCTACGGAGTCTCCTGTGATAATCATCTGTCCTTTATCTGAACTGGCTTTGAGTTATGAGCATTAGGTGGATTGTATCTTTCACCTATCACAAACAGCCTGCGAGTCAGTAATTATTACTCCCACTTTACAGACCAAGAAACCAAGGATCCCAGAGATTAAGACACAAACATACAAATACACTGTTGAAAAGTTGGAAAAATAAAATTGAAACTCAGATCTTTCCTAATTCCAAGCCAGAGATCTTTCCGCAGACCACACTCATGACCATAGTTTAGAAGTGTACATCACTGCTTCTCTCAAAGACTCACTCATCTTCCTTATCCTAAGCCACACCCTCACTGTCCACCTTGTCACCCAAGTGCCATCCTTGCCTTCTTTCTCCCTCACCCTTCACACCAACTCAGTCACTCAGCACTGTCCTCCAAGTGCCACAAGCCATCCTGTGCACATTATTCTCAGAACCACAGCAGTAATCTTTGGGTGATGACTGTAACTGTCTGCACATCATGTCTCCTGAATCCAGGCTTGGTTTCCTCTAATTCATTCTCATGATGCTCCCATCAGGATCTCTGTAAGACACAAATCTGAACATGTCTTTCCTCCCTCCAAACAGGACGGAGGTAAAACACACAAGGAAGGTATATCTTGCTTGACCCGATCCTCCCCTTGTGAGTCTACTCCTCTGCTGCGTGCCCTGCAACTCAGCCATGTGCTGATTTGCTGCTCCTAAAAGCACCTGCACCCCCCATCCCGCCTTCTCTGGGGTCTCTGGGGTCTGCATAGGGCTTTCTCTTCCTGGAATACCGTAACCCCTGGCCAGGTGCAACTTAAGCATTTCTTTCTATCAAGCCCCTCTGGCAAAGCTGGGACACTGCTTTCACGTCGCAGCTGAGCTTAGTGTGTCCTTCTCAGATACCTGTCCTGCAACTGACTGTGATCTGTGGCAGTGTGCAATCTTCACTTCACATTAGCTCTCACGGACAGCCTACACCTTTTCACATGCCCAAAGCAGTACCCAACGGTAAGTCAAAAATATCTGAACAAGTGAAATAACAAATGAAACCAATTACATATGTATAGGTAAACCTAATGACAGAGAATCTATTTTTTAAATAAATAAAAAAGAATGGTCCAAGCAGAAACAAGGGAAAAGGACTAGGCTGGACTAGGCTATTTTTCTTTGTGAAGTCTATTAGAGAGTAGCTCAAAGTATGAGCTGAGCTGAAAACAATATTTCACTATGGTGCGAATGTCCTCAGGGACACCATATTTCTTTCTCTCTCTCTCTCTCTCTCTCTCTCTCACACACACACACACACACACACACACACACACACCCCTCACATCAGCCATCTCCTACTGCTACCAGAGCCATCTGTGACCCTGGGCAGGGATGAAATATTAGAATATAGGAATTATCTGTATTGAATAGGATGCTTTTTGCATTTCTAAATCCTAAACCTAGTGGAGATAATCATTAGTCAACCTCAAGTTTTAGGTGAAAGAAAAATGGTATAAAATTTACTGAAGAATGTTCTCAGAATAACTAGGAAAGAGCAAAGCAGTGTATTTAGCTCCCATTTTTCAGATTATTCTGACTTCTAAGATGCAGGACAGAAACATGGCCATATAAACAGTTGAGTAGTGATGGGGTCTCCTCTGAATGAAGACACTATGGAAAGGATCAGAGGACTGCTGGGGTTGAGGATGGCTGTGAAGCGCAGTAAGAGGGGAAACTTGATGTCTGAGAGTAGAGGGAGAAGCTGGGAAAGCATGGGTAGGAATCCTTACTTCATTAATCCCTCCACGGCACACGGCATTTTGGCAAAAGGCAGGACAGTGGGTAACCTACAGTGTAGTCCTCTTCCCACTGAGAAGGAAGTGTACTGGAGCAGTCACCAGCCCCTACTGGCCACCGCTTCACAGCTCTCCCCAGAATGAGTCTGTGGAAGCAGGGGTCAAGCGCTCCCCATAGACACCCAGAAAATCACTAACTACTCTGACTTTCCAAGAAGGGGGAGGGGAGTGTGCTTTGCTCTCAGTAGTATCCCTGAATTGCCTTTCCTACTTCCTTGCTGGAGAGAGCAGGGCAGTGAGGCAGCTCAGGGGAAAGATCAGAGGGCAGCTGATGTGCAGTCCTATCAGGCCTCCACACACAAATGCTTGATTACAAGATACACACAAAAACACGTGGGCAACGCTTAGAGGGCTGGGTCCCCCCACCGAAACTCACTTTCTACCCCATGCTTTGAATGTATTTGTGTACACACACCTACTGTCACATTCCGTTCTTCGTGTTGCCATGGAGCTGAAACCTCTGTAGTTTAGCAGGAAGGATCACACTGCTTTATACTTCTAATAGCAGAGGTAAGAAGCACTGAGGAATATTAACTCCCCTGGAATTTCAGATTTGCAGTTGTATTTATGTTCTTTTTTACTGGTACATTTTAGAGATCTATAATGATAACATTCATCGTAGGGTATATGTACCTGTACATGACATCTCTTGCTTCTCGTTTTTTCCCATTCCCTTCCCTTCAACTCTTCTTCCCCTGCTTATTTACAAAAGCTTTGTTTCCATTTTTTCCTTCTATTCTCTTTTTTCTTGTTCTGCATAAACTGTATCGGGGGTTTTCTCTGTGTGATTTTAGCTGACTCCTTCTAAGTGGCCCACAATGGAAGCTGCTGGCGAAATGCTTTTTTATTTCATAGCACGCATATGCCAGATCTTGAGAAGTTGCATCATCTCTGAGGTTCTCCCGAGTCCTTTCTAACAGAGTGTTTATGACCTTATCACACTAGGGGAGTTTATGAGAAGTGCAAAATATAAATCAATTCATATTTACTAAACATACTGTGAAACACATAAAACATCTCCTAACAAGTGGCTGCTTTCACTGACATGATAAATCTAAATATTAGTTTTACTCAGATAATTACTTTTCAAACAGGCTCCAAAAATCAAGCTGATCTCTAGAATATATTAGCAAATACTGTGTAGATATACTTCTGCTAGTTCTTCTTAGATCTCACTTCAAAGCTCAGCTACTACCCAACTGTTTGGAATTAAATAAAAGAAGCTAAAAAAAGGAATGCAAAGTGATTTACTAGCACAAACTCACTGTCTGCACAGCCTCTCCCTTTTGGATTCTGCATCTTCTAAGAAAATATTTTATCTGACTTTTGCAAAACCAAGCGCAAAAGAGTTAAAGAAAATGACACTGATTTCCTACCTGGAACTCAGCTCTCCGTAAAAGACACACATTCGCATACCCTTGAGTCCTAGCTTCTCAGGTAAATTCAGCAATGGGCTGACAAGAAGTTTTGTATTATGACTTCTCCTCCCATAGTGCATGCATTAAAATAGGACTACGAGAATGGCTTAGACTTGCAACCTTTAATCTATCAGTTTGAAATACGATAGTATGAGCGTGTGGAGAAGGGAGAGGTGGACAGGTGGGTAAACAATGCTGCACCAAACTCCAAGAAATACAAGAGTCATCCACAAAACACAGCTTTTTAAATTAGGTAATAGTTTTTGAACAGTTAAATGAATGGCATGGCACTGGATGACAGTCAAAAAAATAAAATGAATATCCACGAGTTTGTCCTGAAATCCATCAACTCGTCAATAATACTCCCTCCATTTGAGAGAGAAGCCATAATTCTTCTGCCCTTAAAAAGAGAATACAAAGAGAACAGAATACAAAAAGAAAAAAGTAGCAACTTCACAGGCTGAGGCAGACTCTTCTTTAGCCAAGTAGTCAAGGTAAGTCACCAGTGTTGATGTGAGCTTTCCCACAAAACCATGCAATGAAACAGGGCCCCTGCCTACATGGTATTCTGCACCAAACTTACAGCCTCAGTTTACAAAGTTCTTCGCCAACACTCTTCAAAACTGCTAAGGCTAATCAACACAAGTGGAGTATAAAATGATATACTATATTATTTTATTATATGCTACATTACCTTTTATATCATAGTAAATATTTTTAACATGGGTAATTAATTAATACCTAGTGTACCTCTCAAACAAACCAAACTGTTTATATCTGTTAAATGGTCTTCTTCAATAGGAATTCTATTTTGATAATAATTTTTCTTCTTTGATTTTAATATTTCCAGAACACCTCTATGACAGTCAACCTTTTTAGTTTCTATTTTGTTTGTTCATTTGGTTGGTGGGGCTGGGTTTTGTTTTTGTTTTCTGAGACACAGTTTCACTATGTAGTTCCCATTGACATGGAACTCACAGGGACCCTCCTGCCCCAGCCTCCTAGTGCTAAGATTATGGGCATGCACCACCATGCCCAGCTTGTGCCAGTTAATCTCAGTTGTCTATTTGACTATATTAAGACACCCTGAAGAAATGATTGCTGATGCTCATAGCGGAATGTGCTGCTAGGAGGTAGAACCCAGCTAGAGGAGATATGTCACAGGAGGTTTGCCTGTGGAGGATATCTCTCTCCTACCCTCTTCCCCTTTCACTAAGTGAGCAGTTTTACTCCACCATACCTTTATACCATGATGTTTCTGCCTTAAATCCAGCCAATCATGGACTGAAGCCTCTAAAACTATGAGTCAAATTAAAACTCTCCTGCTTTAAACTATAGGTATCAGATATTTTATTCCAGTAACCAGAAAGCTGACCAATAAAAGCTTAGAGTAACACCTCCAAATGTTGTACACTTTAGTATTTTTCTTACTGCAAACAATATATATGTTGTTATAATGACTAGCACCAAGAGCCGTTAGTGATGATTCTAGAAACTAGTTAAGTAGTAATTTACTGCCCATTTCAGTGGTACAATCACGCCCTTCTGAGTACCCAGGCAAGATGCCCCATGCTGTTTATGGATAGGCATTCCCTGGGCTCTTGGTTGAGTGACAGCAGCCACAGAAGCCCACAAGACAGGTGGAGAACTGATGAATAAAATGATAAAGATCTGTGTTGAAGCAGGATGTTGGGGAGGACCGAGTGGGCAGAATAGCTCATCTACAGAACTACTAAAGTACTTTGGAACTCCTAACAGAGCCCACTTGTTGCAAAACTAGGAACAATATAGTGCTAGATCTTTTTCTCCAGTGTTTTCCTCTTCATTATAAATGATTTAAAGAATTACTACTGTACAACACATCACCCAGACACAGGACTTAAAACATCGGGCTTACTGACCCATTACCGCTGTACTCCAATAGAGGTGATGATCCACGGAAGACACTTCAGACAATGATTTAAAAACAAGTACTTTTCAAGCCAGAAAGCACATTTTCAATAATCTGCCCTTTCATTTGAATGAGTTTAGACTTTGAAGCACTATTTGTGCTCTTGTCTTAGCGACAACAAGAATCATTTACAGGCTCAAGAGCTTTCCCATCAAGATTAAATGTAAAAAATTGTGAAAAAAAACATAGTACTTCACTTATATACAATGTCAGCAGGAGATTTCACTTTTATAGACTCTCAGTATTCAGAGCAAATGGTGCGAGTATTTTCCACTCACACTCATTCTGATGGTTGGTGTCAAGGTTAATGAAGCAAAACAAAAATGTGAAATCACCACTACGGTGGTATTCTTTGTACTCATTTTTAAATAAAGTGCTACCGGAAGTGATGCCTTCTTAGAGCTCACAATACTCATCTCTCTCAATGAATTCACTCTTCTCTCCCTTTACTGATGATTACTGAAACAAAACAAAATTTTAAGAAAATACCCAGCTCTAAAGCACAGCTCACTAGCAGTTTGCTTCTTGTAAGAATCTCTGAAGACCTCTTCCCTCAGTGATCAGTCATTTTGCTGCATCTACAAGGAAACAGAGTGCCATGTGGTGCTACAGAATGAAGAGACCCAGGGCTGAGCAAGGCGTAGCAAGCTCACTGGCTGCAGACTAAATATAAATATGAAACTTTATATCCAAACAAAATTTGAACTTCTCCTAGTTTAGACTTACAAACTACAAATGTGTTCTGATTTTCAAGTAGTATATGACAAGCATCTGCAAATGAAGTAGGAAATCACACAGGTGAATCTGAGGACACATTCTGTTTTCTTTCCATTAATCATTCCCAAATACGATTTACTCATCCTTGTACTGCACTTCTTTTTAAAAATTTATTTCTACAAACTTAGTATTAACATTTTGAAAATAGCGCTAGGGGAAAAAAGTTTACTGTGATACATATACTTTACTGTATATTACGTATTTCCCTAGAAATCTGTTGTTTACACTGAATTATAGAGCATCAAACTTGAAAAAGCATATAAAACCTATGAGAACATACAGTTGGTGCAGATTTAGACATGAATGTGATGTTTCATTACAAAAGACTATCACACATGCACAACTAGTAAATTTCCTTACCAGTGTTCACATGTCTAAATCCTAACTGCATGTGGACATTAGTTCATATGCTCTTCATAAATGAAAATCAGGCAACCCAATGCAACTGATTGCATAATGGGAGTGAAAGACAAATGGCTCTATATAAAACCTCAAGAGGAGAAAAAAGGAACACATGGAAACATCTCTACCAATACTGAGGTTTTAAAGCATAAAAGAATACTTTATTATCCATTACTTTTCATCTATCTCAAAATTCATCCTCAACCTTTCTAAGTGGATCAGACATTCAATCTGGCATCTCTCCACTATTATTTATCAGTTAGGTAACCATGGGCAACCCGCCCTTTTGTGTCTACTGGCCGAAATAACAGTGGGCTGACAGGTCTTAAGCACACAAGAAGCATGACTTCTCTCCCTCTCTGATTTATTGCAACCAAGTTAATCATGTTTTCTCAATAACTGTTTAGATAATTTTGCCTGCCCATTTATTTTGTAATACTTTATATTAAAATTTATCTCCTAAAGCCATTTGAAGGAAAGCAAATTTCCATTAGCCTTTTAAATTTTCTCTCCCTTCTATGAAATACTGGAAGTTATAGTGAATGCCCATCTCTGAATCAGAGATGATAAATATGCTGATTAACTATCAATAAATAAAATACCAGGTAACTTAGGCTATCTAAAAAGGATTATTTTAGAAGACTGATTAAACCAATAAAAAGAAAATAATGAAATACATTATAATTTTGAAAAGTATCTTCAATTTAGTCTCTCTTCTGAGCCTCAGGAGAAAACCAACCACAAAGCATAATTCAGATAATAAAGCCCTGTTACAATCATTTTTGCAAATGACCAGTGATTTGAAATCTCATTTTTAAAATCATGATTACCACTTAAATTTAAACCAAAGAGTGTACTAAATGCTCAACAGCATGTGGAAAGTAATGTCCTAAGTTATTAATAATACATGGAAAAAAACTGACTTCCAAACACCTAATTCCCCCCGCCCCCGTACTGGGAATCAAACTCACGACCTTGTGCTTGCCAGGCAGGTGCTGTGCCACTGAGCTAAATCCCCAGCCCCCTAATATTTTTAAAGATATAATATATATTATATATATTAAAGATATATATCTTTATATCCTATATATCTCATGATATATATATTATAGGAGGAGGAAGTTACTGGGGATTGAACCCAGAGCCTCTGTACTAAGCTTCATCCCTACCCTCACCCGCTTTTCTAAAGACAGGGTCTCCCTATGTCACTGAGCTTCCCAGGCTGGGCTTGAGCTTGCAGTCCTTCTGCCCTGCCTACTAGGATTACAGGCATGTGCCACCATGCCCAGTTTGAATGCAGTTCTTAATATACCAGAGAGATTCACTGTACTCAGAAGATCTTGAATATAGTTTTCATCTACTATGTAGACTTTTGGCCTATAAGTCTACATTTAGTCTGTAAATATTCTATGATTAATTAAATTCTTTAAATATTACAGGTAAAAACTGATGAGTAATTCTTCTGCCACTTGGCCATTACATGATTATGGAATATACCATTCAGAAACAAATCCAATTCAGCTGACAACAGACCAAGAAGCAACAAGAGTACTGATCATTAGCAGAGCTTATTACTGATAATCAGAGAACCACGCTATCTTTATGATAGCAACTTTAAATATTGTGAAGATATTCATGAAAAACTAGTCAGAAACAGATAATACAAAGAAAAGCTGAATTTTTAGACTTTAACAAAAATTTAAATCACACTGAGATATGAAACTAATTAATACTTAGGCTATCTAAAGAGTTTACAGAAATATATTCTTCAAAAATGGCTAGTAAATAAATTATAAAATACATGACAAGTCAATTCAGAAGAACAAATAATAAAGCAAACTTACTAATTATCTTAAAGATACAACCTAAAATAGTAAAAATTTTTCCTTTGCTGTAGTTTTGAGGAAAAATGGAAAGTGATCTAAAAGTACAAACCATGTACAATAAAAAATATTCATGCCTTTTGACAAATAATCCCACAGGAAAAAAATGAATATTCAGAAATAAGTGGATTTTTAGAAAATTGCTAACATTAGACTGGATCAAAATTATCCAGCCATTAAAGTAAAATATGGAAATTAGAAAAATGGAAATGTTTATGACAGAAAGACTTTGAAAATAAGCCATATCAAAAGCATGATTAGGGGCTGGGGATTTAGCTCAGCGGCAAAAGCGCCTGCCTGGCAAGCACAAGGTAGTGAGTTCGGTTCCCAGTACTGGAGGAAAAAAAAAAAAAAAAAAAGCATGATTAAATTATTTCAAATGCTTGTGTCTGACCAAAGACCAGAGTATACAAGGAAAAATTTTAAAACAAATTGACACACCGTAGAAGGTGACAGCATAGTTATGTCTTTTCTCTATGTGTCATACAATATTGCTTGTGTGATGAACTAAAAACTTGACAAGAACAAATGAATTACAGTAATCTGGTCAGGTCCAAAATTAATCTCCCCAAGGCATCACTCTATACCTACCATAAAGCAATGACTGTCCACAGGAGAAGTCACCAAACCTCCAAAACCAAAGCAAGACTCAAATGTTACATGAACAATCCACGCCACATCTACATTCTCTGAGCCCTTACTCCACAAGAGTTTTTAAAATCTTGCTGTAAAACAAGAGGTAAAAGATTCTTCAGCTTTTGTCCTTTTAATTGTACCACCTCCATTATTTCTATGGGAGCTCAGTATACATTACCAAATCATGTTGTTTGAATACAGGCAGTTCTCAACTTACAAACACCTGACAAAAACCAAAAATAAAACCAACTGCTGCTGTCCCAGGGTTGTCGCCTCCTAACTTCACCAGACATCTTGCTGTTGCCCCTGGAGAGAATCAGCTGTTGTGAAGAAATCTTAAACTTTTTGGAGAATTGGAGGGGAGAAAGAGCAAAGCAGTAAAAGCAGGACTGAATAAGGAAACCACGCTGAGCTGGCTTCCTCAATAGTATGCAGTAAGCCTTGAACGAATTAATAATTAATTAATTTCCATGTTTGCCCCTGTAATCTGAGTCTCATTACTTTACCCCTCTCCTGCTCCAACGGCCTATTAACAAGCCTCTTTCTTTGGCTACAGGTTGGTGGTGTTGGAGCCAGAACCCAAAATCAAACAGCTGTGATGAACAAGCCATCCACTGGACAGATCACTGGGCAGAGCTTGGGCCAAGGATCAACCCAAAAAGATCTATCTGCAAAAGTGCAGGCAGACAGCACAGGACACAGAAACAAGAAAAGTCAGAAATGGTGAAAGAAAGCCAGAAGCTCATTCCTAAAATGCCAGGTGATAACCAGGGAAGTGAGAATGTGATACAGAAACAGAAAATATGGTGTCCAGGATGCACTGGGACTGGTTTAGGTGACCCTTTTGATCTCCCACAGAGCACCGGTTAGATGTGTTACTCGGACTCTCTTGGATGACCATAAAGAGTCAGAACCGTTTGGAACATAACTGCAATCTGGTAACTTCTCAGTTCATTGTACCCTATGTATTCCTAGCTAATCACTCATCTTCTGAAATTTCAGGTCACTCCTTTGCTCCAAATTATCTTGCTCAATTCCTCTTACCAATGGAATTAGGAAAATCACAGAAGATCAAACTTGGTGGGGTGTAAGGCCTTTTAGTTCAACAAGCCACCCACAGAGCTGGTGAACTAAAAGAGCAACTTCAGAGCAACTTCGCTCTTTTCATCCAAGATCCAGCACAGTGGAGATAGAAGTCCAGGCTGGGCTATGATGAGACCCCACACATGTCTACCCTTTTGCCTTTATCATTGTTACTGTACGGCATGAATACAAGCGGAATGCTGACATCACAAGGTATGTGAAAGGTGCTCTCCATAGTTTAGCAATAACCAACTCTTGCGCAGCTACACAAGGTGACCCCATTTTCACTGGAACATGTGCTGCACCAGGAATGCCATCTCCCAACCCCACCTGTGCTTCCAAAGATGCTAACCATTCCTCAAGGCCCGTGTCTCCCTTAAAATCTTCCTTGTCCCTGCAATTGATCTTAATCATCTCCTCTGAACTTTCACTACATTTAGTTTATGTCTTTTTTACATCTTCTGTCTTCTGTTATGATGAGTTCATTATGCTTGCGTGTTACTACCAATACTAGATTAAAAATGCAAATGACAGAAGAGTCACCTTTCCTTCTATACAGTTCCTAGCCCACAGCCAAAAGCAAAGCAGGTACTTAGATCACTGTTGGCTGGAGTCTCTGACAGGGAAGGAAAGACAGATGATTCAGGAACTAGAAAACTCTGATGCTTTAGTTTCGACTGAAATGGAACTTAGCAATCTGAGGCTTACAGCTAACTTTTGATAATTTGGTGCCTTTACACCCAATGGGTTGATAGGAACACTAAGTGGTAGGGCATTATTGTCAAGACATACTTTACCCTATTTCACAATTTTGCCTAGATAAAATATTTACCTGTGGAGGAGGAGGAAACTTCCTCTCATCTTTTTCTTCCTTCCCCTGAGAAAAATAAATTCCATGTGCTACACATCTAATTGAAAACACCGATGCAGAGCAAAGTAAAAAGCAAGCTAGCACAGTTTAATTACAACATTAAAACTAATCTTTCAACCAGGCATGGAGGTTACACCTGTAGTCCCATCTACTTGGGAGGCTGGGGCAGGAGGGTCAATTGAGCCCAGGAGTTTGAACCAGCCTGAGCAACACAGTGAGACACCATCTTCAAAAAAATAAAAATAAACTATTTCTTTTTCAGTTAACAAAAGTCCACTAAAGGGCAAGTTTAAAGAACACAAATCTGAAATACTTAGAAAGCGGGTATACAATTTCAGAGGTATCTAAATATGGCTTTTTTGACTATATGGAACCCATGTGTCTGCCTAGCACATAATATGCATTTTAATTAGAATGCATGTTAAATATCTATTTTTCTCAGGAGGCTGAGGCATGAGGATAGCTGTGAGCTCGAGGCCAACTTGGGATATGTATTGAGTTCAAGGCAGGCCTGAACTACATAGTGGGACCCCATCTCAAAATAAAAATCTATTTTTAATACATGTGCCATGCATCAGGAAAACTCATGCTCAATTAAAGGGTAATTCGCCTCATAAAATATGATTCAATATTAGCTATATATAGACATCTTCAAATTTATACACACAGATTTTTGAAGATTTTAAATAATGATTTGTATGCTGTAGTATATTGGTTGATATTCAAAATATTTTAGTATATAACTACATATGCATGGCATTTATAGCCTAATATATATCCCATGAATTTTAAGACAATTTAGAAATGAAGAAAGCAGGGGCGAGTAGAGTACCTGGGAATGAACTACGTACTAATCACGACAAATAGGCCCTCACCTACTAAATGTCTTTGAGATTACACACATCTAAAATGAAGAAAACAAAACCTTGCCTCTCATTATCATGAACACAGGTTATGACAACAAACCTACTTATTTTTTGGAATTACTAGAAGAACCTCATGGAAGCTCTCCCGTCACATACCGCATTAGCTCGGGATACCGTATCCAGTGGAGCAGGCATGGTCTCGGCCCTGCTGAACTTAGAGTCTAACCAGAGAGACTAACAAATCGCTGCTGTCAACCAGAGGAAGCGCTTGGGACGCCTTCACGCATCCACTTATCCCTTCGTTCTTCAGTCTCCTCTGTCTGCATGTACAGTTTTGTTCTGCTCTTTAAGATCCTGTTTCTCTGATTTTGGCACTTTATCTCCAGTATTTCCTTCTTCAATGAATGTGCAACCAGGGAGCCATGCTTTACCTGTGACATCGCTTCTATAAGCATTCCATAAACTATCCTGATCTCTTCCAGATGATTAGGTCATCGAGATTGAAACCAAACCTGGGGCTGGGCATGTAGCTCACTGGTACAGCATTACCCAGCACGTGCTATGACCTGGGTTTAGTCCACAGAAATGCAAAATAAAATTTAAAAGAAAAAAAAAAGCCTGAGCCTAAATGACAACAAACAAGCTCTGAATGAAGTTTAAAGAGGTGTTTCATATAATTGTAATACATAATTTTATGCATTACCCAATCCTTCTCTTTTATGTACAGAATTATTTTAGCATCCCATTGACCTTGGCATACATTCAAAAATTTAATATAAACAAATGTTTTACCCACAAAACTCCCCACCTCTTCTGCAACTCCTTTCTTTAAACTTTTTAAACCTTCATTTTCAAAGTCATAGCCTACCGCCAGAAAAGTCTTCAATAACTAGAGTCCTTAGAAATGGTATCTCAGTGTTATAGCCCACTATTTCTCAAAGAGCAGCCCTGAGATCACCTGCACTAGAATCACCTAATTTGTTTTTGAAAATTCAGGTTTCTTGCACCCCATCTCAGACCTAATAAACCACCTGGAGAGAGCCTGAGGACCTGAATTTCTTTACAGTGCCCGAGAGGTGAGCTGTGCAGGACACAGCTCGATACTGCTGATCTAAATACACAAAGAGCACTTCCTGAAGCTATCAGGCTGACCCGGAAGACCCACATCCTTAAGTTAACTATCACACTGCAATGTTCACTCAGTGCCCCTTTCTGGAAAGCACTGGATAAAAGTAAGTTTAAAAAGCTCCGGAAAATTTGAAGCATTTGTAGGTAAATGGATGCAACCTGAGAACATAATGTTCTGTGAAATAAATCAGACACACAAGCTCAAATATGGCATGGTATTTCTTGTATGAGAGAAAAAAAAAAATATATATATATATATATAAATGAACATACACACAGACACAAATAAAGAGCAAAATAGAAGTGAGATAAATAGGAAGTAGGAGAAGTCCAAATACTTCCCCAAATTACATTTTCTGCTTTTTGAAAGATATTTCAATATATATGCTAATTTGTTTCATTTATACTAATAATTTATCTTAGTTCATTGAAAATAAATTTTGTGTTATTGTTTCTCTTTTGTAAGAATCTTTTTGGTGTATATGCTGTGCTGAATAACTACTTCAAAGATAACAATATACAATGGAATAATTTGTTATCTCAAGTATGAAAACTTGTTATATCTTTTCATGAACTAAAACAAATACATGCATAAAGTGGGGGGGAAAAAGGCTCTACAAAGTAAAGTTTAAAGCCCATCTCTGCCCATGTGCCGGGGGAACTCCCACTCTAAAAAGGAAGACACACTGAGGGTCAAAAGCAGAGCAACACGCTGTGAGGACTCAGAGCAGAAGACATCCAGTACAACACGGAGATGAATTTAAAAGGAGAGATTTTCTAGTGGGCCTTAAAGACATGTGGAGATTGCCAAATGACATTTCCGATCAAAAAAAGATATGCATAATCCAATCTCCTGGTGTCACCGTCAACACAGAAGAAAAACAGAAATGCCATACTGGAGTATAAAAAAGCTTAGATATTGTTTTGGGAAAACCATCCTGAAAAGAAGTTTTTCAAAATATGCATTCTATTTTCAGGCAGACAGCAGGTATTGTTATTCTGATTATAGATCCCCAATTTATAGGTGAGGAAACTACGAAGCATGTGAGGTGTTTGGCCGAGTTCTCACTGTGGGGCAGAGGTGGTTCTTTCATTCTGTCAGGGACTCATGTTTGCTCAGCCTGACAGCCCCCAGTGTGAGGATTCTTCATTCATTACCCCTCCGCCAAAACCGTAAGCCGTGCAACATCACCATACTTCTCCCTCCATCTGTTTCAAAGAGCCAAGGGGTAAAAAAGAGTGTGCGTGTAAGTGTACGCGTACTTGCGGTTGTTTGCACATTTGTGTGTGCAAGTGTATGTCTGTGTGTGTGCATACATGTATGCTTGAGGTGAGAGATGTCACTAATTTGACTGACTCCACGCCATTTCCATGCTTTAGTGTTTGCATGGATGCTTCCATGATGGTATATGTGGAAAATTATACTGAAAAGTCAGTCAATCAAAGTCTCTATGATTTGTGATCAGATAATCATCCACAATCATTGCACTGGGTTAGTGATACGCATGTTTTGTCTCTTTTCCAATACGACAGCCACACGTGACTATTTAGATTTAAGTTCCTCAGTTGTACTAGTCACATTTCAAGTGCCCCAAAGCACATACTGGCCAGTTCAGATATAGGATGTACCCATCCATCCTTGCAGAGAGCCAACTAGAGAGCAATGTGCTAGAATGTTGTTCTTTCCAGAAACAGAACTACAGATCCCAATATACATAACCATTGTTATTCATAAATTGTTTTAAAGACATGCTAACAACAGTAATCAAACTCCTGTCCCTGGCCCCTCTAAAAAATTCGTGTCTTCTAACTCTGAAAACCCTTAACCCCTTCTACTTATCTTGCCTCTCTTTCCATGGTTATTTTCATCCTGGTTTCACAAGTAGGTGCACCTCCATCTGCCGTACAGTAAGCTCTGTAAGGCCAGACGGGCCACACTGGAGCACAGACTCCCAAACTAACACAGTACACAGAGTTCCATCAATTTAGGGCACAGTCTTGATTGAGAGATTACCAGGTAGAACGCATTACTAATGGGAACACCCAGAGAATAAAAATGTAGACATAAAAGAAGAAAGAAGGAAAGTCTAAGGCATGATAATGTTTTGTGCTCCTTTTATAACAACTGCTTAAATGGAAATATTGCACTACAGGTTTAGAAGGAGAAAAAAATCAAATTATTTTACAAGTGGGTATGAACATGTACTTAGCAGACATAAATCAGAAAAGCACTGGGCTATGATCAGCACAGTTACCAGCAAGCACAAAAAGACGGACCCCTTAACCACCAACGCAACATGACAAAACCAGCACTCCCCGACCTTTAGGAACCAGACTGCTTAGCTTGGAAGGAGCTTTTCAATTCGATTCTTATTCGAGTAGTTACAACGTTCTCAAACCTCAAGGTCTGTCCTCCAAACAGAAATTTCTATTTTCACTCTGACAAATGCTTCCAGACCACTCAAAAAGTAGATTTCCTTCACGTTATCATTGGGATAGTTTCAAAGTATCTAAAATATGAACAATAACTGAATTTTTAAAAAATAATATTGAGGGGAAAATCCCATGTATCAAGACACACTGGATGGCCCTAAGAAGATGAAAAATACTAGAGGAAGAGAAAAGTGATCATGGCTTATTGCTTCTATGGGCAGTGGTAAAGTACTTTCCCATACTTCATGAAGGGTCTGAAACTTCCCACAGCCTGGGAAGCCAGAGACACCTACAGGGCCACCTTAGAGGAGAGGGAACTTCACAGGAAGTGAAACCCCTAGCAACAGCACTGATGACAACTGAAAGACTCACGATAAAGCCTGGGTGTGGGGTACTCAGTGTGGTCTCCAGAGCAAGTGAAACTTAAAACAGGGCTGAAGATGCTTCATTTTCCACAAGAAAAGTCACCCACTCTTGTCGCATCCTCATCTTCACCTCCATCTCTCGGCTCAACACCAGGACCCTTCTGCCCTGCTAACATTTAGGTCAATGACAGGTGACAAACCAAAAGGCCAATCCTGCAAAGTCCCAGATCAGACCTGTCACCGGCCACAAGCTGCACAATGGTAAACACTTCTCCCACTGTATTCTACCCCAGAACCCGGTCACACTAGACCCTCAACACATTATCGGGCTCCTGACACATGAAAAAGAGGCCTGAAAAGTGTTCAAAATCCAGTCACAGCACAGATGACGGGCACCATGGAGCCCTGGGCTCTGGCACCAGCCCCTCTGATGAAAATATGGGCTTCATTAGGGATCCATGCATAACCGTGGGAACCTAGGTGTTATGATTTACTTCTAGCTGTCCCCGCAAAGCTTTGTGTGCTCACAGGTGGGACTCTGGGGAGATTTTGGACCATAGGGGCATGATAGTCATCGGGGATCAGTCCACAGATGAGATTAGCTAATGTGATGTTGGGATGTGAAGACTTCCCCCCACCTTGATCTCTCCTGATTCCTGCTGCCTTGCCATGAGCTACTGCCTTGCTGCAATGCCCCCCTGCCACGCTGCCAGCCCACTATGGGCCAAAATCTCTGCAAACTGGGAGCCAAAATAACCCTCTCCTCCTTTAATTTATGGGTGTTGGCTACTGTGTCCCAGCAAGGCGAAAGTAACTAAGACACTAGGCATGCTCTTTAACTTTTTAGTCTTAAGAACTCCTTGTTTATATTATTTTTTTTCAGTGCCAAGGATGGAGCCCAAGATCTCATAAGCACTGTAGCACTGAGGCCCCAGTCCAGTGATTCCATTTTCTCATCTATTGACTATAGGTACCATATGCCTCTAAATTTAAACTGCCCACCAACTCTAAATCTGTGCATTTTTTTGTATTTTTAACATTTATAAAATCAGAACATGTCTTAATGTCAATGGAATTTTTCAATGAACTGAAAGTCCTACTTTTTTTTTCTTACAGGCATATCAAATCCTGAAGCTGAGGCAGGAGAATTCTTTGATCCCAGGAGTTTGAGGCCAGCCTCAGAAATATGATGAGACCCTGTCTCCAAAAAAAAAATTAATAAAAGAGAGTAAGAAAGATGTTTAATGCAATGGTGTTAACAGTGAGGTTAAATACATGCTCAAAATCTAGCATACTACCAGCCCTCCTTGGCACAGTGCCTGGTACACAGTAAGTTCTCAGTGAATTGCTAAGTCAACTGAATGTACAACCTAGGCTTAGTCTAGCCAAAGGTTCCCTGTCACACACAAACATCCAATATCCCTCCTCCACAGAGAGAAACCTGCTAGCACATGATTCTATGTTAAATGACACAGAGCAGATTCTTACTTTTTTAAAGGCTGTGAACACTTTTTGAGTTCAAGACTCAGCGCAGATTTTCACCTCTCATAATGCTCTCTCTGCCTCCACTTTCTACAAATTTAAGTTCTGAACCTCATCCCCGCAGGTCCAAGTCAAATGCTACCTCCTGTAAGAAATGTCTTCCCGTGTAATCCTCTCCCAGTTGGACTTCTTTTTATGCCTCCCCATCAATTAATCTCAGCTACCACAAACACCTGATTTGGACCTCACTGGACAGCATAATACTGTCGTCTACCTTGTGTTAAAATATATGTAAGAGTGACACTTGCGTCCTGATTGTCTTTACTCCCCTGAAACACTTTACAAGAGGGAAATCATCTTAGATTAAATTTGAGTTGTACTCTTATGCACTGAATTGTGTCACCCAAAAAGATAAAGTCCTCACCTCAGTACCTCAGAATGTGACCTATTTTGGAAAAAGGCTCACTGTACCTGTAATTAGCAAAGATGCTGTCACACTAAAGTGAGGCTGGGCCCTAATCCAACATGAGTGATGTCCTCATAAGAAGACAGGGACACGTAGGGAGAATGTCACGCAAAGAGGGGGGCAGGGATTCGAATGGTGACAAGCCAGGGAGTACCGAGGATTGCTGGCTGTCACCAAAAGCTAGGAGTGGAGCCTTGGAACAAATCCTCCCTTACAGCCCTCAGCAGGAACTAACCCTGCTGACAACTTGACCTGAGATCTTAAGTCTCCAGAATTAAGACATGAGATCACTGTTGTTTCAGCCACCCAGGTTGGAGCACTATATCACAGTAGTCCTAGCAAATGCACAGCTCTTCTCACTTAGACGCTGTGACCCTGGATCCTCCTCATGGTCAGATTCCTCCACCGGCCTTTGGTAACCTTCTTGTGGCCTCACGCCTCCCTTGTATCAGAATTTTAAAAGTTGGAGTTCCTCCAGGGCCAGCCTCGAGCCCTGTCCTCTGCCCACGCTCTATTTTCCCCTCTGCTTCCTCGTCTACCCCAACTCAAATACCATCTCTACACTACTGCCCCCCGAGTTCCTATCTCAATGAGCCTCTCCTCCAGACCCACATGTCCCACTAGTTACTTGACACTAGACTACTTTTCCATTGAGATAATTCAAAGCACCTCTAAATTCATCAAGTCCAAACACAAAAGTCACCGCTCGCTTTATACCCACTCTCTCCTTAGTGAGCCCCGCCCCAATAAAAGGGGCCGCTGCCCTCGGGCACACCAGCCACATATCTAGGTCTCCTTCTTGGCTCCTTTCTCCTGTCACCATACCCAGCCCACCATTCAGCCCCATCAACTCGTCTAAGAAATATCTCAAATTTCTCAAAGCTCTCACTTCCCCTCTCTCTACTTCCCACCTCCAGCATTTGTTTAATTAACTGCAGTGGGTTCATCCATTACGGTAACTCACGCCATGGATTACTGCAGCAGCCCCTTAACAAGCTCTAGATTTGTTCTGACTACTCCCCAGACCACAGACATACTGAGAAAACTGCTATGGGCCTCCAGTCATTGCAGACAAAGACCAAAATCCTGAACTAGGCCCTGCCTGGACTCAGTCCAGCCAACTCTACCACCGTACCTCCCTGTTCCTGAGGCTCAGAGTTCACAGGATCCTCTGTGCCTCGGATCTGAACAGTGACCCCACCAGGGCCTGTGCCTAAGCTCATCGCTCAGCAGTGTCACTTATTCAACGCCTCCTGACCAGTCAGTGCAGGTTCAAGAGGACCCTTTCTCTGAAGAATTTTCCCCAAGTTTGTCAAAGAACTGATACTTCTCTATTTTCGTCTCTCCTGGCATCTTCTTTATTCCCATGATAGCAGTTAAGCTCAATTTACAATTACATATCTGGGCGATTATGGATTACTATGGATGAGTGTCCCAGACTGATCTTCCTCCTGTTCTATCCCCAACCCTTCAATCAATGCCCGGCATGTAATACTCAATAAATATTTGTACATAAGTTAATGAATAGAAAGCAAACATCATATACAGTATGTGTTGAAGAAAGTTACTATCATGTTATCATGTAAAGTCTCTTAGTAGAAAGACATGTATTATATTTTTTTAATTTTCCAAAAACTTGTTATTGTAGCACAATGAATGTACAGTAAGTGTTACAGGCCATAGTTAAGTGTAATTTAACTGGATTTAAATACATTTCTTCTATTATGGCATTCTTAGCAGTTGAACTGCCATAAGCAATTGTTAATTTGTGTCACTGACTCAAAATTTCAACTCTGATTAGCTTATAACTTCTTTCCTACTCTCAACAGTCCAGATATGAATAAATGAAAGTGAAATAATAATTTCACATGTAATGTAACCATTGGCTTTATCACCAATTCTCTCTTCTCTGGGACTATCAATGTTCTTGATAGGAAAAACAGGATACGCTAATTAATGACAAAAATAAAATCAAACAATGCCTCACCAGAATGAGAGTCACTCACTTCAGCCCAATTACAAAATTTTGCCAAAAATTTTCTGGGTGCAGACCTTGATGCAGTGGCTGAGAGGAAGCAGCAAGAGCCACCTCAGCAGAAGCAAGGTGTGTGAGGGTTTTCCAGGGAAAACTTACACACACACCACGGAGGCTAACAACTCTGCATGTGAACTCCCAATTGCTAAACTGTATTCTCGTTAATAGTGATGACAGAGAATGGACCGCATCTTTTCTAAAAGACGGGAAAATGCTAATATTTTACAACTTATTTTCTTAAATAAGAATCTTCGAAACAACTTCTAAAGATGCCTGTACCCAACAGCTGTCTCAAACCTTGGTACAGGGGCTGGGGACTTAACTCAGCGGCACAGCACCTGCCTGGAAAGCGCAAGGTCATGAGTTAGATTCCTGGTACCAGGAAAAAAAACCTTCGTACAAGGAAGTCCAAAATAAAAACAGCAAAGCTAATCAACATCTTTAAACAATCCTATCTGTATAGCAGATAAACAAATTCTGTTTTTCATGCAGCTTCATGTATACTCTCAAAACCATGTTTTCCTATAGTTTTAACAAAAGCGATGTCAGCAATGAAACGAAACTAACTGCCACCAGGCCCTCTACTTCTCAACACCTGCTTCCTCCCACCTCCTCCTCCGCACCTTCCTATCTACTTTTACTATTAAACAAGCTCAGAGTTAAAACTGCTACAGCACCCAGAGGGTTTCTGTGAATATGGTTACTTCCTCCTTCTAGTTGCTTCCTCCTGGGCTTTGGATTCTCCTGGGTCTCCTATCTGTGGATTCAGTTTTGAATACAGATGCCACTAAGAGAAAGCAAGGAAGCATTCACAGACCTGGCGCCTCCTGCTGCAATGCTGAGACATTCTGCACTGGCTGTGCAACTCTGCGCGCCTGTGGTTCTTCCAGAATTGTCTCGAAGACTCACACCCATGAGGTCATGCCCAGCTGACCTCCTTAGAACGTGATACCCCGAAGCACAGCTGTAAAAATAGAGCACTCTTACAACTTCTTATTCACTGATACACAACAGAATGGTCTCTCCATGTTAGGGAACTAGTATGTTCGTGTAATTACATAAATACAAGGTGAAATAGATGAATAAAAGAAGCTTATAGAAATATATTTTCTCATGATCAAGCTATATAAAGCAAACTCTGAGACATATAGGTTCTGACCACTTAGAAAACAGTGATGATACAAGAGCTCTTTAACTGAGAGCGCTCGAAGTTTTAGATTAAACCACTATATATAATTCTCTTTCAAACATAAACATCTACCGTTAACACATTCACGCATTTCCTCATGGCATGTAATTTCCCACAGATTACTTCTAAGTCATACAATTTCAATTATTTTATTTTAAAAGCATGAGGCCTTGATTCAATTGCCACTGTCAATTCCAAGTTTATCTATCTACCCTGTGATTCTAACTAGTTAATGACATTTCCATTCACTCAGACTGGCTTTCTTCATTCCAGTGTTTCTGGTGTGTGTTTTTATTTTAAGCCTATAAAAACACAAGGAAAAAGAACTCTCAAAAATTATAAAGACCTCTGAAGCAAGTCACTCCAATTCACTTTCTTCAGGAGGCAAAAATCTAAGTAACAGAAATAAAAGGAAAATTACAGAACAGTTCCTGGAGAATGTTCTTTATTTATGTGAAAATATAAAATAACCTCTGCTCTCTTCCTTTTAAGCATTTTCTTTCAGAGCTTTATATTTAATATTTGATTCATAATTGAATAACAAAAATTTAAAAACGAATCCTACTAGATTCTCACGGGATAGGCCTGTAATGCACTTTACCAGCGAAACCTCAAACCAGGAACTGTCTACAAATATCTAATATGCAAATGTAGGTCTGAAGTAATCTCACATATGAGCCTTTTTAACCCTCAGCATCATATTGCTATTCATGAAACATGTCAAAATGCAGTTTATATGATGGACAGTTCATCAGCCTTCAATTCCAGTGCCCAGTTTTATAAATATCCTCTTATTTGCCCTCTACAAATAAAATCCATGTTTAGAAGAGGTTGAATCTATTTAAATTTAGGAAATAAAATGTAAGCTGCACTAACTATACAAGACTAGTAAACAGCATTTTAAAATATTTTTAAGTTTACTTAGTCAAAAACCAAACCCTGACATGGGTCTCATTCAGTTCTCACACATTTAGAGTGACCATGCTCTGCTCATATTAATAAATCATAAATAAATCTATACCAACTCTGTCTTGGCCACTGATGGTAAAAAGTAAAGAATCCAGTCCCTCAAAGAAGACAGACATCTCTGTAATAATCACTTGCTCAAACAATATAACCACAGGAGTTAAAAAACACTCTATTCTGGGTAAAAACAGAGTTTTCTAAGGACTATTTTATGTCCTTAGACGTAAATAAACTTTTCAAAAGAATTTCTATAGTAGGAAAGTGAGAGGCTCAGTCTTCCTATATGCCCAGCAAACATTTCCTTAACCATTCATTCCATCTCCAGAGATAAGAACTGTGGCCTTTACATGCATAACTGACTCCTGTAGTCACACAGTTACCACCAAAAAGAAAGTCACAAATGTAAGATGAATGTCTCCTCTGATGTATTCACCTACTACTTGTTATTGTGTTATCTTAGTATCTCCCAGGACTTCACCTCCAAAGTTTATGGCACTAAGGGCTGGCTTTGATGCAGTTCTGGATCACAGTTCTATACCAGCAAATGACTCACAGCTTTGCTTGGTGGTGGTACCAAGGTGGTCCCCTTCTGTACATCCGAGTAACAGATTTATATTCCCAGTATCACTCAACGATCAAGTCCACACCTTATGGTTTAGATCTAAAATGTCCCCCAAAAGTCTCATGTTCAGGGATAGGGCTTTTGGAAGGGAACACTATAATCATCAGTTCAGAGCTGACTGTGCCGTTAGGAGACAGGGCCTGGCTGGAGGTGAGATACTGAAGACACGGGCTGCAGAGGTTCGTTCTTGTCCCTGGTTGTTCCTTTCTCCCTCTCTCTGCTTTCTGGCTGCCATGTGTGAACAGTCTTCCTCCACCAGGCTCTTATACCATGCCAGTCCTGCCTTGGGAATCCACGAGCCATGGACTGAACCCACTGAAACTGAGCCATATAATCCTCTCCTCCTTTAAGTTGCTTGTGTCAGATACTATGTCCCAATAATGAGAGTGTAACTAAATACACCCCATGACCCACAACAGAAGGAAGAACTCAGTTGGCAATTTCCCAACTATATTTTAGCGCTATATTTTCCCAATATATTTTAGCCTCCAAATTTTATTTCTTTAGATATCAGATTATTTATTGTAACAGAAGAATAAACTTGCCTCTGGGATGGGAGGAGGTAACGATCATCAACAGGAAGAAAAATGTTTAAACTAATCTAAGTAAATAAATAATTTAACCATCTTTTTTCCTAATGCAATCCTTCATTCACCAGTTAAATCTACCAAGTGTATACTGACCTACATGAGGAATCAGGCCATGTAGTCATGGAAGAGGGAAAACTGGAATTTGACTTCAAACGGCCTGAACTTAAACTACAACTCTAAAACATACCAGCTGTGTATCCTTGGACAAGATACTTAACTTCTCTGTCCTTCAGACTTTTCATCTATAAACTGAGACTAATAACCTTTCCTCGTAAGATAAAGAATTTGAGGCATAAAATAAACAGCAAGATAAATTAATTAAAACAAATAAAGGTTCTAGAAAAGAGGCTGGCACTTGATTTTTTAAAAATCACTATTATGAATTAAAAATTCTACCCGATTCTGATGTGACAAGAACATATAAGGCTATGTTGCTATGTTGTAAGTGGGGCTACAAACAAATCTCAAACCACTGATTTATCCTCATCAGAGAGAACTATGAAGAAAGGGATCCTAAAACTTGTTTGCAAATTCTAGAACTTAATTCTCTTTAAGTCAGAAAAGTTGGGATCTCATTTAAATGTCTCCCCTACATCTACCAGGAGTCACAGCTAAAGTAGCCATTTACATTAAAGAGCAAATGACAGACAAAAATAAATGCCAATCTCCCAACTCCTAAGTCACTTTCCATTCTTTTACTACCTGAAGACTCCACGGTGCATTTGGTACTGATGCTCACAGCCTCCTTAGGGAAACGCTTGACTCCAGTGGCTTCTAGAAGACTCATAGTAACCTTCTGTAGCTCTAGTCCATGCCAATTTATGTTCCCAGTTTTCATGATCTCCTGTTTGTTCCTTAAACTTCATCCACACTAAGCTAGACAGAATTTTCCAAAGGCCCCATGCATCTTCAAAGCCTCCGCCAGCCATTCAGGGAGACTCCAGATCCTTGCAAGGGCAGCTGAGGAAAGGAAATGTTCCCTTCATCTCCCCTTCAAGGTTCCCTTTTCTTTTGCTTTGATCCTACAGTGTCCTAACTTGACTTATAGTGGGCTCCTTCCCTACACCCTGATGTCTTTAAGGGTAGCAATTGTGCTCTGTGTTTGATAAATATAAACGGCACAAATAAAAAAGCAAGTAAGTAGTCTTTTTAAAATTTAAAATAATAAGATCCAGAATGGCCTAAGCTTCTTTTCCCCTTACCACATTCTACTAAGTGCTTACTAAAAACCAAGTACTTGAATCCATTTAATCCTCCTAATGTCTTGTTGAGGAACTACACCTCTTTGACAGATAAGAAAACTGAGGCTAAGAAAAATAGCATAGCTTGCCCATGGTTGCACAAATAGAAATTGACGAAGGCATCGTTTAGACCTCAGTACACCAGCCCTGAGACCTATTCTCCTGGCTACATGCCCTTTACTTGTCACAACTCTGATTAAGCAACAGAACTGGCTCTCCATGAGAATTATGTGACTTCTGTCCCTTAAAGACAGATTTTTTTTAAACTACTTTGTCCATGAATGCATACATAAACATATAGTATCTTCCAGAAAACAAAAATGCTTTTCTATAAATCTTGCTCAATGTCATCCTATTACCAATAAATCAATACTTAGTAATAAATGAACTGACTATAAATAATCAATACAACTAACAATGAGAAATATTTCATAATTAAATACTTATTAGCGATTGAATAAACATGAGCAAAGTGCAACTGAGGGTACTAGAAAAGAATGAAGTAGCAAGTTAATGCTGTGTGTAACCTTTACCATGACGTTCGCCACAATCTCCTACATGCCATGAGCATTTTTATTTAGCACCATCCAACCGAGAGACTGTCTTTCTAAGACTATCTTTCTACCTTTTCTAAGACTGTTCATCTCAATACCAAATAATATTCTAGCTGAGAAGCCTCACTGGAGGGATCCCAAACAGTCTGTTTTTCATTTAACTGCACGTCAGTGAGACAGAGAAACCTCACAATTAAATCAATGCTTTCAGGAGATGAATATAAATTTCTAAATTCCTAGTCAAACACTCATTTTGTCACAAATATTTACTGAACACCAAGATGTGCAGGGCCCTAAAGCAAAACATAAATGTAGGGCCCCTTACTCAAACCTGTGAAATTTCAAGATGGACAGAAGAGCGCTGCACCAAACTCAGGGACCTTCTGATCTTAGGGCTTTGCCACTGCACAAGTCCTGGCCACAGAAAGCAGCGCCGTTGAGCACCTCTCCAAGCACTGCAGGTATAGCCAGAGCCTTTGAAACCATTTCGACAAGATCCAGTCCTGATTTGTGGGGTTGAAAAACTCAAAGACAGCATCAAAGATCCCAGGAGGCAATGTCAAATATGAACTACAATTAAGCATTTTAAAAACTATAGATCCCAAGCTGCCACTTAGAGCCTCAGTGTAAAATGCAAGTCAAAATCCTTTCAATTCAAGTGGGCTTCTCTTAAGCTTCCCTAAATGTCTTCTTTGGTAAATTAATAAGTCAATAAATTTTTCAATGATTTTCATCAGTTCGAAAGGGGGAGTTACAAATCATGAGAATAGTACAGAAAGCATCAAGGTTGCACTATTGCTAAAAAGGTGCTTCTTCCAATGTTTCGATTGAATATATGTTTATTGTGCACCTATTATATGTTTACACGTCAATTTTTCAAAATCTAATTAGGTCTCACTCTTGCTGTATTTAAACCACTTGACAAAAAAGGAGAATTCCAAAAGTACAGCTTGGGAACATGAAACAGCACTGCAAATACAGCACCGGTGCCCAGACCAAACGCTCCGAACAGGGCCCCATTCTGGGCACCTGGAATTCAGCGAGGACAAGGACGCTGAAAACCGCCCTTGCTTGCACAGCTCAGTGGGAAAGGCAGACAGCCAATAACTCATTCTTTTTTAAAAAAAACTTCAAATTACAATTCCAAGATAGAATGAGGGCTTGCATTTATTCTGGGATTTTCCTCTAAGAAATACAAACTTTTCAGATGAGATGTAAAAGATAGTCCTCAACCCAGCCTCCTCAGAGCTGTACTTGTGGTCAGGAGAAAGGCACAAATTTTTTCGACAACACAAAAAGTACGATATGGCCCCAAAGTAGGTACATCTGCAATTCATGTAAAAATCCAACCATGTGTTTGGACCACAATAGCACCTAGGTGAGGTGCTATAAAAATTCAAGTTGTAGGCCGTCTCCGTGTGCAGTAGCTTTTACACAGCAGCATGTTAATCTCCTGGTGATTATAAGATTCAATTACTCATAATTGAATCTATGAATCTAAGGATCCTACTTAGCACCTCCAGCAAGAAGCTGCACTAGAACTGGGGATTATTGTTAATACAAACCACGAGGAACTGATCCTGATAGTAACACAACTAAACGAACATTTTCACGGTGCCAGTGTTGTAAATGGCGAAGGTAGGTTCAGGAGCACTTAAATCTTAGAGAAACGAAACAGAGTGCAGTGGACCCGCATATGATGTGGTCTCAAAGGATGGAACTAACATCCACTAGAGTATGCGATTCCAGTTATATCAGGTATAACTTTTATATAATTTTACTATGGGGAAAAGAAAGGACAAGAGAATTACATTTAAAAAAAAAAATTAATTTTGCCCCAGTACTCTGGGAGGCTGACGCAGGAAGATCACAAGCTGGAACCTAGCCTGGGCAACTTAGTGAGACCCTATTAAAAAAAAGCTCAATTATAAATTCCAATTTTATTTCCTTAAATAGGCCATTGAGAATATCTTCACCCTCAGAAATTTTTGTGAACTTCATAGTCAAGTAACTGGGTAGGGTAATATCACAACTGAGGTTCTAATCTCTTCTTTTAGAAGAGAAGATCTTTGTATTATCGTTGGTCAAAGGAAAAAATAAAGCTACCCTACAGGCATCATTTCAAAATCTATTTTCTCTTATCCCAATCTAGTCAGTGACCTTAAAGTTCCTTATTGCATAAATCAGCAAGAAGTTTCCCAAGAAAAATGACACTGTACTACAGACACATGTAATGCTCATGTGGGAAGTTTTTTTTTTTTTTTTTGAAGGAAAATACTTAGGCAATACAAAAGCGCGAGTCAGTGGTTTGCTTCGTGACTCAGCTACGCGTAAACACATAAACAACATACATTCCAATGTGGAACAATTTACGAGGAGCTACGAAATAATATTTTCATCTAGTTCAGTCCGTCCTCTGTCAAGTCTTTGATATAAGAAACCTCAGCAGACCTCCCAGTGAACTTTGGCATTCGGGCTGTGTGGCCCAAAGAACAATCTACCATTACAAAGCCTATTCATGAGGGAGGGAGGAGGCAGGCAAGGCCCCCAGAGCCGGAGCTGATGCTGTCCTCCGGGTCACACTCCAAGCGTAGAGGACACACGGGACTCACGCCACTAAGTTACCGATCATTCGCACACAACGTCGATCCTAAAGCATAACATGAAGCATCGTGAGTGCAAAAGTGAACACTTATCTAAAATGCCTCGGTTGACTCGTGTTCAATTTGAAAAAAAAAATCCTACCTACAACAAAAAACAAGGCAGTAAAAAAATCCACCTATAATTTCAGGATAATAAATGTCAGGGCTGCCAGACTGTCTTTAAGTTTGCAAAATCATTAGTACTTTGTTAAAAAAAGAAAAAGAAAAACGGAAGCTACCATTTTCACCTAAATAACGACTCAAGCCCTGCCTAGGAGAGGTTTCCGCGAGGGCTCCGCCTGGAGCGCCTGTGCGCACGGTGCCTGCACTTTGCACCCAACGCTCAGAGCTCGGTTTCCACGACACAGTCAGGAGGTGGCAGTTAGAGAGGCTGAAAGCAGGTTTCCTGTCAGGGCTTCGCGAGCAGAGAGACTGCATTGTGTCAAGACACAGAGAAATCGGCCGGGCCCTCTGAGGTCAGCATTATTCAGCACTAAGGCCGGGTCTGGGGCGCCCCCACCCCACGCCACGGCCGGGTCCCCAGCTCCTCCCACGCCGGGCGCCCGCGCCACGCTCGGCCGAGCCTCTGCACCCCGGGTGTCTGCGGGTGCCCGGGGCGCGGCGGCCCGAAACTAGGTCTCGGCCGGCCGCCGGGAGCGGCGAGCCCCACTTTCTCCGGGCAGGAAGGGGGGAGGCCGAGAGCATTTCCTGTTGTGCTGCTGAACCCGGCGGAGACGTCACTGCATTCATACTCCCTGGTGTCAGCGGCCCCGGGGCCAAAGTTCAGGCGCGGGCAGGGCGGGCGGGGCTGGGGTGCGCGGCCGGGGCTCCCCGCGCCCGCTCGGGACGCGGCCACCCGAGGCCACCCGGGCCGCAGGGCGGAGCTGCGCGGTGACCTCGCCGCGCCACCGCTCACCTCCCGAGCGAGCGGGGAAGACGCGCGCTTCCTGGGGCCGGAGGAAGCACTTTCCCTGCGCAAGTTTCTCAGCTGAATTTTGAACGTAATCTCCCCCAGCGTGACTGTTTCCATTAGGATTATTTTTAAATCATCAAAAGCGCACCGCGTTCAAGCACTGCTGGAGAGATGGTTTTCCCTTCTCCAGCTGTGGATTCCTTAAGTAACTGTCAGCATCTCTATACCGCATAAGTCCAATCAGGTCAAAGAACGCACCGCCCCAAAAAATCCCTCAGATGACTCTAAAAGCATATTCTGCATGTTTTCATTATTAAAACACTTTTTTATTAGGACACGAAGGTATCACTTCACAATCAAGGAAAAATGAACAGTTGTTTAAGAATCACTCTTACAGTTATCTTCCTTCATAGCAACAAAAGGTTTGGCCAAAATGTTTTAAAACAGAAACTATTCATTCATATTTTTAAATGATGTTTTTTAGTTTCCTTGATCCTAAATTTCCAGCCTTCCATTTCGTTTCAAACCATAAACCAGATTATAACCATGTGTAATTGGACAGAATTGGTGACTTACAGTAAATAGCGGTTAAAAAAGTATGACCATAAGCTGTTGTATAATAATTGTGAAATTAAAAGCTGAAATAGCTGTTTCACTTTGTTAAGGAACTGGGTTGTTAATTACAGGATAAATAATAGATTCTGTTCTCATGGTGAACCAACAAGGGAGATGTTATGTTGTCCCAATATCCCTAATATTTGAGCTAAGCAATGTTTCCCAACTGGATATGAATTAAAATGTTTATGGTTTTATGTAAGGTGAACTATGGACTTTGGGCGATCACTATGGTCAATATAGCTTCTTGGATTTTAACAATGTGTCAATCTGATGCAAGATTTTGATGCTGGGGAGGCTGTGGTTAGGCACTGGACGTGAGAATTCACTTTATCTCCTGCTCAGTTTGCTCTGAGCCTAAAACTGCACCCCCCATAAGCTAGTTTTTGCAAATATGTTTAGACTTCCATAAGTATCACGATACTTAAAATGTTCTTTTCATTGTAACCTGCAAATTCGCACATAACACAGAAATCAACATCTTAGTGGCTTTGTGAAGTTCATCACCCGGGTCTCCTCCTCCATAAAGTTTCATTTTTAAAAGGTTACTGAAATCTATGTGAGAGGGACATAAAAGACTTCATGCTTTAATAAACGCTAAGTGTCGTATCTAGTCATTTGCCTGAGGCAACCTTAGGTAACATGAGCCACCACCTAAAGTGATCCAAAGTCTACCAGTACTTAAGCTGTTATTTCCTAAACAGCTGAGTTAATCATATATTTTATCACCTAATATTTTATATTTACATAGTAAAGCTTACTGTTCGCTTCACATATATTTCTATCCTCATTTTATCGAGAAATAAACTCAGAAAACTGAAATCTCCACTCAGTGTAGGACCATCAGTGTTGCAAAGTCCTAAACTGAGCTCCTTTCAGTCTTGCGGAAAAGGAGACCTAAATCCTAGCCATTCCCAAACTGCTTACTCCAAACTGAAACCACGCCTTTATTTCTTTATTAATACCGAGTGCCTTCACATGAGTTCTAGAAAGGACCTAAGAAATAATCCATCCAACGTCTGTACTTCCTTGCTTGGACACAGCAACTTCTAAATGCCTCTTTCCAAACAGATCAAAGGAATTTTTATTATAAAAGTGATTCCAATGTGTGCAGTCCTAGGAATTAATGCAGGGGGTTGTCTGTCTCCCAAATCAATCCTTTTAGTGCCTTTCGTGTCCCTCCCCTGATATTAATCACTTTTGTCCATGAAATCTATGCGGTCATTCTTGTGCTTTTCATTAGAGCATAGCTTTCCTTACTCCTTCACATCATCTGTCAGTGGTGTATGATTAACATGCCACAAACTACAAGTGAATGCTCAAATACTGTCCAAGCTCAGTGAAGACTGTATTCCAAGTTCATGCTCTCTAGTTTACATTTAAGTGCCAATGATGGCACCTGAGAAGGACAAGAGGGATGGCTAAAAACTATTCCATTTTCTAATCCTAATTACAGGCTAAATGAAATCAGTACCATCATAAGTTTAGTACAGACTGAAGCTATAAAGGCCAGTATGACAGCAGTAAAATAAATAATTTGTGAATAAACGCAAAATTGAAAATATATGAGTTCTTCAGGTTCCTGGGGCAATTTCCAAATGCATCTCTGTAACATTATATAAACAAACAAACAAAAAAAGAATGTTCTGTAGGGTAACATATTTTACACTTTCTCTTCAGAAATGGAAGGGGGAAAAAAAACTTTAAAATGCTCCAATTTTGTGGTTTAAAGTAGGTTATGAGAGTGCATAATTCTAACCTAATATATTATAATTTCATTCAATGAAAAAAATCAGACTGGAAGTAACCCAAGTTAAGACTCATTTAACTCAGGATTGGTTTCACTTCAGTGTGTAGTTAGAATACAAGAGTAACAACAAATTGTTACCATGACACTTGGATCTCTGTTTCTGGGATCTCAGCTGCCAAGACCTATAGGTGGTTTGAGGACTGTCCGTGGCTCCTCTAAACAATAACAAGATGAGATATCAACACCTTAGATCTCTCAGGTTCCAGATGCAAGTTAATAGATTCTTGAGATTGTAACAGGTTTATGCACTACTTCAGCATCTAAAAAAAAAGCACACCTTTCTCAACCTCCATTTATACTTTACATTTAAGAATAGTCCCTCAGTAAAAGTTAAATGATAGTAAGTGCTCAGCTGTCCTACAATCACACGTTATTGAATCACCCAGTCTTCACATGCATAAAAGCAAAACTGAAAATTAATGAACTGTATAATTTCTTTTACTAAAACAGTTTTTATTCTCTCCTACTCTCTCACAAAGTCCTGTGTATTTCTCCGAAAAACTAAAGCTAACTCTAAAATATGACAATTTCCATAATGATTAAAAGAGCTCCAATACCTCTGAGGAAATGCTAACCTTTGTTTTAGTAACATAAAATCACTGACTTTCAGTCTGTGTCTAATACATCCTGACTGTACAGAGGTCCGCCTGTTCTCTAACATATGTGCCTACTTCAACATCGACCTTCCTTATAATTCATTAGTAGACTATAAGTAATCTATGCAGTCAAATTAAAAGAACTTCCTCATAGATACTAAAAATAACATCAATCTCAAGTAAGAGTATCTTTCAAGGTTGTTCATAAGATGCAAAGAAACTCCTGGCATACCATACAGTACTATGTAGATATAATAGACATGCATGGAAATACTTTGCAACATTCTATTTCCCCATTCTTAAGTAATACAAAATTATATACTGAAGAAAATGTGTCTCGTATTAATATGGCGTGTCATTTACATGTTCAAAAAGTAGGAAGGAAAAGGCAGCTATCACTGGCCAAGATGTGAACATAACGATATGTCTACCAGGAGTGTATCTGCTTTACCTTTAAGGAAAAAGTCATCATCTTTGAGGTTGTTCAGTTTCTAGGACACAGTATGTAATATAATAATATGCCAGACAGATGTGGAGACACACATCTGCAACTCCAACTACCAGGGAGGCTGAGGCAAGAGGAAGACCACAAGTTCAAGATCAACCTGGGCAACTTCATGAGACCCTGTCTCAAATAAAATTTAGAAAGGGCTGGTGATGAAGCTCAGTGGGGAGTGTCTGCCTAGCTTGTGTGCCCTGGGTTCAGTCCCCACCACTGCAAATAAGAATGTGCCACGTCAAAGTCCACAGGGCCTATATGTGATGTTATTTATACCAGCAATTGAATTTTCTGCATTGAAATTTTCATATATGAATCTTTTACTTCTTTCCTTCATTTAATTCTTTGTAAAGCTACAGAACTGCCAAATTTAGGGATCAAACTCTTCCTGTGCTGTGGTATATCTGCCACTGCCTACCATTTTATAAGCTAAAAAAATACATAAGCTGGAAAACAAGTGCTTAGACAATGTTTTCCATTTTCTTTCCCACCAACATTCACTTAATATGCATTTTATGCTGCCCTCAAACCAGACACTTCCCTAAAAACACTTTTGACATTTTCCTGCAATGATGTGTTTGTACACTTTGCCTATCAAAATCAAGGCCTAGCTAAACCATCCTCTTCTGCCAAAAAAACCTCTCCTGAGTCCTCACTGGGGAATAACTTTACATCTTTTTTATGCCTCGAATATGCCTCTCTTTCAGTTCCTCACCTGGTGCCTTTAAAAACAGCTTCTTTTCCATAACTCTTCCTCAATATAACAAATTATAAAGGTTTTGATGAGAATAGTGTAACACTATTCATCTTTGGCCTTCCATTTGTATTTATATTGTATTTTATGTTCCCATATATTTTCCCCATACCAGAATCTCAGTAATCACAGGGTTAAAATCAAGCTGCATTACACCATAACACATTCTAATTCTGCTGCAGTTATGCTACCTACAAAGCCCCAGCAAGCACACGTAGACCTTTTCTGTAAGCCATTTCTATACTGGTTGGTAAGAAGCTGTCTGAGAAGTGACTGCAGGTAAACAATTTATTTCTGAGGACTCATAAAAAAACAACCTTATGGGGTAAATTTCAGACGCAAAAAAACCTGACCCCTGAAGAATTAATGAAAATAAAAATGAAAACTATATTCAAGGAGATCTAATTGAAGAAAGTAGGAATACTTAGCCTGGTCAAACAATAAATATGATGAACGTGATTGCTATCTCCAAATAACTGTAAAGTTAGGCCACACGATGAGTAAACTTGTGCAGGATAGCTGTTGAGAGCTAAGTGACTGACAAATAGACATGTCCAAGTGCAACAGGCCTTCCTAACAAAGAGAAAGGTGTTCAGGTGGAGAATGAATGCTGGCAATCCCGGGTGATTTGTCCTGAGTGATTTCTCCCAGGATTGGGGATTACATGATGTCTCCAGTGGTCTTACCTAACTCTAGAATTCTAAAGAAGCCTTCACATCACAAAGTGTCTGTCACCAGCTGACAAATCGAAGTCAGTGCATGAGATCCTACACCCAAGCATAATTTTAATTAGATGCTTTAAGAGATGCCCTCAAGAAGTCATCACTGCAGTACTACAAACTGTATCACAGAGAAAGGAAAAAGGAAGACTTCTCAGGAAATGCTTGGTCACAGCCTGAGCAAAACCAAGATCAGACCCACCCAGAAAAAAGAACCAGCGAAGAACCTGAACAAAGCATCAGGCCACGCACACACTCCAAAAGGCCCTCAGGATCCCATTTCCTCACCCCTCCCCCACTCCATGCCTCAGTTTTTAGATACATTTACACGTCAAATATAAATAAGAACGGTAGCTTCATTTACACAGTTGTGCAGCATATAATAAAAATTTCATATGACATTTAAACCAATACCAGTCGGCTCAAAAGCAACCACAAATATTAGACCAAGGCATTAATTGCTTTTACGGTTGTAAAAATAGTTTACACAATCATAGCAGGCTTCAGAGCCACTGAAATTTTGTTATTAATTTCCAAATGTCTTCTGCTTGCTTCACATTGTCCCCATCCTACACCACCCATAAGAATATAAGGAAAGAAAGACTAACAATCAAGACAATTTTTTTCTCACTAAAAATTCATAAGATTATTTGCGTAAATGAGTTTTTTTCCCAGATCTTTTTTAAATACCTATCATGGCCATTTTCAGACACTGTTAGATTTAACATTAACAAATTCTCACCAAATAGCCAAAAATCAGCTGATGACTAAACAACTTTGGAGTCCATCCACTAGAAAATTCAATCTCCATACTTAGCATCCAATTATTTTTTGATACTGTCAGGTGATTAAAAGGTCACTTAAAATATTCTCAACCACTTGGCCCATTTTAGAGCCTACACTTGATTAAATTTGGGCATCAAGTTCATCACAAACATTACTGAGGTCATTTGAACAACTAAACATATTACATATTCAAAACCAGATGTTTTGGGATTCTTTCTCTTTTAGATTCGTTGTGCTTGATTATGGGTGCAACATGTAACTATCATGATATTTTATTATAAATGTGTTTTAACGACCTGCACAGAATATAAACGCACCAGGGGCTATTACAACAAGCTGTGGATTTGCTGACCATTATCTTTCTGAAAACAATTATACATGCCTATAATAAACTGCATCAATAGTAACCAACTAACTCCTGTCACAAATACAGGGCTGTGTATCAAATTTTTTTTAACAACTGAATTATTCTCAAAATTTAGTGTGGCTTCACACACTAAAAATAGCCACTTCTGTTCTCTTGTTCCCAGGAGGGAAGACAGAGCTATGAACAATGGTTCACTTTTACATATGAAGAGACAATGAACCATAACAGAGGTACAGTCACTTGGCCTGAGTCATTCTGAAAATCAATAATGAGGCAAGCAATAAACTAGCGGCAGCAGGGTTTACAGTTGACCATTCTGGTGGCCTTTACAGCCCTTAATGATCCCACCCTCAGAAGAGACATCTCAATGCTTCATTTTATTCAAAAAGTTTGTATTTCTCCCAACGTGAACACTAGTATATAGCCAATGACAAGGAAACAAACTGAGTGCTGATATCACTGAATTCTCCCCTTATGTACAGGATCACAATTACTCCACATGTAGGCGTCAGGAAAAGAAAAGTTTGATCACTGCTCCATGGATAATTGAAAGCCAAACTCTCCCATGACCTAGCCACAAATTGGACTGACCTGTGGGGCACCGTCAAGTGGCAAAGACAGAGGATTTCACCACCAGTTTTGTGAGACAAGACACAACCTCACTCCCAGCCTTCCCTCCTCCATTTCTCTTTGCCTCCTTGGGGCAAGGGGAAATGGAGTAAAGGAATACACTCCCTCTTCTACGCCCAATTTATCCAAGCAGGCCCACCAAGAATAACTCTTCCTCATACCCCACACCCATGAGCAACAGCCATCTTCACACAACTTTCCTCTCAAAGAACCCTGCACAAAAGACAGCCGAAGAAAATCTGCTATGTGCAAGAACCCCAGTTCAACTATATACATCTCTATCCAATCATTGGATGCCTCAGGACGGCTCCATCTGTTCCCTTAATGACAACAGATCCAGTTTAGAGCCTGGAATTCCTTGACCATAGTGTAAGTGGTGTTTGTGACTGCTGAGTGGGTGAGAAATCTGTTTTCTGGAGGGCTTCTTATGAAACTGAAAATGGCAAGAGGCACGCCAAGGTGAGCAAGTGGGTAAGTTCTCTGGTCACTGGAGAAAGACCAGCCAGGATTTTCAAAATGAGGGTTTCCTTCATTTGGCCCTGGAGATCCCGCCCCATCTCGCTGTGTGACAAGGTGCCTGTGCTTAGCATTTCTACCGCAAGCGTTGTGAGAATTATCATGGTAAGCATCCACCAAGTACCTATTGTGTGTCTACTGCCTGTCCTACACTGTATCCAGCCCACTTAGGTAAAAGGGCAAACCATCCAAATCTGCTAGAAATTTTGTAACAAAAGTCATCAGGTTAAAAAAATGAAAACTTCATTTAAAGAAGATTAAAAATATAAATTCCAAATATAATCGGTAGTAACCTTACTTTAACAAGCTTATTTTTTTGTTTTATTTTGTTTTTCGGTGCTGGGGACCAAACCCAGGGCCTTGTGCATGCAAGGCAAGAACTCTACCACTGAGCCATATCCCCAGCTCAGAGCTTATAAATAGAATGAACAAGGTTTTATAATAGAATGTATCACTTTTAAACTCATTTTTTTTTTAATGCCAGGACAGGATTTTATAAGGAAAAAGGGCCATAATGCTGGTCTATACCAAAGAATTTTTTTTTAAATAGTGAAACAAATATACATATGTATACAGAATCTCCCAAAAAAATGTAAACACACTTCAGGAAAAAAAATAGCATGATGTTTTTTCCACAGACCGTGTTACCCTAGTCTGGGGGACACTAGAGGATGTCACGGATCTTACAAAATGCACTTCACCGCCGGCCCTTAGAGAAGAAATTGAAAATACAAACACAGCAACCTCAATGACCATGGTTACCCAAGCAGCAGTTCCCCGTACTAATGAATGTCTGGAAGCTCAAGGCCACCACTCTGAGCACCTCTTGTAACTGCAGAGGCCACAGGTAGCTGGTATGAATCTCATGATGTCTCAGTGAGTTTAGCAGGAAAATGTTTATACAAGTTTTTCTTTTCCTGAAGTGTGTATACATTTCTTGTGGACTCTGTACATGCACACAAATATTCGGAATATTTCAGTACAGGTTTCGTACATCTCATGTAGGGATCGCTGAAACCAGTGAAAAGTGGCACAGTGACTGACTGCCTAAAAACATTTCTAAATTGGTCTGCTAGAATGTAAACTGCTTGACAGCAAGTATTGTGCTTTTACTAGATTGTCCACTGATGAATCACCAGCATCTAAAACAGCACCTTCCCAGACTAGAAATCTCTGCTGATTTAATAACAACATTTTTTTAAAAGCCAGTGGGCCCACAAACACCCTAGTGGTGTCTCTGAAGGCAGCCGAAGGCCCAAGAGTGAACACTGCTGCTTTGGCACTTGACTCTTACCCAGAAGTTCAAGTTGGGTAATTCAGGTTCTAAGGGCTATTTTTAGACCAAAGGCTCCAGAACCAGAGAATTTAGTTCACTTCATTGGTATAGCACACTGGCGGCTAGAAATGAAAAATACCAAGATTTTAATTGGTATTTCCATTTAACAGTTGAAAACCGTGCACACTGTGACACTTTTTTTCTTCAAACCAACCCTTCAAGCAAGAGTTTAATGGACCATTGGAAAATGTTTTAGTAATATTTTACTGTCACAACAATTGGCGTTCTTTTGTGTTTTTCTTTTGGTCTAATCCTGTCTTAATAATAACCATAGCTGTCATGTATTAAACATTTACCACAAGCACTCACTGAGACCTATACACAAAAAGCTCAAAAATTTCACAATGACCCCCCCACCAGGTATTATCTTTATTTTGTAACCTAGGAGAGGTGAAGTGACTTTCCTACACTACCCCAGAGCTGGGAATAGAGCTGGAATTCACCTTGTTGTGACTTTAAATTCCAGTTTTTAACCCTTAGGCTAAACATTTAATCCACTGGTACACTCCCACATTCCGCTGTGGGGAACATTATACTAATCGATAAAAATGGCTGGCCTTGTTTTTTGTTTTAATACTACCTTGCTCATGGTGCCCAGAATAGCTTTCAGGAAAACAGTCTGGAGTTCAAATCCTGCTCCATGGTGACTATCAGCATCCTCACAAAAACCATCTAACTTTTCAGAATCTCAGTTTCCTTAGGTGTAAGCAGGAAGATAACACTACATTCTCTCAGGTGGCTACAAGAGCTAAATAAGTGAGCTAAGGTATTCCAGAGCGCCTGCTCCAGAGCCTCTAAACCTCCATTCCCCTCCTTCTAACGGATTTGCTGAATTGGCACCGTCCTCGTTATTTTAAGTGCTTAGTTCATCCTGATAATACCATAATTACAGAATAAAATGACAATGCCCTCTCTTTAACTACAAAGTAGAATGTATAAACTAACAGAATATGAGTTGGAAGAAGCTTCAGCAGCCATCTGTCCCAGTCTCTTCCATTTCCTAGTGAGGGCCGGAGAGCGTGGATGACTTGCTTCCAAGTCTTCCCAGAAAGTTCACCACAAAGACGGGCCCAGACCCGATGTCCTTCCCACGCCACTCTCGCTGCCCCTCCAGACTGGGCCTCGCGTTCCCCAGGCATGGCAACACATGTAATTTTCAGACAATTAAGCAGCACAAAATAACCTCAATTTAATTGCAACCAATTAACAAGCCAAATTAGCGTTTCATATGTACACTATTTAACTAGTTGTCTGGCTTCCAAAAGAAATAAAACATGTTTTGAATGGATCTAGCATTTTAGCGAACAAAGTTACTTATAATTTAAATTACCTGTCCTATAATTTTCTTTATATGAAATCAGACATAATCTCCACTTTAAAAGAAATGGTTTTTGCAACTATCTAGATGAGAATGCATGCTATATTTTAAGTATCACATACCGATTTTTCTATGTGTGAGCACATTCACGCCTGTACACATACACAAGCTTCCAGATCCCAGGGCAAATACAAATGCAGACGTGTCTACATTGACCTATGGCCTACTTTTCAAAAGTCCCACCTTTCTGCCAGGCTTCTGAACGCTAGTGAATCTGCCACAATGCAAATAAGAGCTCCGATAATCTGCTTTCCTTTTAGAGAAAACGAAACTACCAAAGAAATCTTTGCCAAACAAAGCACTGCATTTCAAATGTACTGCACCCCACTATCTGTGCAGTCCTGTCACCAGTTAGGTACAGCTGGGTACCAATTAAGAGCTATTCAATGCATCACCTCTGCGTTCCACATACATTTACACCTAAGACTATAAATACCCTGTAATTTTTAAATATAAACAGTTTTATACATTGGTGTTTGCAGATCAGCTATCACCCTACTGTACCGTAAAAGACGGTACAGTACGTTAAAATAAGAAGGGCTTTACTTAAACTGCTACTTAAACTTGCTGTAAACATTTGCCTGTCTTTAACAAAATACTTTAATCACTTTGGGAATTTTTTGCATTTTCTGGTGCTTTTAAGACGACCATTAACAAGACCACAGAATACATACTGTCACGCAATAGAGGCAGTCTCCCTTACTTTTCCTTTGGATGTTAGAGCAATCAGACCACCTCCTTGCCACCAAGATATCCCTCCCTGGACCCTTATAATCTCTCTAAAACACACCCTTGATGGCGGTGCTCCTGGGCCCTCAAATCATAAATGAACGTCCAGCTTTCTTCTCTGAAACCCTGTACCTCTGCAGGGTCCCTGACTCCCACCTTTCCCAGAAAGGTAACACCCCTAGGTCTTTCCACTCCACTCTGTTCCGCTCAGCCCCTCCCTTCCCTCTATCTAAGGCACTTCCTCTCAGCTTTCCAGGCTCCCTATCCTAAATCACTTCCTCTGTCCAGCCAGAGGGAAAAGAGCCTCCACTTACACTCTAGTCTCACTCTGAGTCCTAAGGAAATTTGGTTTACTTTATTAGGGCGTATGTGTTCACTGGATTGTAACACTCTTGAAGTGGGGGAGCACAGTCCTTTTACCTTGCAATTACGTAGTCTGATTATACAGTCCAAGCTTGGTGCTCCTACTTAAAAATGACTCTTTTGTAACACTTCAGTTCCTTGTATTACATGAAGCATAAAACTGGGAACTACTAATAAAATGATATAGTTGACAAAGGAAGGGGGCATTATTTTCACTAAACTTTGTTTCTTCTCCTTTCCTTCACAGTATTTCAGGCTACACTGATTGCTAATCATGTGGACAGTAAAAAAAAATCTAATCTAAATTTCTCCAAAGGTCTTGATGTTTACCATCGTGAAGAAGATTTATGTGGAGGACTGAATATCTCGCTCTTTCATTAGCTGTTTAGCAACACATAGATCCAGCTTTTTTGCAGGGCTCCAAAGACTGGACAGTTATTTCTCACTGTGACCTTGTAATCACTCTGAATTGGTAGATATTTATTCACTGAATCAATCATGCTGGCCAGTTCAGTTTACCAAAGCCCCAAATAAGTATTTCTAAAGCTTAAATATATGCATATTCCATGTATACATATGTATACAGAAGAGTCATATTAACACCAATAGCTAATTTACAGGTAAGTCCCTCAAACTGAAATCAGCCTTTTAAAAATTTTCCCTGGGGTAAGAACCAATTGATTGGGAAGCACTGCAAAGAGATGTGTTATGCATAAGCCTCCCCCAACTTCTAGGCCTCACCTCTGCTTCCAAATCCCTCTCCAAAGATCAGGCTGTAACACAGCCAAGAATAGGGTCATCATAGGTCCTGGTTTATGCCAGGGGTTCCTCATTTATGCCACATTGAATAATCAGTTCGTGTGGTCAGCCCACCTGTGCACATGGTCTACCTTAGCTAGAATCACCTCTCTCCTGTTATCTGCCCCTAGCCCCGCTGGCTTGCTCTCAGCTCCTGGAAACACTATAACCCCCCAACCTGAGGGCTTTTGCATTGCCCCTTCTTGCTACAACACTCTCCTCCTCCCTGCCCATCTTTGGTTTCTATTTGACTCCTGGCTCCCAGATAGAGGTGATATATATCATTTATATGTCTCCCATAGCACTTAAAACAAAGGTGGTATTGCACAATGGTTCACTGTGCAAGTAATATCTGTCAAGCCCAGTAGATTATAAACTCCTTTTCTGATTTGAGTCATCATTATATCCTTGGTGTTACAAAGCACGAGGCACAAATATGACCCAGAGAAAATACTTGAATGACTAGATGAATGAATTGTACTGCTCAACGATGACAGGACCTCTGTCCTAGTATTCTGAAAAGAGAACTCATATGTATGATTGACAAGCCTAAAATGTGGACCTGAGTTAACTTTCTTTTTAATGATACTGTGGATTAAACCCAGCACCTCTGACTGATGAGCTACATCTCCAGGCTAGGCTCAAACTTGCAATCTTCCTGTTTCAGCCTCCCAGAGTGCTGGAATTATAATCCAGCACCACTATGCCTGCCCAGAATAACTCTTTTGGGTTTTGAGGGGTTTGAGACCAGGTCTCACTATGCAGTCCAGGCAGGCCTTGAACTCAGAGTGATCCTCCTACCTTAACCTCCTGAGTGCTGGGATTACAGGCACACGCCACCACACTCAACCCAGATTAACTCTTCACACTACATTCAACCATCCTTGGGCCCAGAAGTGATAGGCCAGACCTCCACCTGCTTTCTGCCCAGAATCACCCTCAGGCATATGAATATCATTTTTATCTTCTTTTCTTTTCTTCCTTTCTTTAAATAGGCTCAACTAGTTGAAACCTAAACTTTAAGTTGATGGGAAATCTAAAGTATATTTGTACAACAGATCTCATGTCTTAGGGAATAAAACACATAATCAAAACATATGATGAGCCAAGCATGATGGCGAACGCCTATAATCCTAGCACTCAGGAGGCTGAAGCAGGAGGACTGCTTCGAGTTTGAGGCCAGCCTGGACTACTAAGTGAGTAACAGGCCAGCCTGAACTCCTGTCTCAAAAAGACAAAACCAAAAAAAGAAAAAAAAAAAAAAAAAAAAAAATGCTTAAATTTTAAAAAACTCATTACATTAAAAGACACATTGCCAAGAATGGTGGGATAAGTACGTTCAAAGAGGGGGAGGATTTTGAGGGGAATTAATGGAAATGTATCTTTAACTGTAATAAATTTTTTATTTAAATATTCATATTTTGTGATTGTCCTTCGTTGATCAAACATTTAAGGCAATTTGTCCAAATTAAAACATTACAGTGCGTCTTCATCTGCCTTATTCATCAGATCTGGCACTGAGCAACTTCCAGCTCTTCCACCAAGTCAAAACGACCATAAAAGGTAAATGTTTTGAATCAGTTCAGGACATTAATGCAGTCAGGACAGCTAGGCTAAAGACATTCACAAGAAGGACCAGAGATATAGTTTAGTGTCCCAGCACCTGACTGGTAAGTGCAAGGTCCTAGATTTGATTCCTGGTACCCAAAAAAAAGACACTCACAAGAGAAGAATTCCAGAACTGCTTCAGAAAGTAGCAGGAACGATGGGATCAGTGTGTTCAAAACAAGAAAGAATATTTTGGTGATAAATGGCAACATGCCTCCTACTGTAAAATTTTTTTAAAGGTGTATGCATTCACTGTACTTTTTGATCACACATCATACCTCAAATGGTGGATCATGGAAGCATATGTTAAGATTGACACATTTTTGGTTCAGAACTATACTGACCCAAATATCCGACAGTTTTGATTCCAGTCTAATGCAGTCATGAAGCCAGCATAGGCCTATGCCAATGGAACGCTTGTATCCATGGTTCATCTCAGAGAAACCAAAGATTACACAGAGCAGCAAAGACACATTACCCTTTTTCACATGAATATTTTGGACTCCTGTCACGATAATGAAATCCTCAAATATTTTCCCAAATTAAAGCCATTGCATAGCTACAGATACTGGTTTACAACCTCTTCTTTACAAGCATTGCCACAAATAGCACTACAGGAAGCAGTATTTTACTTGTGATCAAATGTCAAGAGCAAACAGAACATAACATTACTGTTCAATCTCCTTCAAATCAGCAAAATCTTATTTTCATGAATTTTTCCTATATCCTTCACCCCTCTGCACTCCCACATGAATATTCACCGAACTTTTACTCAATGTCTATGTGGCTAAAGCAAAGGTAGGAACTCTAATGGTTTAAAAGTTCCTTAGGAAGCCTGAAGTCCACCAAGTTGCCTTAGCAAACTTCCTCTGCTCTTTTTTGTAATATCTACATACTAAGGTTTAGCCACTTACTAAGGTTCTAACACTTACATACTAAGGTTTAGCCAAAATATGTGACAAATTCACATATTACTTCATAAATTAGAAGCAGATCATCAAATAACTTCAGGTGGGAATTTAAACTGTGAACCACTTCTCCACCTACAGGACTAATGTACAGACCAACAAATAGCTCTGCTAATGTTGAAGATGTACTACAGTGTAAAATCTAGTTTGTTTGTTTGTTTGTTGTTTTTTTAACAGACTGGAGATAGTTACCCTGTTTAATCCACAACTGCATAGCCAGTTGATCTTTGCCCCTTTCCCATAGTATAATAGGTACTACAGCGGGTATTTCGCACCTTATTTGAGTACACTTTCACTTAGGCCAGACAGTATTTTCTAGAGTTCTTTAAATCTACTTTCCCTATGTTGAAGCTTCCAAATTAACGACAGTCAAACACTAATGCTAATTCAAAAATCTAAAACTAACATAAATACTTGTTATTTATTGCTGCTGCTGAAACGAGCCTCACTTTTTCAATAAAATGACATATTTTTTAATAAGATTCTTCATTTTAAACAGAATCAGCGTAAAAGATTCAACCTGGTTTTCTGAATAGTGTCAAAATGCCAAAAGCTCAAGCACACACATGCATCATTATTCCCCATGGCACACCTGCATATATGTTGCCTTCTGTTTTGTTTTCATAGTAACCACAACGTCTATAAACACATCTCATGTACAAGGAGCCTGATCAATCAAAAGACTCTCCTGGTTAATCTTCATGTAGCCAAACAGCATTATGTCCTTATGCAATATGGTACACACAATGAATTTTTTACATCCAGGTTCCACAGAAACATAGGAGTATCTTATCTACTTTAATCGTGTTTTGCCAAATATCTCCATAAGAATCTAATCAGTTAAAAATGAATCAACTAAATTTTAAATCTGTACCATTACTATATACTACCATTCCCAAAATTGTTCCCAAATCAACCTCACATGGATTTAATCTTAAATACCCATATGTAAATATAAGCAGTGCCTCATAAATTCAATCGTACCACATACAATCACCATAACAGAAGCACAGGTACCTGTAAGGAAATTTTGTTTTATATTTGACCTGTGCTCAAAGCAAAAAACTATATCAGACAACTTTCAAAAGATCCACCATTGTAATACAATATTTTCCTGTATATGAGAAATATATTGCATATTTCAAACCTAGTGGTCAAACGGGTTTATGACACTTGAAGCATAATGTCATTAAGTAGATATTGGTAAATCTCTTTCAGCTGAAAACAACAAAATGCACATTTGTAATCTGGGACTGTGACTCCTCAAGGTTTCACAGGAATTTTCTCTTAGCAATGGAAATGATATGCACTTTACTCACAAGAAAGCATCTCTATTTTGACAAACTATTTGGCCCCTATCCTAAAAATCAAAACCAGTCTACTCATTATACAATCCACTCGGTTAACATTTTACTTTGGCACTTTCACAAGGTTTAAAAGCAGTCATTTGCTTCATACACATGAATATATATGCAAATATTCATATATATGAATATATATGCAAATATTCAAAGCAACTTTATCTGTTCAAGGACAACTGTCACCAAATATTACTGTATCACCAGAGGAAATGCTTCTAATAAAGTTAAATGGCCTTCTTCTAGAAGGGCAGATCATTGCAAATTTAATTAAAATGAATCTTATTAATATTTCAAGTAATTTCTGGGCTTGATTATCCACTGCAAAAGAAACAACTGTATGGGAAGAGCAAAATCAATAGCCCTTGACTAGGGCTCTCAGTATGCTAGAAAACACAGTTCTCCCGTGAATTCGTGAGGTCTAGCCTTGAGGATGGGGAGGAGTATCAATATTTTTTGAAGATAAATTGAGTTATTTTTAAAATGGCAGAAGGAAGGAGAAAAAATCAGTTCAAATTTTCCATTATAATGAAAGTACCGGAAACAAGCTTTTCTATGTTCACTTTAGGCCTACATAGCTGTGCAGAGAATAAGGGTTTTGCAATGTCAGTTGCACACAGCTTCCTGTGTGAATTCTAAGCCATTACAGGTGTCCTGAGGCTTCCAGCGAAACCCACTATTAGATTCCTCCGGTCTCCTGCTCACTGCCCCCCGACCAGGACTGCACGCAGGACTGCAGGTCTCTTCCAAGCGCCTGTATAAGGACCCTCTCTGTTCTCTGCATCCCGAGGTTAAGGCCCCCACTTGCCCGTGGAGAAAGCTCTCCCGTTACGGAGGTCTAGTCCCTGCAGTCCTTTTTAGTTAGATGCTTTCAAGTGGCAAAGAGAGTGAAGAGCTGAGCCACTGGATGAAACCCTCCTTCCCCTCTGCCTTTTCCCCACTGGGAGCCACGTCCCTAAAGGACAACACCCGCGGACACTTCCCGACCTTCTCTCCCCACACAGTTTGGGCTAGGAGGGTTGGGGTCGCATTTCCTCGCGTCCTCTGCTGCACTGGATGTGTTATGTAAGAGGGACAGGACGCGGGAGGCACATGCGTATAAGCGCACCGATCCGTGATAACAGCTGGGGTGGCAGAGCCGATCTGGAGTCCCCCCGCCAAAGACGACAGACACCACACACGCACATCACCCCACACACGCGCGCGCGCACACACGCACACACACACACACAGGAAAATACACACACACACACACAGCAGTGTTTTCCTCTCACCCCTACGAGTACCAGACGCACAGAATGGTGGGGGGGGGGGTGAGGAGAAGCAGCAGCAGCACATCTGCTTTGATAGCAGCCGGCAGAGCCGCCGCGGCAGAGAGCCCCTCGTTAACCCCCTTCCTGTGGCTGCACCACGTCATGGAACATTCCCGGAACGGGCCAACGTTCCACCCACTTCAGGGAACAGACATAAAGACGCAGACCCAGCTCCCTACGGTGCACAGCCCAAACACACATGCCCCTTCCCGCTCCCCGGCCAGACGCACAGAAAAACACGCATGCAAGCCGCCCCCACCCGTCTCCGCGCGTCCGGGTCCAGCCGGCGGCTGCCGGAGCGGCTGTGCGGCCGGTGCACCCGCAAGGCGAGGGCGCCTTCGCCTGACCCTTCCATCGAGACAGTCCCCTCCTTCCGCGCTCCGCTGCCCGTCTTCCTTCCTTCCTCCTTCCTTCCTTCTTTCCTTCCTTCTCTCCTTCCTTGCTCGGAAGGAGAAGGGAGCCACAGAAATGCCCACACCGGCGCCTCCGCTGAGCTCGCTCGGCCGCAGGCCGGCGGCCCGGCCCTCGCG